>NC_140995.1:79979002-80281502 GCF_052327205.1 Somniosus microcephalus | reverse complement strand
AGAGAGCGAGAGCGCGAGAGAGAGCGAGAGCGCGAGAGAGAGCGAGAGAGAGCGAGAGCGCGAGAGCGAGCGATCGAGCGAGAGAGCGCGAGAGCGAGCGATCGAGCGAGAGAGCGCGAGAGATAGAGCGAGCGCGAGAGAGAGAGCGAGCGCGAGAGAGAGCGAGAGCGAGAGCGCGAGAGCGAGAGCGCGAGAGCGAGAGCGAGAGCGAGAGCGCGAGAGCGAGAGCGCGAGAGCAAGCGAGAGAGCGAGCGAGAGAGCGAGAGCGAGAGCGAGAGATCGAGCGAGAGAGCGAGCGCGCGAGAGAGCGAGCGCGAGAGCAACAAGCAAAGGGAACCTTGGATGACAAGGGAGATACAAAAATGCATTAGAAATAAAAGGGGGGCTTTTGGCAGTTACAAAAGAAGCCCTAGTGGAGTATAAAAAGTGCAGGGGCATACTTAAAAAAGAAATTAGGAGGGCGAGGAGGGGCCATGAAATAACACTGGCGAGCAAAATAAAGGAAAATCCTAAGATGTTTTATAAGTATATTAAGGGCAAGAGGATAACCAGGGAAAGGGTAGGGCCCATTAGGGACCAAAGTGGCAATCTGTGTGTCGAGCCAGATGATGTAGGCGGGGTTTTAAATGAATTTTTTGCATCTGTGTTCACTATGGAGAAAGACGATGCAGACATAGAAATCGGGCAAGGGGACTGTGACATACTTGAACATATTAGCATCGAGAGGGAGGAGGTGCTAGCGGTTTTAGCAGGCCAAAAAGTGGATAAATCCCCAGGCCCGGATGAGATGTATCCCAGGCTGCTGTGGGAGGCAAAGGAGGAGATTGCAGGGGCTCTGACACAAATTTTCAGAACCTCTCTGGCCACAGGGGATGTACCAGAGGACTGGAGAACAGCTAATGTAGTACCATTATACAAGAAGGGTAGCAGGGATAAACCAGGGAATTACAGGCCAGTGAGCCTAACATCTGTGGTAGGGAAATTATTGGAAAAAATTCTGAGGGACAAAATTAGTCTCCACTTGGAGAGGCAAGGATTAATCGGGGATAGTCAGCATGGCTTTGTCAAGGGTAAATCATGTCTGACAAATCTGATTGAATTTTGAGAGGGGGTGACTAGGGAGGTGGATGAGGGAAATGCTGTGGATGTGGTTTACATGGACTTCAGTAAAGCTTTTGACAAAGTCCCGCATAGGAGACTGGTCAAGAAGGTAAGAGCCCATGGGATCCAGGGTGCCTTGGCGCGTTGGATCCTAAACTGGCAGAGTGGCAGGAGGCAGAGGGTGATGGTCGAAGGTTGCTTTTGTGACTGGAAGCCTGTGTCCAGTGGGGTACCTCAGGGATCGGTGCTGGGTCCCTTGTTGTTTGTGATCTACATAAATGATTTGGATGAGAATGTAAAAGGGATGATCAGTAAGTTTGCAGATGACACGAAAATTGGTGGGGTGGTAAATTGCAAGGAGGAAAGCCTCAGGCTACAGGACGATATAGACGGGTTGGTCAGATGGGCGGAAAAGTGGCAAATGGAATTTAACCCTGAAAAGTGCGAGGTGATGCATTTTGGACGGACAAATAAGGCAAGGGAATACACAATGAGTGGTAGGACCCTAGGAAGTACAGAGGGTCAGAGGGACCTCGGTGTACATGTACATAGATCTCTGAAGGCAGCGGAACAAGTAGATAAGGTGGTTAAAAAGGCATATGGGATACTTATATTCTATGCCTCGGCTAATGAAGGCAAGAGCAGGGAGGTTATGATGGAGCTGTACAAAACGCTGGTGAGGCCACAGCTGGAGTACTGTGTGCAGTTCTGGCCGCCTCACTATAGAAAGGATGTGATTGCTTTGGAGAGGGTGCAGAGAAGATTCACCAGGATGTTACCTGGGATGGAGCGCCTCAGCTATGAAGAAAGACTAAACAGGCTGGGGTTGTTTTCCTTGGAGCAAAGAAGGCTGAGGGGGGGACCTGATTGAGGTGTACAAAATGATGAGGGGCATAGATAGGGTAGACAAAGAGGAACTTTTCCCCTTAGTAGGGGGGTCAATAACAAGGGGGCATAGATTCAGGGTAAGGGGCAGGAGATTTAGAGGGGATTTGAGGAGGAACTTTTTCACCCAGAGGGTGGTTGGAATGTGGAACTCACTGCCTAAAAGGGTGGTAGAGGCAGGAACCCTCATAACATTCAAGAAGCATTTGGATGAGCACTTGAAATGCCATTGCATACAAGGCTATGGACCAAATGCTGGAAAATGGGATTAGACTGGACAGGGATGGATGGGCGGTGCAGACACGATGGGCCGAAGGGCCTCTTTCTGTGCTGTAAAACTCTATGACTCGATGAGCGCGAGAGCGAGAGCGAGCGAGCGCGGGAGAGAGCGAGCGAGCGGGAGCGCGAGGGCGGGCGGGAGCGAGAAGGCGGGCGGGAGCGAGAGGGCGGGCGGGAGCGAGAGGGCGCGCGGGAGCGAGGGGGCGAGGAGAGGGGGGGCGCGGAGAGAGGGGGCGCGGCTCTATGCAGATGACCCGGTTCTGCTGTCACCAACTAAGGAGAGTCTACAGCAGAACCTGGATCTGCTGGAGTCGTTCTGTCAGACCTGGGCCCTGACAATAAACCTCCAAAAAACCAAAGTCCTTGTGTTCCAGCAAAGATCCAGACATCAGGGACCCAAAATAAATTTCACACTAGGAACTAAAATTGAACAAACCACTAACTACACATACTTGGGCTTAAAAATCAGTTCTACGGGAAATTTTCATCTGGCTGTGAATGAACTGAAAGAGAAAGCTAGAAGGGCTTTCTATGCCATTAAAAAATCAATCCAAATAGAAATCCCAATTAGCATTTGGCTCAAAATTTTTAAATCAGTAATTGAACCAATTGCACTCTATGGCAGTGAGGTGTGGGGACCGCTAACACAACAAGAATTTGCAAAATGGGACAAACACCCAATTGAGATCCTACATGCAGAATTCTGTAAAAGTATCCTCCGGACTCAAAGGAAAACCGTAAACAATGCATGCAGGGCAGAACTAGGCCAATATCCATTAATAATCTCTATCCAAAAAAGAACCACCAAATTTTGGAAACACCAAAAAATGATCAACCCCCACTGCTATCATTACGAAGCCCTGAAATGCCAAGAGAGGACCATAAAGAAGAATACCCTCAGTCAGCTAGTCCTGGGACTCAGTGAAGTAACTACTAACACTAACCAGCCCCAGGACAGTGACAGCGTAACACAAAGAATTCGACCCAACACAATTGTCACTAAGCAAAAGGAAAAATATCTGTCATATTGGGCAGAAACAACAAAAACCCAAAACAAACTCAATTGCTACTTGGCCCTAAACAGACAACACAACATGACTGATTACCTGACCATGGTAAAGGATAGCAAACTGAGAAAAACCTTGACAATGTACAGACTTAGTGAACATAGCCTGGCCATCGAAAAAGGTAGACACAGGCAGACCCGGTTACCAAGAGAGGACAGGATATGCTCTCACTGCAGTCAGGGAGTGGTGGAGACAGAGATGCACTTCCTCACAGCTTGTAGAAAATATCAGGGCATAAGGGAGAATTTCTACCCAAAATTCTCAAAAATATGCCTGGAATTCAGAAATTTGAATGACGACCAAAAACTCCCATACCTACTAGGGGAAGAGAGAAATTGTGTCACCTTAGCGGCACACTATGTTACAGCTTGCCATAAACAGAGGGACAAACAGTAAATCTAAGAAGAGAGTATATATAAATTATACGAATGTATATTTATACACTCAGGGATATATCTGTTTATACACTGTATGGATAGATCTGCGTTTATGTGTTCAACCATAAATGTTTTTCGATGCTTTGGCAACATAAGATGTACCTTATCATGCCAATAAAGCAATTTGAATTGAATGGAGAGAGAGAGAGAGAGAGAGAGAGAGAGAGGTCAGAGGGAGACGGACAGAACGAGAGAGAGAGAAAAAAAGAGTCAACGTCTCAGGTCCATGACCCTCCGTCAGAACTAGAAAATGTCAGAGATACAAGAGACTCCAACCAGGTGCAGAGGCAGGGAAAGGCAAGAGGGGAGGAAAGAGCAAAAGGGACGGTCTGTGATATGATGGAAGGCAGGAGTTATTAACGATGTGATAATTGTTAATTAGACAATTAACATCTGGCACTGAAAATTAATTACTACAAATGTGGCATCTCATTCCTTCAAGTATTAATTGTTGTGGAGATTTTAAAAATGTCAAAGTTTGTAAAAAAATAATTTTCTTCTCTCTCAATCCAATCTTTCGTTCCCTCTCTATTTCTCTTTCTGTACCTGATTTGACATTAAATTTCCCCACTCTAATTTACACTTCCTTCTCAGTCCTTCTGCTGTTTATTTCTCAATCCTTCAAATCGGATTGGTTAATAATTGCTTGCCCTGTTTACTCAGGTCCCAGATGTTCTGCTTCCCTCACTGCGCCATCATCAGCAACTTAGTGGGCAAACATCTTTTGAGCGGATGGGTGCAGGGGCATGTCTAAATAACAGCAGATGACCTGCTACAGCAAAATCTGACCCAATGCCTAGTGTGTTTCCTGCGTCAGCCTTTAATTGATGACTTCATTCTTCAGGGGCTATCAGTGTGGTAACTGTGCCAGTGCATTGCTCCCCTTGCTCATACTATTCTATAATCATATTCTGTACACAGAAAATGTTTCTTTCCTGGAAGGAATCCAAGATCCAGCTCCCCTTAAAAATATCCACATTGAACAGCCTTCATTTTTGTGCCTGCCCAGACGGGACTTTAGAACTTTGTTTTGGACAAAATATACCACAGTAAGGGGCTGAACAAGCGACAGACAATATCTGTTAGAGTCAGATAAGGTATAACAATAAGGGTCTGAACAATATCGGTTAAGAGTCAGATAAAGTTTTAAAGCAGTAACTATGGTGAAACATGACACGTCTAAAGGGGAGACCTCCCAGGATTGGGAAGAACAGTTTAACCAGTTAATGGTAGGAAAATACAAAGACTGGGCGGTGACGATCACTGGTCCAAGTTTCAAAGGAGAACAGACCTTCTTTGAGCACAATAATAAAAAGGGAAAAATGAAACAAAAATGTTTAACATTTTCTGATAGCAGCTTGTTACTCCAAACTAATGAGCAAGCGAGCATTAACACACAGTCAGGGTCAGACCCAAAACCAATTGCAGTCTGATTTAGACCAGCTCCGGAATCAGGTTAAAAATTTGCAACAGGAAAATGAGGAATTACGTAGTGATAAAAGGTTGCACACTCTCTATATGGCCTCTAGTATGACTGCAGTCGAAGCAAGTAATCAAAAATTACACCGAATGCAGGAACAACTGGACGAGTCCACTGTGCCCTAGAAGAAAAAAAAGTGTCAGGATTTGAAATCAGCCCTCAAGGTCATACAACAGTCTCACCAGCGGGAAAATACGATAAAATGGATCATACCCATTGTCGTCAAGAAATAGAAGTATTAAAGTCACAATTTCCCTCACACAGAGGCATAGTATGCGCTTTCTCCGACAGAGGCAGAGAAGGTATCCACAGAATCCACAGAAATCCCACAGTGCAGATAGAGGCCATTTCGGCCCATCGAGCCTGCACCGACACATATCCCACCCGATCCCCGTAACCCCTACACCAACACATATCCCACCCTATCCCCGTAACCCCACGTATTTAATCCCCCTAACACTAAGGGTCAATTTATCATAGCCAATCAACCTAACCCGCACATCTTTGGACTGTGGGAGGAAACCACTCAAGTCTGGCCGAGGCGGCCCAGAACTGAGAGGGACCGATCAGGAGAAGGGGACTATGGCCCTCCTGACCCGTCATGGTACGATCCCCCGCCACCCTATAGAAATAATAAACGGTTCTACTGCCCCAGAGGAGCTGCCACCCCCACTATCCATGAACCCTATGGTCACTGTTCGGACACAGAAAAGGACTGATGGTCAAGCGGTAGGCAATGCGCCCAATGGACCCATCAATTATGCCACCCCTTTTACTCTCTCCCAATTGAATGATATTGCCAAAAACACACCCAAGTTCGATGGCAAGATTAATTTTGAATTATAGAAGGCCGCGGTTTTCCAGGCCTGAGAGACTCAGGGACTAGATGAGGGAGAGCGGAGGAAACTAGTGACTGTGTTTGGGACCCGTTATATTCGGGGCCATGTCCCAAACCCAGAGAACAGGGCAGGGCATCATAGTTGAAATGTGGATCGCCATTAAGGAGGCGACAGGAGTTAACAGCAAGGATCAAAGGTCCCATTACGGAACTAGCTAACTTTAAACAGGGTGACGAAGAACACCCCCGTGCTTATGCGGAACGCTTGTGGGTGGTTTTCTGTAACCTGATGGTCCTCGTGCCACCTGGTTTAAGTCCCTCATTTCCCATGCCTCCGATTCCGGTAAAAGGGCATGTAAGCTCTTCGACCCTACCGACGACATTCATAATGAGGCCTGGATCTTAAGGCGTATGACCAGGGCTTGGCAGGACGATCAAAATCAATCCTCTCCCCAACCAAAAGAAAATCCACGCTTTCCGCTCAGGTCCAGATAGAAATGACCCACCAGCATGGAGGACTGAGGGATCTCCAAGGTACCAGGTAGCAAACCAGGGAGATAGGGGATATGGACCACTAAGGGGACCCTGTTATAACTGCGGAAAGACGGGACATTGACAAAGGAAGCGACAAGCACCAAAAAGTAACCGGTCCGGCGCTGTGGGATGCTCCGGCCGAATGGCACCCTTCCATGAGCAACCGGTACTCGAGCCCGGGGGCCAACAATGACGGGATCCGACCTCAGAGGTCGCGTGCAAGGCAGGATATGACAATCATGGACAGCCTATAGTCTCAGGAGGTCGCAATACCACATTTTTATGGGACACAGGCGGATCCAGAACGTGTCTGGGAAACCAGCACCCTCTCGCACAACGACTTAACTAATCCAAGAAATTCTCCTTCGCGGCTTTACCGGTCATGGGCAGACCGCTACAATCGCTAAGCCATTGGAGATTCAATCGGGAAGTTTCAAATTTAAGCATGCCTGCCTGTCGGTACCACAGATGCAGGGGGAATCGGCAATAATTGGTATTGACTCCATGAGAATATACAATTTGGCTTATGACCCAGCAAACCGATGAATTTGGAGAATGTGCAAAACTTGTGTTGACGGGTTAAAACACACGGGAACGTATGACACGCGCGTATGCTGCATGAAAACTTTTACTTTTGTTCCTTCTACCATAAGACGACCCGGAAATACAGGATACTTTAACCCAAAACTCAAATGTTTTCGCCACCCACAAACACGAGTGCGGCCAGATGGCAGGACCGGTCTCAATCATTTCACCCAATCCCCCGCCCCAGAAGCAGTATAAAATTCCCATAGAGGCAGAAAAAAGGACTTAGACAATGGCCCAGAAATTCGGATCGGGGGCTTCCCGCGGGTGTAAGCCCCCGACCTGCACTTACCTTGCGCGCCGGCCGTTGTGCTGCGGGCCCCCGTGGAATTCCGATCCTGGGCCTGCTCCAACTGCCGGCGCGCAGTGCTTGCATATCCCAGGGGCGGTTAGTTCGATGCGTCCCCTGGGATCACGTGGGCCATGGGGAGCCAATCGGAGCAGAGAATGCTTCATTCATAAGTTTGACAGGAAGTGCTGTCAAAACTTGTAAATACTACGGGCCCCAAAACATCACTAAATCTTCAAATAATTTTTTTTTTTTTTTTTTTTTTAAATCACATTTTTTAAATATATAAACTATAAATTACATGAAATAACTTTTTTAAACAATAATTTAAATTTTTGAAAAAAATAATTTTATTTTCTAACGGGGCTAAAAATAAACTTCTTTCTTTTAAAGTATTTAAAAATAATAAACTTGTGGAAAAAATGTTTTAATTTTAATTAATTCACCACTTACCTTGTAAAAAGCAGGCCTTGCGACTGCTTTTTATATGTGTAACTTCTGGAGACTTACCCTCCCGGGAAAACCTGCAAAAAAACCGTAAGTTCGATGCGCACGCGCAGCCTCTCCCGCGCCCGCGTTCCACCTCTTAACCCCTACTTTCAGGGGAACGGAAGTGCCGGTTTCCCGCGCATGCAGGAAACCGGCACTTCCATTGGGCCTACGGGTGAGTACCCCGTGTGTACTCACCCATGGAGACTCGAAGTTCTGGGCCAATATTATTCACAGTCTCTTGAATCAAGACGTGCTCTGACCCATTGCCTCTAACAATAACTCACCCATTTGGCCCGTTCAAAAACCCGATAAGTCCTGGAGAATGACTATAGTTTACTGAACCTTGAATAAGGTTCAGTGGCACCTTCCGTAGCACCCACTGTTGCCACTGCCCCAGAAACCGCTTCAAAACTTTCCCCAACTGAGAAAATCTTTACTGTCCTGGACATCAGTAATGGATTTTGGTCCATACCCTTAACAAAAGAATGCCAGTACAAATTTGCTTTTACTCACAAGGGACAACAGTACACTTGGACCCAGTTGCCTCAAGGTTTCCACAACAGCCCCTCAATATTCTCAAACATACTGGCAATTAGTTTGAAGGGATTTTCCCAGCCCTCATTCAGTACGTAGATGATATCCTCCAAACTGACACCATGGAGGAACAGAAGGTCCCGTTACAGGAACTATTTGAAACCCTCCACAAGATTGGGGTAAAGGTGAACCCTAAAAAGGCGCAGATTGCAAAACGGTCAGTGCATTACTTGGGAATGCAAGTCACAGAGGGACTAAGGAAGAGCGAAAAAGGTCCGCCTCCAAGTTGCCTACCCCCACAGGTGTAAAATCCCTCCGGTCCCTTTTAGGGATCACCGGATATTGCCAAGGCCACATTGAGGACTACTCTTTACTGGCAAAACCCTTATATGACTTACTAAAGAAGGGAGTGGCATGGGAATGGTCATAATATACGGATTCCTTTAACCAACTAAACTTAGCCTGGACCCAAGCCCCTTCACTACGCAGCCCCCCGACATGCCTTGTGAGGACACGCACACGCACACGCACGCACGCACACACACACACACACCCCTTAAAGATGGCTTCACAACGAATAACCAGATGGACACTACTCCTACAAAAGGAGGGATATCAATGTTAAATATCAGCCTAAAATTAACAAACTTAGCGCAGCATGCTGTACCCAGGAGACTCGCACGAATGTAAAATAGTCATCAAGTGACCTTGATGGCCCCTTTCAGGCAAAATTTAGGGAGGGCGACGGTGACCAGAAAATCAAAACCCACGTCTCTGTGGATGGTTCATCAACTGTGGTTAATGGACAACAATGTACCAGATTTGGGGTGGTAACTATGACTGAGGATGGGAAGAGAGTTCTAGAACAGACCCCTATAAAATTGGAAGGACACAAAGAAGCACAAATAGCCGAATTAAGTGCCATTGCCTACGTAGTAATGCACCCCGAATCATTTCCTCCACCGGTGGTAATCCATTCAGATAGTAATTACACCTGCAACAGTTTGACAGACTTTTTGCCCATTTGGCAAGCCAGAAGTTTTACTTCGGCAGATGGAAAACCACTAACAACCAGCCCACTCCTCAAGGTTATCTTTGACGTAGCTGTAGTGTATGTACCTTTAAGAGAGAACTACTTTTACAGCTCCTGTATATTGTAGTACCGGCAGTGACCACCCCTGTATATAAGCCTTGAGCATGCCTCTGTACTGCCAGTTTTGAGACTACCCTACTCCAGTAAACACCTGTTGATTGTTAAGTTACCTCCGTGTAGTTATTGGAAAACATCATACTCTAAGAATCACGGATCCAACAGTAGCCACCAAAAACCAAGGGCAGTATATAATCAAAAAGGTTAAAGCTCATGTAAAAACTACTCCGCTGGGGAACCAGTTAGCTGATGAGACAGCAAAGCAAGGAGCCATCGACGGCTACCCATGGGACCCCCTACCAGGGAGCACAAATATACCAGCAGAAATTCTCTCGGCTGTCACGGTATCCTCCAAAACAGTAATAGATCTAAAGGAAAGTCAAGGTACAGATCCAGACTTAAAGGCTATTCAGTTGGGAAAACCCTATCCTGAGTCCTACAGTCACCATAGCAAAGGTCTAACTTTGCATCAAGGTGTGGTGCTGAAAGAGGGAAAATATGTCGTCCCAAAGGGCCGAAATGATTTGCCAATTCTATGATGTGGGAGGGCACCAGGGAACACAGAAACATAGAAGATAGGAGCAGGAGGAGGCCATTCGGCCCCTCGAGCCTGCTCCGCTATTCAATGCGATCATGGCTGATCATCCAAATTCAGTACCCGGTCCCTGCTTTCTCCCCATACCCCTTGATCCCTTTAGCCTCAAGAAATATATCTAACTCCTTCTTGAATATATTTAATGAATTGGCCTCTACTGCCTTCTGTGGAGAGAATTCCACAGGTTCACCACTCTCTGGGTGAAGAAATTCCTCCTCATTTCTGTCCTAAATGGCTTACCCCTTATCCTTAGACTGTGACCCCTGGTTCTGGACTCCCCGACCATCGGGAACATCCTTCCTGCATCTAGTCTGTCTAGTCCTGTCAGAATTTTATAAGTTTCAATGAGATCCCTTCTCATTCTTCTAAACTCCAGCAAGTATAAGCCCAATCAACCCAATCTCTCCTCATATGTCATTCCTGCCATCCCAGGTATCAGCCTGGTGAATCTTCGCTGAACTCCTTCCATGGCAAGAACATCCTTCTTCAGAGAAGGCGACCAAAACTGCACACAATACTCAAGGTGTGGTCTCACCAAGGTCCTGTACAACTGCAGCAAGACATCCTTGTTCCTGTACTCAAACCCTCTCACTACGAAGGCCAACATGCCATTTGCCTTCTTAACTGCCTGCTGCACCTGCATGCTTACCTTCAGCGACTGGTGCACAAGGACACCCAGGTCTTGTTGCACTTCCCCTTCTCCCAATCTATTGCCATTCAGATAATAATCTGCCTTCCTGTTTTTGCCACCAAAGTGGATAACCTCGCATTTATCCACATTATATTGCATCTGCCATGCTTTTGCCCAATCACCCAACCTGTCCAAATCATCCTGGAGTTTCTCAGCATCCGGAACAGACAGGACTGTGGCCAAAATAAGGGACGTGTGATGGTGGCCAGGGATACAACCAGATGTATGTCAAGAATTGTTTAATCTGTGCGCAAAATAATCCAGGGAAGTACAAAAATCAGGCCAAGTTGGGACACACTTGACAAGGAAAGGGCCCTTGGACTCAACCTCAGATAGATTACATAGGTCCATTGCCCATTTGCTCGGGAGGAAAGAAATACATCCTGATAATTGTAGACGTGTTTTCAAAATGGATTGAGGCCTTTCCAACTAATAACAATTCGGCTGCCACCACCGCAAAAATCCTAATGGAGGAAGTGTTCTCCCAATGGGGATTGCCGGAAGGTATCGATTCAGATCAGGGGACCCACTTTACGGGAAAGGTTATGCAAATAGTCATGCAGTTAGCTGGGGTAAAACAGAAATTCCACGTCACATACCATCCAGAGTCCAGTGGAATAGTGGAATGAACAGAACCCTAAAAATATGATAAGGAAAATGGTCGAACAAAAATCACATCTCCTGGAATCGGGCACTCCCCTATTAATTAATGGCCATCTGTAATACGGTAGCCGCATCCACCGGTTATTCACCAAATGAATTAATGACTGGGAGAATTGAGAGGTGTTGAGGCCTTCATGAGATTAGACCTAAATGAAATCCAGAAAACCTCCTTGTCCTCAGAGAAATACATGTCCAATTTGGTAAAACACTTGGGAGGTCACCAAAATGATGGCTGCAGTAAACATGGGAAATAGGCATCAAAAGAGCAAGGCCTACTTTGATGGGAAGGCCCATCCTTGGGAATTAAAGATAGGGGATCAAGTGATGGTCAAGGTCCAAAGGGAAGGAACCTTTTTGAGCCTTAAATACACTGGACCCTTTAGTGTCATGGAAAAAGCTAGCGCCTCAGTATATAAGATTATGGATGGACAAGGGAAATACTGATGGCACCATATTAATCAGTTGAAACCCTTTGGGAAAATGGGCTCCTTCCATATGCACCATGCCACGTTGGACACAGGGGAGGACGATACCGAAGGCCCAGCCACCGCCGGCCTCCATGCACCAGGGGCTCTCGAACTGGCAAACATGAATAGGCCTGGCTCAGACCCAGAAGAGTCCGGGGGGGCGGGGCGGGTAGAACGGGGTCCAGCACTGAATTGGGATCCGACTCGGACGATCTGACTGAAGACCTTGCCCAGGGATTACAGGAGGTTGTTTTTGGAATCTTCTAGGGTGGCCCCTCGAACCCAGTCTTTAATCCAACCAGTCAACTGGACTAGAAACCATCCTCTACCCCCGCCCAGTCCAGGACGACCCAAACGGTTGCGTCAGGTATCAGAAAAGATAGAACTGTAAATAAGAACAGTTGCTACCCTGATCTTTCTAGGTAACTGATTATTGCACATGGAAACCCCAGTACCCACCCTCCTGGGGTACGGTGGTCTGGTGTTTGGCTGCATCATCCTCGCCGAGAACGCAGATGTAACTATTACCGCAGACGGACAGAACAGTCAGAACTGTGCCCAAGACAACAACGCAGGTTTTCACACACCTACCAATGGCAACGACGAGTGCAGTTGTAGCAGCCAAGGAAAAACCTGCTGAGACGGCAACTGAAACTCAACTGAACTTTCTGTTTATTGCTTGTACGGGAAAAGATGTTAAGGCTATAGTATGGATGGCTATGCAGACCACCGGGAGCACCTATGGGGTTCTATCGGGGGCAAATCCTGTTGGTTCAGAGTACGAGATGAATTGTACTAAGATAGAAAAACAACTGTGTTGCAACATAAGCAAGACAAGCACCTCTTTACAGATTATGGTGGGATGCAGCAGCAATTCAACTGTAAGAAATCTCATCAGTAATCCACAGAAGAGCTTAAAACCAACGTGCTCATGTAAACACCAAGGAAAGCTAGTGGTTCAGGTATTACAGACACCTACTCATTGTTCAGACAACCACCCCGGTTCCAGATAAAGCAGAATGTTCCTGCTACCAGTGACTGTGAACTACGAAAACTCAGCAGGGTATGGTTCAATGAGGAATGTACGGGCCCCTGTGGAAGTACTGCTGTAGGGATGGTGATAGGAGTCCCCATGATAGGACACCAGGAAGGAATGCCATTATTTGAGGTCCAAACCATAGGCACTATACAAAAAGGAGTATGGGTGGCCGTGGCAGGAATGAGGCCATATGCTGTGAAGCAGAACGGTACTCTAGTGGGAACTGCATTGGGACAATGTGTCACTACGGAAAGAACAGTAATATGCCCATACAAAGTTTACCCGACCCGCACTACGTGATACGGATTTAAAGGGAAATACGGCCATAAATTTCTCCTTAATCACGGAGAACGCGATTCACAGACCTATCACTCGAAACACTTATATGGGTGACGGAACATATTGTTTTATCACCACCGAAGCTAGTTACCGTTATGGGAATAAGGACTGCCCTATCCAAAACCCAACCTTCTGCACGCACCCCCTGATAACGATGAGAATAGGAAATGAAGAAATTATCAACATCCAGAGGCATGTAACTGTTAATCTTAACATAAAAACATAAGAAATAGGAGCAGGAGTAGGCCATTAGGCCCTTCGAGTCTGCTCCGCCATTCAATAAGATCATGGCTAAACATCTACTTAATCTCCACTTTCCTGAACTATCCCCATATCCCTTGATTCCCTTAATATTCCAAAATCTATCGATCTCTGTCTTGAATATACTCAACGACTGAGCCTCCACAGCCCTCTGGGGTAGAGAATTCCAAAGATTCACTACCCTCCGAGTGAAGAAATTGCTCCTCATCTCAGCCCTAAATGGCCGACCCCTTATTCTGAGACTGTGATCCCTGGTTCTAGATGTGTCAGTAGACCTGAAGAATTGCTTGACAAAATATTTCACAAAAATCGACATCAACATCCAGCTAGAGGAAGAACATATAACGGAAATTAGACATAAGCTTGATCTTGTTCATGAAATCTACAAAAGGGTGGAAATGAATAACCAGGACATTGACCAAAAGATTAAACAAATCAAAATCAATACTTGGTGGGACGACCTTTGGAATTGAGGCGAAAATGTGAGACTCGTGGGTGAGACTCGTGTTCCACCTGACTGTAATTATGATCATGCTGGTGTTCATATGCCTATGCTTCACCTGGGTAAGCATGAAAAGACTAGAGAAAAGGCTGAAGATTCGAGTGGAATCAATGGAAGCGTATCAGGCTTTACGAAGGACAAAGGACACACCCAGACGATGGTAAACAGTTTTATAGTGATTAAATCATTTGGTCAAATGATAATGATCAAAGGGAGGAATGTGGAAAATGGAAGAAGTAGTAGTGTCTAAGTAAGAAAACTGAAATAAAATGAAGGAGTCACCATGTATAAGAGATAGTGGGTAAATAATGCAGAGGTTCAGTATCAGCTATGGAATGTTCAGAACAGAGGGCTCAAAGGTAACCTCATCAGACATGGGTGAGGTCACTACAGACGCCAGTTAACAAACAATGGGTCAATTGGAGAAAATGGATGAAGTAAGACGTAAACTAATCAAGGAGATGGGACAGATTGTAGAATAGGATAAACTAATCATCAGGGCGCAGGAAAAAAGGAACAAATGTGTAACCAAAGAGATGGGACAGATTATATAGGATAGTATAAACCAGGAGGGAAAACCCCAGATAGCAGCGAGAACCTAGGAGCAACACTCGACAGCAGGGACCTGGGGACAGAAACCCTACATAGAGGTTTGGACAGAGATTGATCACCTCAGACCAAATTGGGTAACATTTGTGAGTATTCTATTTTGGAATTGTACTTTAATAAATGCTTAACAAACACCGTTCGTTATTTAAAGATAAATCTTTGTACACGAAATCTGTTGCCTGTGTGTTTGTTCAGACCAAACTTACATTTGAACCCTAAAAGGAAAAATTGCAAACCGATTTGTTCGATCTTTCGAACATCTAGGTGAATTCAGCGCAACATTGCCTATCTCCAGCCCTGATGTTTGGTACGAAAACAATGAGGAATTTCAGGGTTTTTTCCTTCAAATTTGGGAGGGAATAATTTTTTTAAGTCGATTTACCACCCAAAATAAAAACTCACATTTATTGGTGATAATTGTTAAATGCTGATTTTGTATGTCTCTACAAATAGATGGCTCTTCTGTATGTGACAATACAAATTGACATTATTGAAGTGATTTAAGCTGATTGAAAATTGTGTCAATGCAAATAAATTAACATTTAACTCTAAGGCAAAATACATTACTACTCTAATATTAAAACTGTGATGTTTATGGCTGCATCCAATCAACGTCAACAGACAGATGTTAGAACCAAGACATTGTGGCAGAGGTTGACCCGATCTCACATAAACATATCAGCTGATTGAAGCTGCCTGAAGTCTCCACTTTCCGACTGTCTTCCGTGGTTGTTGATAGTTAACAGTGCGAGCAGCTGATATAGACTTTAGGCAGCCTCAATCCGCTGATCAGGAGAGATCAGGTCATCCTCTGCCACAATGTCTTGGTTCATTCAGATGGATTTACCATCCACGGCACATAGCGGGCAAATCACTTTAGCGCGAATGTGCCTGCTATATGCGGTGGGGACTGTCCTATAAAGCACATTATTTTGTTGCACTGGCAGGTCTCCCTGGTGTTACTCACAGCAAGTCGGATGATGCACTGTTTTATAATGAAAGGATGAAACATTTTAGCGTGGAATTATTTATTATTCTGCTGCTAAGGTGGAGCTATATTTAAGCTGGTGTGTACCTTTAAAAAGGTACAAAATTCAATTAATGTTAGTAAACAAAGTCTAAAATTAATCTGTTTAATTGCTGTTTGATGAGGGAAATCTGTAGATCAGAAGATGCTTGTAAATTTCCAGTCCAGCTCATAAAAAAAAAATTTTTTTTTTTTTTAAATAAATGCTTTTGACATTTAACTATAACCCGCTGCCATCTCGGTCCCACGCACCTTTCCCCCAGCGTGTCGGTCATCGCGGAGCCGACCCGACCGGCAGCAGCAGGGGACCCAATTGAAATAATTATCAGGTTGTTTACAAGCACTAAAGAGCCTTCTTCCACTTACTTTTTAAAATTTCCTTACATGGCCATGGGATTCACGCAGCTTGGGAACCACATCGGTCAACCTGAGGCAGGAGTTCCGTGGCCATTGCTCCAGCTGATTACTTGAAAGCATCAAATGTTCAGTGAAAGCTCCCACCTGACAGATGATCACTTTCCTCAGGCAGTAACTGTTGCTCAGTCCATTTCCAGAACAGATTCTGCAGGCTGCAAGTGTTTCCAGCAAAGTCTCCATCTAGTGCCACCTCATTGGAAGAACTCACTCACCATTGACAGAATGCTTCTGTCATCTCTACTTCACCTGCCATCTATTCAATCAACATGGATGCCGTTTATACTGTCTCACCTCGGTCTTCAGAATTGGACCACGATCAGCCCCAACACCAAAAGCACCAGCAGCAGCAAGGCACACCAGCAGCACCACCACCACCCTTCTCCGCAGTCATCTGATGATGCACAGGGCATCAGCACCCGAGCACATTGCTGCCCAGGAGTGGCCTCATCATGGCCAGATATAGTTAACTTTACACTGCACACTCATATGGCTGCCACATGATGCGCCAGGTTGACACGGTGGTAAACCAGTTATTGTTGTTGTTGTTGTTGTTGTTGTTGCACACTGTTGTACCTATGCATGCCTCAACATGTCTCGGCTGGCTCCACCCACAGGCCCAGGTATAAAGGTGATTGACCTGCAGCCCCCTGCCTTCTTGGAACCCAGTCAACCACGAGAGGCATGCTCTGTTCTTTGCTAATAAAAGCCTTTAGTTACTCTCTTAACTCTCAGCGCATCAATTTTATTAGCAAAAACAAAATGTCGACATTTGCTGAACAGCAGGCTGCTGCACCAAACGCTGAGCAACAGGAGCTGCTGCGAGCCCTCAGGCCAACATGCCTGGACCTAGACCCCCAAGAAGCGGGTTCGGCTACCAAATTCGCGCATTGGCTGCGTTGCTTCGAGGCCTACCTGCAAGCCTCAACTGTGACCCTGGACGAAAACAAGTTGGAAATCCTGGCCTCAAAGGTGAGCCACCAAGTTTATACAATAATCCAGGACGCGACGACCTACGCGGCGGCTATCGGTCTGCTAAAAGGGCAATACGCACGCCCGGTAAATACGGTCTATGCCCGGCACCTCTTAAGATCCCGCAGACAGCAGCCCGGGGAATCGGTGGAGGCCTTCCTACGGGCACTACGGATACTCGGCCGAGACTGCGATTGCAAAGAAGCACCAGCCGCAGCACACACGGAGGGACTGAGCCGAGATGCTTTCGTTGCGGGTCTAAGGTCCGACTACTCCCGGCAGAGACTGTTGGAAAAGGGAGAAATGGACCTGAGAAAGGCAGTGTCCCTCGCGCTCTCGCTCGACGCGGCCCACAGGAATATGGACGCCTTCTCCCCTAACCGCTCCGCAACGTGGACGCCACAACCTTGGGTCATGGGACCGCCACCTTCAACTGCTGCTGCGACGTCCAAGGCACAGAAATGTTATTTTTGTGGCCAGGCAAAACACCCCAGAGCACGCTGCCCGGCGAGAAACGCTACCTGCTCCGGCTGCGGGAAGAAAGGACACTATGTCAGCGCCTGCAAAGGTAAAACCGCTAACGCCAGCAGCACCGCGTGCGAACCGTGGGGGCAGCCATCTTGTCCGCCATCTTGGGCTCCCCCAGCCGCGTGGGGATCGGGACCATGGGCGCCGCCATTTTGTCCGCCATCTCAGACGTCTCCAACTTCAACCACGGGGGACCCGGACTCAACCACCGCCTCATCTGACGACCACATCGACTCGCTCGACCATACGCTGGCCTCCGTGACGCTGGACCAATCTCTCCCTCATCAACTGTCCAGGTCCATGATGGACATTAAGGTAAACGGCCGCGCCACTACCTGCCTTTTTGACAGCGGGAGCACGGAAAGCTTTATCCACCCCGACACGGTGCGCAGTTACTCTCTCCCGGTACTGCCGACGCGACATCGGATCTCTTTGGCTTCCAAAGCCCAGTCAGCGGACGTCGGTGGCTACTGTGTAGTGACCCTTTCAGTAAGGAGCACAGAATACAAAAATTTTAAACTCCTGGTCCTGCTCCATCTATGCGCTGCCGTTCTACTGGGGTTGGATTTTCAGTGCAACCTTAAGAGTGTCACATTAGCGTACGACGGACCCCTCCCCCCACTCACAGTCTGCAGCCAGCAGCTTTTAAACCGCCCGCCACGCACCATTTGCAGCCTCTCCACCCTTAAAGTCCCCCCCCTCCTTGTTCGCTAACCTCACCCGCGACTGTAAGCCCATCGCTACCAAAAGCAGGCGTTACAGTGCCGGGGATAGGAGCTTCATTAAATCCGAGGTAGCGAGACTCCTGAAGGAAGGGATTATTGAAAGTAGCACCAGCCCATGGCGAGCACAAGTGGTGGTAGTGAAGACTGGCGAAAAACAGCGCCTAGTTATTGACTACAGCCAGACGATCAATCGTTACACCCAGTTAGATGCATACCCACTCCCCCGCATATCTGACATGGTCAATCAGATAGCACAATACCGGGTGTTCTCGACGATTGATCTGAAGTCGGCATACCACCAGCTCCCCATCAGGGCGGAGGACCGCCAGTACACAGCTTTTGAAGCCGACGGTCATCTCTACCACTTCCTCAGAGTTCCCTTCGGCGTCACCAACAGGGTTTCAGTCTTCCAACGGGAGATGGACCGGATGGTCGACCAGAACGCGCTCCAGGCCACTTTCCCCTATCTAGACAACGTCACCATCTGCGGCCGCGACCAGCAGGACCATGATGTTAATCTAGAGAAATTCCTCTGTACGGCCCAGCAGCTGAACCTAACATACAACAAGGACAAATGTATGTTTCGTACCAAGCGCCTTGCCATTCTTGGCTGTGTAGTGGAGAACGGAGTCATCGGCCCCGACAGGATGCGCCCCCTTATGGAGCTCCCCCTCCCCCACTGCCAAAAAGCACTGAAGAGATGCCTAGGGTTTTTCTCGTACTATGCTCAGTGGGTGCCCAACTATGTGGACAAAGCCAGACCCCTCATCAAGTCCACCTCCTTCCCCCTGACAGCAGAGGCCTGTGCAGCCTTCACTCTCATAAAAGGAGATATTGCGAAGGCCACAATGCACGCAGTGGATGAGTCCATCCCTTTCCAAGTGGAGAGCGACGCATCCGACTTTGCCCTAGCTGCAACCCTTAACTAGGCAGGGAGACCCGTGGCCTTTTTCCTCAAGGACCCTCCAGGGCCCAGAGATTCGACACTCCTCTGTCGAAAAAGAGGCCCGGGCCATTGTGGAAGCTGTGCAACATTGGAGGCATTACCTGGCCGGAAAACGATTTACCCTGCTCACTGACCAGCGTTCAGTAGCTTTTATGTTTAATAATAAGCAGAGGGGCAAAATCAAGAACGACAAGATCTTGAGGTGGAGAATTGAACTCTCCACCTACAATTACGATATCTTGTACCGGCCCGGGAAACTCAATGAGCCCCCAGATGCCCTATCACGTGGTACATGCGCCAACGCGCAGGTCGATAGACTGAAGACCCTCCACAATGACCTCTGCCACCCGGGGGTCACCAGGTTTTTTCACTTCATCAAATCCCGTAACCTGCCCTACTCCATCGAGGAGGTCAGGACCATGACCAGGAACTGCCAAATCTGTGCCGAGTGCAAACCGCATTTTTATAGGCCAGACAGAGCAAGCCTGATCAAAGCCACGCGCCCCTTTGAACGGCTGAGCGTCGATTTTAAAGGGCCCCTCCCCTCCTCCGACCGCAATGTGTACTTCCTCAACATAATTGATGAGTACTCCCGTTTCCCATCCCTTGCTCAGACATGACCAGTACCACGGTCATTAAATGTCTGAATGACCTCTTCGCCTTGTTCGGTTTCCCTAGCTATATTCATAGCGACAGGGGCTCATCCTTTATGAGCGACGAACTCCGGCAGTACCTGCTCTCGAGAGGTATCGCTACAAGCAGGACCACCAGCTACAACCCCCGGGGGAATGGCCAGGTGGAAAGGGAGAATGCGACGGTCTGGAAGGCAGTCCTTTTAAACTTGAAATCTAAGGGCCTTCCGACCTCTCGCTGGCAGGAAGTCCTCCCTGCGGCGCTCCATTCCATTCGGTCACTGCTCTGTACAGCCACCAATGTTACCCCTCACGAGAGAATGTTCTCCTTCCCCAGGAAGTCCACATCGGGGATCTCGTTACCGACATGGCTGACTTCTCCAGGACCCGTCCTACTGCGGAAGCACGTGAGGTCCCATAAGACGGACCCCCTGGTCGAGAGGGTGAGCCTCCTCCATGCCAACCCTCAGTATGCTTACGTGGTGTACCCGGACAGGCGGGAGGACACAGTCTCCATACGAGACCTCGCACCTTCGGGTGCTCCCGAAACACCTCCCTCGCCACCCACCACTACCCACGCCTACCCCCAGTACGCTTACGTAGCGTACCCGGGCGGGCGGGAGGACACAGCCCCCACACGAGATCTAGCACCTTTGGGTGCCCCTGAAACACTACCATTGCCATCCACCACTACCCACAACCCAACCCCGCTAGACGGCATGCCGCAGCCCCAGGACCCGTCATTGACCACCCAATGAGACGCCAGATTCAACGTTGGATGCTGCACCATCACCGCCGCCACCACGACGATCAGGACGGCATACAAGGCCACCTGATAGACTTACTTACACGAACCTTTAGTACACTTCACCCCGCCGGACTCAATTTTAAACAAGGGGTGAATGTGGTAAACCAGTTATTGTTGTTATTGTTGTTGTTGTTGTTGTTACACACTGTTGTACCTATGCATGCCTCAACATGTCTCGGCTGGCTCCACCCACAGGCCCAGGTATAAAGGTGATTGACCTGCAGCCCCCTGCCTTCTTGGAACCCAGTCAACCACGAGAGGCATGCTCTGTTCTTTGCTAATAAAAGCCTTTAGTTACTCTCTTAACTCTCAGTCTTTTATGAGTAATTGATAGCGCATCAGACACCACCCCACACCAACATATTAAAGCATCCCAACAATGACCAAGCCATTCCTTTCACACTCATCACCATTGTGGGGGGGTAACGTTATGTCTCACCATTCACTGCAACTGACTAAGCCACTTACAAGGATGCACACAAATCTGTCAAGACCAGAAAATGTTGAAAATAAAGATTTTTATGTTTGACACCACATTAACAGAAACTTCACATAAATATTGGATAATACATCCAATGGCTACCCTTGTGTGTTGTTAGTTGGTGTGATTGCACTAGGATGAAGGTGAGTGTGAGGGATGGCTAGTGAGATGAGGAAGTGATAGTGTAGATAGAGAGGGATGGGTGGAGATGCAAGGTAAGTTGGTGTGAGTAAGGATGCGCAGGAGTAGGGTGGGGAAGGCAGAGAGTGATGGGGATGTGATGAGAGGCACAGCAGGATGAGGTTGAGTATGGCTTTGTACTAACATTTCCTGATCTAATGAGATCATTGAAACATTTGCGGCACTGCACCCAGGTCCTCCTGAACACATCCCTGCTCGTGACCTCCTCTGCAATCTGCAACCAACGACAATGACAACTTGTGTGTGTGTATATATATATAGCGCCATTAACATAGCAAACCGTCCCAAGGCACTTCAAGGAGTACTACAAGACAAAAGCTTTGACACTGAGCCACATAAGGAGAAATTTGGGCAGATGTCCAAAAGCTTAGTCAAAGAGGTAGGTTTTAAGGAACGTCTTAAAAGGGAGGAGAGGTGGAGAGGTTTAGGCAGAGAATTCCAGAGCTTAGGGCCCAGGCAACAGAAGGCACGGCCATCAATGGTTGAGCGATTATAATCAGGGATGCTCAAGAGGGCAGAATTAGAGGAGCACGGGGGGGGGGGGGGGGGGGGGGGGGGGGTGGGTGGTGTAGTTGTGGGGCTGGAGGAGATTACAGAGATAGGGACGGGAGAGGCCATGGAGGGATTTGAAAACAAGGATGAGAATTTTGAAATCGAGGCATTGCTTAACCGGGAGCCAGTGTAGGTCAGCAAGCACAGAGGTGACAGGTGTACAGGACTTGGTGCAAGTTAGGACTCGGGCAGCCAAGGTTTGCACCAGCTTTACGTAGGGTAAAATGTGGGAAGCCAGCCAGGAGTGCAAGTGAGTCTAGAGACAACAAAGGCTGTCTTGGTCTCCTGAGGAGGTCTCTTCCGCCCATTGGAAGGAAAGAGGACCTCCCTGCGTGCTCTGACTTGGAGAACCTGAGTGCAGCCCTCTGCCTCTCTGCAGTCAGTCATTGTCAATGTTTGCAGCATGCCAATGCTGTAGTGCACTGACAGCACTATGTTAGATTAAACTTCAAATGTAATGTGGCCATGGTCCCTTTAATGATCCCGGCTGAAAATGCGTCATGAATGAAGTCACCAGATACGATCCATCTCATTGGGCCGGGGTAACGTGCTGGGCTGGCTTAATAGGCCCCATTAAGGTCATTTTCAACAGCGGGATGGAGCCAGCAGTGGGATTGCGACCTGCCAGACACCGGTTGCACTGGACCCGCCCAGGTAGGCAAAATTCTGGCCTATATTTCAGAACATTAGCCCGTGTTAGAGGGTCAGTATCACAGCATGGCAATAGAAGATAAATAAAACACAAAGCCTCTAATCATAATAAGGGTCACTGAAAAGATAAACTGAACACTTGCAATCTTGTATCTTATCCATATTAAAATATGCAATTCTATTCAGTGCTGAATGGACATCCAGGAGCCTCCTTTAGTGCAGTTAGACTGCAGGTACCAGTTTCATTCTAGCAACATGTTTGCACCAGAATCAGTAGCCAGGGCAAAGTTACATCACCCATTCACACCACTCTTGAATGAGGAAATGCAGGGTTCTACAAATATGTGCTTAAATGTCTTAACATAGCTCTGCTCACTTGCTTTAGCTGCCAGTGGAAGTTAGAAAAGTGCCAATAGGATGGTCAGTTTATTCTATTAACATCTTAAACGTTCAATGTTAAAGGCAGTTCAGTGAACTGACTGAAAAGTTTCAAAATTCAGCATTGCACCAGCTGCAGTATAACGGTGAAGCTAAAGCAATGCAAGATTCGTTCTTCCAGATGGTCACGTGACTATAAAAACACTAAAATCAAAATAATTTTGGCTCAGTTATACCACTTATTTTGCAAAAATACCAGACACAAAAAAACCTTCACCCAGATAAGGTGAACAGTATAATTGTCCCGTTAGGGTTTGTGACAACTGTACCTTTCATTTGATTGGTTTGTTATTCAGACAGATTATGGCTTCACTTTGAATGCCATTTTTCAGTGTACATACTGGATTGACCCGAGACATTTGCCACTCAGAAATATGGCATAGCAGTCCACAATAGAATAAGCAAACCAGCTGGTAGGACATAGTCATTCTGTACTCACACCTAAAGATCACAAGAATCATAGCATCAAAAGATAAGATTCAGCACATCCATCCAGAAAAAGGTAGAGTTCTTCCAAAGCCCCTCACAATCACAATATTCAACAGTTTCTCAAATTGTCCCAAGGTTTTTGCTTCCACTATCCTACCCAGAAGTCCATTCCATATGTTGATCACTATGTGAAGAACTTTGACACCAGTCTTAAATTTTGCCTTTTGTAAGATTCGCAATTTTCAGCAAAAATCACGCAAGAAAACTGGATAAAATAAGACTGTTTATTGACCAAAGTAAGCTTGCACAGAAAAACCTTTGATAAAAGGGCATACAAAATGGCCGCCAGGCCCCGTGATCAGTTTATGAACCATTTTATTTCTGTTACTGCAAGCCAGACAGGCTTGTGGATTGAAGACAGTGAGCCCACGAAAGCCAGTCTCTGGGAACCGAAACTCAGAGCAACAGCATACATATTCAATGGATTATAAGTACAGGATGGGGCCCATCAAGATATGGGCGGACAATGTAAAAACACTTATACCCATTTATCGTACAAAGGAAAAACCGTTTAGCAGCCATCAAGGAAAATGTCCGGACCGATCAATATGCGAACCGAGCCACGGTGACAATGCAAAAGACATTGAAAGACATTATCGGCCAGGAAGGCCAGTTTAAGTTATCACCGGCTCCGTTACAAGACAAAGCGCCCCTGCAGAGATTTCTGCCCGCCAAAATTAATACAAAGACAGGACTATGATTTGGCGGGAGATAAGACTGTCCCAAAAGAGTATAACTATGGATTGAAAGTCCATCTAAGTTACTTCGGACTCCGGGTTACTTGAACAACTTCTTCTTCACTGCCACGGCTTCTTGTTGGGCGACTTCAGGCTTCCATTTCTTCAAGAACTTTCTTCTACGAGGAACGAACGAAGGGCGGACGGTGCCCGGATCGGCGCCTCTTCCACTTCGGCAGATCGATGAAAACGTTTTCGTTTTTTTAAAGACGGACGGTTTCGGTAAAAGGACAACGTGGTCGGTGTTCAGCCAAACAAGGCTCGGCCACGACGAGAAGACGACGAGGGTGGCCCGGGTACTGGGGTCGGGAGATCATCGACGACCCAGGCCGACGGAGAAGAAACCCTCTGGAGGACTGGCGATCTAGGCCACAAGATTCTCCCAAGTGCATAGCCTGCATCTGGGTCTGCTCCATGAACCCAAATCGACCTAGTGGATCTCAACCTTAACGAGCGCTCATCGAGGCTGGGTCTACCCCACCGCCTCGAGGGAGGAGAGAATATCGACTGCGCCAGAAGTTTCCAAATCCACGTGACGACGGAAAGCGGTGCCAAAAAGGCTGCGAACCCCCCCTTTCTCGCGATTTCGAGAGTGGTGAGCATGATCCCAAGTTCCCCAGGTCGAAACTTAGTTTAGGTATAGGGGAGGGAGTTAAGGGAAATCGTAATGTGTTTCCCCTTTTACGATGTGCCGTGTGTTCCCCATTTCCATAGAGTCAAGTTCATAAATTTGTGCATGATTGTAGTAACTTTAATCTGTGCCTATGACATGTATTTTGTAATGCTTCAAACTGTTTAAAAATAAAAGCATCCATTTCGTGCTATTCAACCTGGTCTATTGAGTTCTTTCTCTGCACTACTGTTCTCTGCACCTAAGTCCAAGGTCTAGAACCGTAGGGGGGAGTGGGTCGAACCACTCAAGGGTAATTATTGCACGAAGCCTGGCAGGAGACCAGAAAGAGCAAGAGAAACCCCCTACACTTTTATCAGTTTAAACCTGTTCCACTTATCCTGTCATGGTTTAAAGGGAAATGTAGTGTTTCAGATTCACCCTCTCTATATTGTTTACTCGCTTATACATCTCTTCAGTTGCCTCTTAGTTAACTCATTTCAAGGCTGAAAAGCTCCAGTTTCTCTTGTTTTCCCTCATAATTTAGTTCTCTGATGCTAGTAGTCATCAGATGTTGTGGCCCTTCTCTGCATACCTCCAGCACGTGTGACCAGAACTGGGAACAGTACCGCAGGTACAATCTGATAAGATCACTAAAGACTTGCTGACTTGTACTCTGCTGATTTGGTGAGATAACTGAGGTTTTGTTTTGTTGATTACTGCCTTGCAGTAACTGAACATGTTAATCACAGAATCATCGAAAAGTACAGCACAGATGGAGGCCATTCGGCCCATCGAGTCTGCGCTGGCTCTTTCGAAGAGCAATCCAGTTAGTCCCACTCTTGCCCCAGATCCCTGCAATTTTTTCTCCTTCAAGTATTTAAACCAATTCCCTTTTGAAGGCTACTATTGAATCTGTATCTAGGCAGCGCATCGAAATCCTCACCACTCATTGCAGAAAAAAGTTTGTGTCACCTTTGGTTCTTTTGCCAATCACCTTAAATCTGTGCCCTCTCGTTATCGATCCTTCAACCATTTTAAACAGTTTTTCTTTACTTACTCTATCTAAATCATTCAAGATTTTAAGTGTCAAGTTTACTAACACCCCTAGATATATTTCAACTTCACCTTCCCATATTTTGACAAAATTCACACAGTATTTATATCACCTTATTATCCCCCAATATACAGTTCTTTATACAAGTCTATATTAAATTGTATGTGCACGCAGATTTTATCTAACTCGTTTCGTAATTTTTTTAAGGTTCAACTGCCGTCTCCTCCTCCCTTACCTATTTCATAGCCTACCCAAATCTGGCAAGTTTGCATTGAGCTTTTAAAACCAGGTTGTTAATGTGCGGAAAATCCCCCGAAAATGTAGAGATTCCTGGGGAGCATTCTCCTCAATACTTTTTCGGACAACCTCACTCACCCCCTGTAGATCTTTGATAGTGCCAAGAGTAATCTACTGGAGGGCACTAAGTGTCTCCCACCTTTTAGCCAGGTAATTATGCATTCCCGGGTTTTTATCTTGAATTCTCCACGCATTACCCTTTCCCGTTTGAACACGCACCAGGCTCGTTTTTGTCTCTGTATCAAACGCAGTAACTAGGCAGTCACAACCAGAGGGGAATCTTTTACCCAGTTCAGCTGGAAGCAGAGACTGCCGTGCAATTGCTTCCCCTGGACAGAAGCTGCCCTCTAACCCATCACAGTTAATATGTTGTTTGTTTCAGGCTCGGACTTTGCCCGCGGTCTTTGTCATTACTTTCCCCCCTCTTCAGTCAGGCCTATTCTTTCAATTGGTATCTGAAACGCTCTGCGAATATTATTCCTTAGGTCCATATTTTTAAAAAATGAGAAGCCTTTACGTTAAAGTTGTTTTCTTGTCGTGTTTTCCACCTGTGTCTGCAATATAACTCTTAATAAATTAACATTTCTTACCGCTTTAAGCACGGCGGTCTGATCCGGAGCTGACGTGAGTAGTTTCCCGATTAACTTGTGGGCTCTGCTCGCACAGCGAACCCTCCCTCCGCCCAGGCTCGGCGAGTCAGTGTGCGGTCGAATCACAGGCTGGTTGCTTCACCTGACACATTGTTCCCACCTCAGGGGGCTCTCTCCCTGCTCCGCTCGATCCCAATCGCTGCGGGAGGAGCTGTGTGTTTGTGTTCAATACATTGACTTATGCCATAAGACTGAGTCAAACCTACAGTGTGCCTTTTCTAATGAACCCGTAAGGGGACGCTGGGTTGCCTCAGTGTCGTTGAACAAAAATGCCCCCTCCCCTTTAAAGGGGCACAACTAACAAAGAATAACCCATAAAACAACGGACACTTATAACTTAAATATTACTGCCCGTGTCCAGTACACATTCCAGTCCCTGTGATCCCCACCGGTGGCATAAGGTTTCTGACCGAATAATGGTCTTTTAAGATTGTGATAGGCTGGATGTAGAGAAGATGTTTCCACTTGTGAAGGAGTCCAAAAAAGGGGCCTTAAATATAACAGTCACTAATAAATCCAATAGGGAATTCAGGAGAAACTTCTTTACCCAAAGAGTGGTTAGAATATGGAACTCACTACCACAAGGAGTAGTTCAGGCAAATCTTGTGTGGAGCAGAAACCTGTTAGGTTGAATGGCCTGTTTCTGTGTTGTAAATTCTGTGTAATTCTTATGTAATTGGGATTTGAATGAGTGACCTTTACCATCAGAAAATACAAAAGGCAGCTAATCCCCCGTGGGACCAATGTGGTATCTTCCACATGTGTGTGTCTACACTACTTATTTACATTCGGGTCATCGGTTTGTGTGCAGGCCAGCTCTGTATTATATATTGTTCGTTGTAAGCATTGTGATTGTTAAGGGGCCATTCTCCTTTGTCACTTTTAGGTTTGGAAACAAATGTGCAATGATGTGGCCAATGATACAGTAATGTGGCCATGTTACCCACCTCAGTTCAGTCAAGTTTTAAAAAGCAGAACTTCAAAAAAATACATTATGGTTAAGAGGACATAGCTTCTGAATTACAGACTTAACTGGGTGGCCAAAAACTTAAAGATCATTAAAAATCTTTTTTTTTACCAATTCCCACATTTTTCCAGGTAAGAATTGGTAAAATCGATTCTCTCCTGATCTTTGAAAAGGAAATTCTCACTGTAATTCTCCCTTTTTGGCTATGAAAGTCAGGTCCCAATATACACAGGCATCGATCGCACTCTTGGTGTCCTCACACACATTGGAGAATTATCTGATGGTGGGTTCAGAGTCTAAGTAGTGACTGTTCTCTTTTACATCTGAGTCATTCTTCCATCTTTACTAGTGTTCCCAAAACTCCAGGTTTGTGTATGGGCATGGGTACGTAGGCAAGTAATCAAGTTGAATTATTAATTGAACAAAAAGCAATTTGAATCTTTTTGCAACTTGTACTTTTTTTGTAAAACCTATATTTATACTGTTCTTTTTGTTTTTACAAATTCTTGTTAGTACAGGTCCAAAACTTGCACTATCTAATGCAAAAGTCTATCATATCTTTTATTTCAATAACCACCTTAAAATAAATTAATTCTCAGGATGTGGGCTTCGCTGGCAAGGCCGGCATTTATTGCCCATCTCTAGTTGCCCTTGAGAAGGTAGTGTTTAGCCCTCTTCTTGAACTGCTGCATTCTATGTCCAGCTGTGACTAAGTGGGTTGCACTCTCACCTCTGAGTCCGTGGGTTCAAGTCCCACTCCAGAGACTAGAGCACAAAATCTAGGCTGACACTCCCAGTGCAGCACTGTTGGAAGTGCCTTTCGGTTGAGACATTAAACCGACGCCATCTCAGGTGGACATAAAAGAGCCCATGGCACTATCTGAAGTAGAGCAGGGAAGTTCTACCCAGTGTCCTGGCCAATATTTATCCCTTAACCAACATCACCAAAACAGATTATCTGGTCATTTGTTTATGGGAGCTTGCTGTGCGCAAATTGGCTGTCATCTTTCCTACATTACAACAGTGACTACACTTCAAAAGTACTTCACTGCTGTAAAGCATATTGGGGCGCCCTGTGGTTGTGAAAGGCGCTGTATAAATGCAAATCTTTCTTTCTTTCATGTGGTGAAGGTACTACCACAATGCTGTTAGGTGGGGAGTTCCAGGATTTTTACCCAGCGAGGATAAAGGAACGGCAATATATGTCCAAATTAGGATGGTGTATAATAAGGAGGGGAATTTAGAGGTGAAGGTGTTCCCATGTATATGCTGCCCTTGTCCTCCTAGGTAGTGGAGGTTGTGGGTTTGGGAGTATTGCCAAAGAAGTCTTGGCGACTTGCTCCAGTGCATTTTGTAGATAATACATATTGCAGCCACAGTGCGTTGGAGGGAGTAGATGTTTAAACTAATGGATGAGGTGCCGATGTTTTGATGATCATGGGGACCATCCATTTTGTTCTGGATAGAGTTGAGCTTCTTGAGTGTTATTACAGCTGCACCCATCCAGGTAAATGGGGAGTATTAAATCACACTCCTGACTTGAGCTTTGTAGGTGGTGGAGATGCTTTTTGAGAACACGTCATGGGCCATAATTTCAGGATTATTTCCCCAGTCATACACTAGAATAGGAGAGGACAGGAAGATTAGGGAAACCAATGCATGGCTGAAGGTGTGGTGTCAGGAAGAGGGATTCCACTATGTTAGGCATTTGACATTTTTATCAGTTTCACTACTTCATGTGCTCTATGAATTCAAGCCACTCCAAGTTGCTACATTACAAATTATTAATAATTTAGAAATAAAGTAATTTTGTTTTTAGTTTCAAATGCATAAAATCATAGAATAATAGAATCTTACAGCACAGAAGGAGGCCATTCAGCCTATTAAGCCTGTGCCGGCACTTTGAAAGAGCTGTCCAATATAGTCCCACACCCCAGCATTTTCCCCACAACCCTGCAAATTAGTCCTCGTTAAATACATGTCCAATTGACTTTTGAAAGCTCCTGTGGAATCTGCTTCTACCACCATTTCAGGTAGTGTGTTCCAGATCTTAACAACGCTTCGTGTGAAAAAGCATTTCTCAATTCCCCTCTAGTTCTTTTGCCAATTATTTTAAATCTATGATCTCTGGTTACCAACCCAGAGGAAACAGTTCCTCCCTACTTGTTCTATCAAATTTTAATAGCTCTATGAGGTCTCCCCTTAACATTTTCTGCTCTAAGGGGAACAGTCCCAGCTTCTCCAATCTCTCCACATAACTGAAGTCCTCGGTGTAAAGTCCGCGCCTCAATAATACATGGACTTCGGGAGAACAGTTTAACAGGTACTTTACTGAACAAGAGGCAGCTTGAGACTGAAACTACAGAAGCCTGCTAGGGCCTTTTATATAGGGGTGGTCACTGCCGGTACTGCAGTCTAAGACCAGTTATTCCCTTAAAGGGACATACACAACAATTCCTCCCCTTTTAGATAAACAGTACATAACATTCATTTAACAACTTAGTCGCCTGCTCCCGGAGTCCTTATCACTCTCCTGATCTTCTGAACTACTATCTGTCAGTTTCTTTACTTTCCTGTACTGTTTCTTACTAGTTCTTGTCGTGTTGGTCTTCTTTCCCGACCTGCAGACTCTTGCTACATGTCCCATTTTCCCGCATTGCCTGCATATTTTGTCTTTAAACCAGCAGTCCTTCTGCTCATGGGTTGTTCTGCCGCAGCGATAGCACTTTTCGGCTCCATACGCCATTTCGTTAGCACTGTATTCTTGTGGTTTCTGTTGCATTTCCGCAGCTCCCCGTGCTGCTGCTTCGTAGGATACTGCCACGCTGAAAGCCTGTTCTAGCGTCAGCTCCTTTTTTGAAAGTAGTCATTTCTAAGAACATAAGAACATAAGAAATAGGAGCAGGAGTAGGTCAATTGGCCCCTCGAGCCTGCTCCGCCATTCAATAAGATCATGGCTGATCTGATCCTAACCGCCAATCCACTATGACAGGACTATCTCCTGAATCTAACAGAATTAGACACACAAAACAGGAGCAGGATCAGGCTACACGGCCCCTGGGCCCGCTCCGCTACCCACAGGGCCATGACCGATCCGAACCTAGACTCATGTCCAAATTCCTGCCTGCTCCCCGTAACCCTTACTTCCCTTTTCTTCTAGGAAACTGTCTATTTCTGTTTTAAATTTATGTAATGATGTAGCTTCGACAGCTTTTTGGGGCAGCATATTCCATGGACCTACCACCCTCTGAGTGAAGTAGTTCCTCCTCATCTCAGTTTTGAAAGAGCAGCCCCTTATTCTAAGACTATGCCCCCTAGTTCTAGTTTCACCCATCATCTGGAACATCCTCCCTGCATCCACCCGATCCAACCCCTTCACAATCTTATATGTTTCAATAAGATCGCCTCTCATTCTTCTGAACTCCAATGAGTAGAGTCCCAATCTACTCAACCTCTCCTCATATGTCCATCCCCTCATCCCCGGGATTAACCGAGTGAACCTTCTTTGTACTGACTCGAGAGCAAGTATGTCTTTTCTTAAGTATGGACACCAAAACTGTATGCAGTATTCCAGGTGCGGTCTCACCAATACCTTGTACAACTGAAGCAATACCTCCCTATTTTTATATTCTATCCCCCTAGCAATGAAAGCCAACATTCCATTGGCCTTCTTAATCACTTGCTGCACCTGCATACTAACCTTTTGAGTTTTGTGCACCAGGACCCCCAGATCCCTTTGTACTTCAGGACTTTCCAGTTTCTTGCCATTAAGATAATAACTTGCTCTACGATTTTTCCTGCCAAAGTGCATAACCTCACACTTTCCAGTATTGTATTCCATCTGCCAAATCTCTGCCCACTTACTTAGCCTGTCTATGTCCCCTTGCAGGGTTTTTATGTCCTCCTCACTCACTACTTTCCCTCCCATCTTAGTATCATCTGCAAACTTTGATATGTTACACTCGGTCCCCTCCTCCAAATCGTTAATATAGATTGTAAAGAGTTGGGGACCCAGCACTGACCCCTGCGGAACACAACTGGTTACTGATTGCCAGTCTGAGAATGAACCATTTATCCCAACTCTCTGCCTTCTGTTAGATAGCCAATCCTCTATCCATGCCAGAATATTACCCCCAATCCTGTGATTTTTTATCTTAAGCAATAATCTTTTGTGTGGCACCTTGTCAAATGCCTTTTGGAAGTCTAAATACACCACGTCCACTGGTTCACCTTTATCCACCCTATATGTTACTTCCTCAAAGAACTCCAGCAAATTTGTCAAACATGACTTCCCCTTCATAAAACCATGCTGACTTTGTCCTATTAAATTATGATTATCCAAATGTCCTGTTACTGTCTCCTTAATAATGGACTCCAAAATTTTACCTACCACAGATGTTAGGCTAACCGGTCTATAGTTTCCAGCCTTCTGTCTACTGCCCTTTTTAAATAAGGGTGTTACATTAGCAGTTTTCCAGTCTGCCGGGACCTTTGCTGAGTCCAGGGAGTTTTGGAAGATTATTACCAATGCATCCACAATCCCTACCGCCAGTTCCCTCAAGACATCAGGTCCAGGCGATTTATCCGCCTTGAGTCCCATTATTTTACCGAGTACCACTTCCTTAGTGATTTTGATCATGTTTATCTCCTCCCCCCCTATAGCCCCCTGCTTGTCCAGTGTTGGGATATTCTTGGTGTCCTCTACTGTAAAGACTGATACAAAATATTCATTCAGTGTTTTTGCCATCTCCATATTTCCTACCATTAATTTCCCGGTCTCATCCTCTAAGGGACCAACATTTACTTTAGCCACCCTTTTTTTTTTATATAACTATAAAAACTCTTACTATCTGTTTTTATATTTTTTGCTAATTTACTTTCATAATCTATCTTCCCTTTCTTAATCAATCTTTTTGTTATTTTTTGCTGTCTTTTAAAGTTTTCCCAATCCTCTATCCTCCCACTAGGTTTGGCTACCTTATATGCCCTTGTTTTTAGTCGAATACTATCCTTAATTTCTTTACTTAGCCACGGATGGCTGTCTTTTCTTTTACACCCTTTTTTTCTCAGTGGAATATACTTTTTTTGGAAGTTGTAAAATAACTCGTTAAATGTACACCACTGATCATGTATCGTCTTACCCTTTAATCTATTTTCCCAATCCACTTTACTCAATTCCGCTCTCATACCTTCATAGTCTCCTTTATTCAAGCTTAGCACGCTTGTTTGAGATACAACCTCCTCACCCTCTAATTGAATATGGAATTCAACCATGTTATGGTCACTCATTCCAAGGGGATCCTTTACTAGGACATTTTTAATTAATCCTGTCTCATTACACAGGACCAGATCTAAGGTTGCTTGCCCCCTGGTCGGTTCAGTTACATACTGCTCAAGAAACCCATCCCTAATACACTCAATGAACTCATCCTCAAGGCAGCCCTGCCCAATTTGATTTGTCCAATTAATATGATAGTTAAAATCCCCCATAATTATAGATGTTCCCTTATTACAAGCCTCAACTATTTCCTGATTGATACTCCGTCCAACCGAGTTGCGACTGTTCGGAGGCCTATAGACTACGCCCACTAGTGTTTTTTCCCATTATTATTCCTTATCTCCACCCAAACTGTTTCATTATCCTGATCTTTTGACCCAATATCATTTCTCTGTATTACAGTGATTCCTTCCTTTATTAACATAGCCACCCCACCTCCCCTTCCTTCCTGCCTGTCCTTCCTGATTGTTAAATAACCTGGTATGTTTAATTCCCAGGCATTGTCACCCTGCAGCCATGTTTCTGTAATGGCCACATGATCATACCCATATGTAGCTATTTGTGCCATTAACTCGTCTATATTGTTACGAATGCTACGTGCATTCAGATAGAGAACTTTCAAATGTGTTTTGTGACACTTAGTTCCTGCTTTTGCCCTTTTTATTACTTTACCTTTTACTCCATACCTTCTGCCCCTTCCTGACACGCTCTGGTTTTTAATTTCCCCACTGCTACCTAAGTCTATGACCTTCTCTGTTGTCATTTTTATTATTTGTTCTCTAGGAACCTCCCCCCGACTAGTTAGTTTAAAGCCCTCTCTACAGCCCTAGTTATATGGTCCGCCAGGACTCTAGTCCCAGCACTGGCCAAGTGAAGCCCGTCCCAACGGAACAGCTCCCTCCTGCCCCAGTACTGGTGCCAGTGTCCCAGGAAGCAAAACCCATTTCTCCCACACCAGTCTTTGAGCCACGCATTTAACTCTCTTATTTTATTTGTCCTAGCCAAATTCGCTCGTGGCTCAGGTAATAATAATTTCTGGGTTCCTTCACTCTGGAGCCCACAGACAAACTTATCCCGTAAGGTGTCTGCCAGTCCTGCTCCGAACTGGCAGTGCTTCGATAACTTGCGTAGTTCCGTAAGATAGTCAGCATTGCTCTCATCTTTGTGCTGGTTTCTTTTATGGAACTTGAATCTTTCTGCTATCAGCAGTGGTGTAGGGCTTAGATGTTCCTGTACGATATGAACAATCTCCTCAAAACTTTTCTCCATTGGTTTAGCTGGGGTAATTAAATTCTGCAATAGGCCGTACGTACTCGCACCCATCAGATTTAATAATACCGATGCCCTCTTTCCATCAGCCACCTCATTTGCCTTGCAGTACACTTCAATTCTTTCCACATACGTGGTCCAGTCTTCTACCTCGTTGTCGAAAGCAGTGATACTGCCACTTTTCGGCATCTTGGGCGATTTAAAATGGCGCCTCCCGCGCTTTTGCTTCTTCCCCAATGGAATAAAATGGCGCCTCCCGCGCTTTTGCTTCTTCCCCAACGGGATAAAATGGCGCCTCCCGCGCTTTTGCTTCTTCCCCTTACTGCCACGCTGCTCCTAGCGTTCTACGGGGTAATGGCGGCGACCCGCAGCTTCGGCGCGTCTCGCTTTCCTTCCCCCCCGCTTAGTTTCTCTCCACTGTCCTGTTCTCAAGCACCGACCGCGCCCTGTGCGCTCCACCCTCTCTCTCTTGTTTTCTTTTCCTGGCGACGCTGCACGGCCCGATTTGTAGAGCCGCTCGATCGAGCTTGAGCCCGCCGCAGTCCGGAAGGGTCAGCGCGCTACCTGCTACCAGCACGATTCGCTGGAACCACAGTCTCTCCCGCAATTCTCCAAACACCGATGGATTCTTTGGGCGGTTGCCCTCAGTCGACGCCCGTTGCTCAGACTACGACCTTCCAGGACCTTCCTTTCAGGCGAGATCCCCGTGAGATGATGCCACACTGCAGGTGAGTTCGAACTTACTCGTCGCCACTGTAAAGTCCGCGCCTCAATAATACACGGACTTCGGGAGAACAGTTTAACAGGTACTTTACTGAACAAGAGGCAGCTTGAAACTGAAACTACAGAAGCCTGCTAGGGCCTTTTATACAGGGGTGGTCACTGCCGGTACTGCAGTCTAAGACCAGTTATTCCCTTAAAGGGACATACACAACACTCGGTACCATCCTGGTAAACCTCCTCTATACCCTTCCCAAGACCTTGACATCCTTCCTAAAGTCTGGTGCCCAGAATTATACATAATACGCCAGCTGAGGCCTAACCAGTGATTTGTAAAGGTTTAGCACGACTTCCTTGTTTTTTGTGTTCAATGCCCTTATTTACAAAGCCAAGTATCCCATATGCTTTCTTAACCGCCTTATCAACATGCCCTGCCACCTTCAAAGATTTGTGAATATGAACCCCAGGTCCCTCTGCTTTTGCAACCCCCGCCCCTCTCAAAATAGTATCATTTAGATTATACTGCCTCTCCATGTTGTTCCTCCCAAAGTGCATCACTTCACACTTATCCGCATTAAATTGCATCTGGCATGTGTCTGCCCATTTCACCAGCCTGTCTATGTCCTCCTGAAGTCTGCTACTATCCTCCTCACTATTTACTATGTTGCCAAGTTTTGTATCATCCACAAACTTTAAAATTGTACTCCCTATACCCAAGTCCAGGTCGCTTATATATAACAAGAGAAAAGCAATGGTCTTAATACCGATTCCTGGGGAACCCACTGCATATTTCTCTCCAGTCAGAAAAACATCAGTTCACCACTACTCTCTGCCTCGTATCCCTTAACCAAGTTACGTACCCAAGTTACCACCGTCCCTATAATTCCATATGCTTCTATTTTTCAAATAAGTCTGTTATATCTTTATCAAATGCCTTTGTAAAGTCCATATATACAACATCTAGTACACTACCTTTATCAACCCTCTCTGCTCCTTCATCAAAGAACTCAATCTGTCAATCACAGATAAGGCCATTTCTGACCACTTCCTCATATCGCTCTCCACCCACATCCCCCTTCCCCCACCCCTCCGCTGCAACCCCCCCAACCCTACTTCCTTCTGTGTCCGCCCCTGAAAAAAACTCTCTCCCAACTCCACTTACGAAATCCCAATTGTCCAGCCTTTGGCCCTCCATTCACCACGACATTTCTGCAGCCACTGACCTGCTCAACCACACCCTCACGGCCACCTTTGATGTCCTAGTCCCTATGAAAACAATTACTCTCTCTCACCCTGGATGTTCTCTCTGGTACGGCCCTCATCTTCGCTCTCTTAAGTCCAAAGGACACAGACTTGAACAGATGTGGCGGACGACTGGTTTAACCATTCACTACCAGATCTGGCTGGATCACATAAAGCATTATCGGGTCCTGCTCTCCTCTGCCAAAATTGCTTGCTATTCCAGAATCATTCTGGAATGCAAAGATAAACCCCAGCTTCTATTCTCCACTGCTAACCGTCTTCTTAAACCCCTCTCCTGTCTCCTCCACCCTCACCTCTGATAACAAGTGTGAGGAGCTCATGGACTTTTTTGCCTCTGCCACTTCCCTTCCTTTCCTTAGCCCACCAAGCCAAATTTCCTCTAAGGTTGCCCCCTGCCCTAGCCCTGAACTCACATCTTTCTCCAGTTTTTCTACCATCTCCCTTCATGACCTTTCCGCACTTGCCCATGAGACCCACTTCCTGCTCCCTCGACCCTATTCCCACCAAACTGCTGACCACTCAACTTCCTATTCTGGCTCCCACGTTAGCCTACATTGTTAATGGTTCTCTCTCCTCAGATACTGTCCCCCTCTCCCTCAAATCTGCCGTCATCAACTCTCTCCTCAAAAAAAACCCTTGACCCCTTCGTCCTTGCAAACTACTGCCCTATCTCCAACCTCCTTTTCCTCTCCAAAGTCCTTGAACGTGTTGTCGCCTCCAAAATCCATGCCTATCGCCATGTTTCAATCCCTCCAATCAGGTTTCCACCCCTGCTACAGTACCGAAACGGCTCTCAAAGTCACAAATGACATCCTTTGTGACTGTGACAATGGTAAACTATACCTCCTCGTCCTTCTTGATTTGTCTGCAGCCTTTGACACAGTTGACCACGCCATCCTTCTCCAACGGCTCGCCACCATCGTCCAGCTGGGTGGGACTGCACTCGCCCAATTCCATTCTTATCTATCTAATCATAGCCAGCGAATCACCTGCAACGGCTTCTCTTCTCGTTCCCGCATCGTCACCTCTGGTGTCCTCCAAGGATCTATCCTTGGCCCCCTCCTATTTCTCATCTACCAGCTGCCCCTTGGCGACATCGTCCAAAAACGCAACATCAGTTTCCACATGTACGTTGACGACACCCAGCTCTACCTCACTACCACTTCCCTCGAATCCTCCATGGTCTCTAAATTGTCAGACTGCTTGTCCGACATCTAGTTCTGGATGAGCAGAAATTTTCTCCAATTAAATATTGGGAAGACTGAAGCCATTGTTTTCAGTCCCCGCCACAATCTCAGTTCCCTAGCAAGTGGCTCCATCCCTCTCCCTAACATCTGTCTGAGGTTGAACCACACTGTTTGCAATCTTGGTGTCATATTTGACCCTGAAATGAGCTTCCGACCACATATTAGCAGCATAACTAAAAGCGCCTATTTCCACCTCCATAACATCGCCCGTCTCCGCCCTTGCCTCAGCTCATCCACTACTGAAACTCTCATCCATGCCTTTATTACCTCTAGACTTAACTATTGCAACACACTCCTGGCTGGCCTCCCACATTCTACCCTATGTAAACTTGAGATGATCCAAAACTTGACTGCTTGTGTCTGTAGGGGGTGGCGTGCGCCCAGTCAGCTTCACCTCTGACTGTCTCTGAGCGGTTTGAATCGCTCCCACACCCCTGGGTTCTAGACACCGGACTTAGGTACAGGTGGCGATACAGAAAATCGAGCAGACAAGTGGTTTGGTGTAAGAAAACCAAAATTTTATTAAAAGCGGAATAAAACAATCTTATGAGAATTACTGATATGAAATACAAGCATAAACAATTTCACTTATACGGGAATGGGGAACACACGGCACATTGAGGGAAAACAACTACATTAAAAATCCCCTTATCCTTATCCCACCCCCTATACCTAACTAGATTAAGCTATGAGGGGCCAGGAATTCATGCACACCAATCCGAAACCTGTTGCTTTAAGTGGGTTGGTTTTGAGGTCCGCTCTTGCTGTCCTTTGGGGTATCCCGTCACCACGTGGTCTCAGGTCGCTGAAGTTGTTTCTGCGAAGCACCCTCCTTTTTCTCAGCTACCGTCGTCATTGAGTCGCGATGGGTTTTCTTCTTCTTCTCCCTCGGGTGGTCGTCGGCGGTAATGTTGCAGTTGGGGGTTGGTTGGCGGTCTTTATTGTCTAAATTTCTCTATCCAAGCTTCAAACGCCAGTTTATTCTTTAACCGGGCTATTACTGTCAATGTGACAAATGCCAGCTTATAACTAGGCTGTTTGTCTCGATTTTGCTACCCATCCTTCGAACGCCAGCATATTCTTAAATTGGGGTTTTACTGTAACGCCAACTTATTCACCAAACACCAGCTTATAACTGGGCGTTTGTCCCCAAATGCGTCTTTCCGCTGCCCTTCTCTGCCTTTACCGGTTTACCTTCTTCTTCGTCTCGTCTCATCTCGTCTGCCCGTTTGTGGCCTGTGTGTCCTGTGTGGTTTTGAACTCGGGTCTCGCTCTCCTCCCGCGTTTGGCCCCGGTGTAATGGGCGTCCTTGGTTGTTGAGCGGCGCGGGGAGCGAGAAGAGAGCCCGCCACGAGGCCAGGGCACAAGGACGAGCGGCAGCAGGCCAAAAGCCAAACGATGAGAGGTCAGAGCAAGAGCCAAGCGATAAGAGAGTGACTGCCACTGATGGGCCTACAATTATACCTGTTCTTCAATCCTTATCTGCGCGCCAAATCAAGTCAGTCCTTTGTCTAACTTTTGGCGGGCTCATTTAAATGGTTACAGCCATTTACTTTAACGACTTGTGGAGTGGTTGTCTCTGGGTCTAATGGCCCCGATGTCCTGGTTGTTTGTCATGGATAAAACTTAATTGTCCCCATCCTGACTTGATGGCTACTGTGAGCTGTTACCGATTAAATATGCAGAAGCCTAATGGCCTCGATTCTAGGCCCATTCCAGCTTGATCTGTGTCAAGTCGAATGAATGCATATTCTGTGTTTACTTTGGCTGTCTGGCTCCAGAGTCTTTTTCACAGATTCTTGCATTTTAAGTTTTGTCTCCGGGCCTGCCTGTCTGCAGAGCCCTGCTTTTAAAATCCTGTTGGTTTTGGTCACGAGGTTACAGAAGCCATTTTGGGTGCCCTGTTTTTAATAACTTGTCCAAACAGGGTCCCTTGATCCATAATTTGGGGAGTGCAGGAATTTTGAGAACCCTGCACTTACAGTGTCCAAGTCCCATTCACCCATCATCCCTGTGCTCGCTGACCTACATTGGCTCCCGGTTAAGCAATGCCTCAATTTCAGAATTCTCATCCTTGTTTTCAAATCCCTCCATGGCCTCGCTCCTCCCCATCTCAGTAATCTCCTTCGGCCCCACAACCCAGTCCCACAACTCCACCCCCCCCCCCCCGCCCCGAGATATCTGCGCTCCTCTAATTCTGCCCTCTTGAGCATCCCTGATTATAATCGCTCAACCATTGGTGGCCGTGCCTTCTGTTGCCCAGGCCCTAAACTCTGGAATTCCCTGCCTAAACCGCTCCACCTTGCTACCTCTCTTTTCTCCTTTAAGACGCTCCTTAAAACCCACCTCTTTGACCAAGCTTTTGGTCACTTGCCCTAATTTCTCCTTATGTGGCTCGGTGTCAAATATTTTTGTCTTTTAATACTCCTGTGAAGTGCCTTGGCACGTTTTACTATGTTAAAGGCACGATATAAATACAAGTTGTTGTTGCTGGAATACAATTCTGCTGCAGCTGATGGTCCACAGCACCTCATGGATGCCCAGTTTTGAGCTGCTAGATCTGTTCTGAATTGATCCCATTTAGCACGGTGGTAGTGTCACACAACACGATGGAGGGTGTCCTCAGAGTGAAGAAGGGACTTTGTCTCCACAAGGACTGTGCGGTGGTCACTGCTACCAATGCTGTCATGGACAGATGCATTTGTGACAGGTAGATTGGTGAGGACGAGGTCACATAGGTTTTTCCCTTGTATTGGTTCTCTCACCACCTGCCTCAGCCCCAGTCTGGCAGCTATGTCCTTCAGAATTCGGCCAGCTTGGCCAATCGTGGTGCTACCGAGCCAGTCTTGGTGATGGACATTGAAGTCCCCCACCCAGAGTACATTCTGTGCCCTTGCTACCCTCAGTGCTTCTTCCAAGTGGTGTTCAACATGGAGGAGTACTGATTTATCAGCTGAAGGAGGGCGGTAGGTGGTAATCAGCAGGAGGTTTCCTTGCCCATGCTTACCTAAAGCCATGACACTTCATGGGGTCCGGAGTCAATGTTGAGGACGCCCAGGGCCATTCGCTCCCGACTGTATATCACTGTGCTGCCACCTCTGGTGGGTCTGTCCTGCTGGAGGAGCCTGGAACATTGGCTGAAAGGTATGATTCTGTGAGTATGACGATGTCAGGCTGTTGCTTGATTAGTCTGTGGGACAGCTTTCCCAATTTTGGCACAAGTCCCCAGATGTTAGTGAGTCCCTGGTATCATCTTGGTAAACCTTCTGTACCCTCTCCAAGGTGTTGACATCCTTCCTAAAGTGTGGTGCCCAGAATTGTACACAGTACACGACCTGAGGCCTAACCAGTGATTTGTAAAGGTTTAGCATGACTTCGTTGTTTTTGTATTCAACGCTATCTCTCCTACATCCCCTCATGCCCTTCCAAGCTCACCTTGTCCATGAGATGGACATCCTGATCCCTCGACCCTATTGCCACTAAACTGCTGACCACCCAAATTCCCTTCCTGGCCTCCATGTTAGCTGACATTGCTAACAGTTCTCTCTCCTCAGGTACTGTGCCCCTCTCCCTCAAATCTGCCGTCACCACCCCTCTCCTCAAAAGAAGCAACACTTGACCCCTCTGTCCTTGCAAACTACTGCCCCATCTCCAACCTCCCTTTCCTCTCCAAGTCCTTGAACGCGCTGTCGCTTCCCAAATCCGTGCTCACCTTTCCCAAATCTCCGTGTTTGAATCCCTCTAATCAGGGTTTCTGCCGGTCACAGTACCGAAACAGCTCTTACCAAAGTCACAAATTATATCCTATGTGACTATGACCATAGTAAACTATCCCTCCTCATCCTTCTTGACCTGTCTGCAGCTTTGGACATGATTGACCACACCATCCTCCTCCAATACCTCTCCACCATCGTCCAGCTGGCTAAGACTGCAGTCGCCTGGTTCCATTTTTATCCATCCAGTTGTAGCCAGAGAATCACCTGCAATGGCTTCTCTTCCCAATCCTGCACTGTTACCTCTGGTGTCATCCAAGGATCTATCCTTGGCCCCCTATTTCAATTTCAATTCAATTTCAATTTTATTTGTCACATAACCAAATACAACAAGTGAAATCCAGTCAGTGAAATGCTTTTTTCTTAACGAGCCGAGCGCACCAAGCAGCAAAGGACACTTAGCTGCCTGGTACGCACAGAGCCTGCAAGGACGGCAGCTATCTTCATCGGCGCCATCACAATAGGGTCCGCTCTCGCCTCGCTCCGCCTTTCCCGCACTCCTGCCCGACAATCTTCAGCCGCCGTGCTACCGACGTCCCAGAGCCTGCTTCTCCCTGGCTCTCCTTCCACCCGGTCTGACCTCCGAGCCTCCCGCGGTGTCCGAACTTCCACAGCCTGCTTTTCCCGCCCTTGGTCCGCTGGCCGCCTCCCCTCCTACCGGTTCAACCTCCGAGCCTCCTGCCGAGGAGCTGCCGGTCACCGTGCTACAGCGGGTCGTCGTGGCCTCCATCGCTGTTATGAGATTTCTCATCTACATGCTGCCCCTCAGCGACACAATCCGAAAACACAACATCAGGTTCCACATGTACGCTGAGGACATCCAGCTCTACCTCACCACCACCTCTCTCGACCCCTCCACTGTCTCTAAATTGTCAGACATCCAGTACTAGATGAGCAGAAATTTCCTCCAACTAAATATTGGGAAGATTGAAGCCATTGTCTTCGGTCCCCACCTCAAACTCCTAGCCACCAACTCCACCCCTCTCCAACAACTGTCTGAGGCTGAACCACACTGTTCACAACCTTGGTGTCGTATTTGACTCCATGATGAGCTTCCGACCACACATCTGCGCTATTCCTAAGACCGCCTATTTCTACCTCCGCATCATCACCCAACTCCGCCCCAGCCTCAGCTCATCTGTGGCTGAAGCCCTCATCCATGCCTTTGTTACCTCTAGACTTGACTATTCCAATGCACTCCTGGTCGGCCTCCCATCTTCCACCCTCCATAAAAAGTTCATCCAAAACTTTGCTGCCCGTATCCAGCCCAAGTCCAGCTTACCCATCACCCTGTGCTTCCTGACCTACATTGGTTCCCGGTTAAGCAAAGCCTTAATTTTAAAATTCTCATCCTTGTTTTCAAATCTCTCCATGGCCTCGCCGCTCCCTATCTCTCTAACCTCCTCCAGCCCCTCAATCGTCCGAGATATTTGTGCTCCTCCAATTCGGGCCTCTTGCACATCCCCGATTTTAATTACTCCACCATTGGCGCCGTGCCTTCAGCTGCCGAGGCCCTAAGCTCTGGAATTTCCTGCCTAAACCTCTATACCTCTCTTTCTTCCTTTTAAGATGCTCCTTAAAACCTACCTCTTTGACCAAGCTTTTGGTCATCTGCCCTAATATCTCCTTGTGTGGCTCGGTGTCAAATCTTGTGTGATAACGCGCCTGTGAAGCGCCTTGAGACATTTTACTACGATAAAGGCGCTATATAAATTCAAGTTGTAGTTGTTGTTGTACCTGATATTTGTCATAAATGTCCTTTTTCTGATTTATTCTAAGCTCTATTTCATTTGTCATCCAGGGAGCTCTAGCTTTGGATGCCCCATCTTTCCTCCTTATGAGAATATGCCTGGTTTAAATTTGGTCTATCTTTGTCTTGAAGGCCAGCCATTGTTCATTTACTGTTTTCCAGGCCAATCTTTGATTCCAGCCCACCTGTGCTAGATCCCTTCTCAAATCACTGAAATTAGCTCTCTTCCAGTTGGGCATTTTCACTGTCTCCCATTCTGCCAGCGCATTTCACACCTAATCTAGAGCCGTCTTTTGTCTCCACTAGTCCTATCACCATCTCGTCTCGTTTTGAATACCTCTTAATGTCTCTTCTCTTTTGTTCTCTCCCAGCCTGGCCTCTTAATCTATTTCATTTCCTGTGCTACTTTAGTCTTGACAAAGGGTTTTCACCCGAAATGTTGACTCTATTTTCTCTCCACGGATGTTGCCTGGCCTGCTGAGTTTTTCCAGCATTTTCTGTTGTTATTTTGGGCATTTTCACTGTTGCTTTTTCTTTGTCCCTTCCCATAAATAATTTAAACCTAATTATATTATCACAGAATCACAGAATCACAGAAGCCCCACAGTGCAGATAGAGGCCATTTCGGCCCATCAAGCCTGCACCGACACATATCCCACCCGATCCCCGTAACCCCTACACCAACACATATCCCACCCTATCCCCGTAACCCCACGTATTTAATCTCCCTAACACTAAGGGTCAATTTATCATAGCCAATCAACCTAACCCGCACATCTTTGGACTATCACTATTACACAGATGTAAAAAGTCACACAACACCAGGTTATAGTCCAACAGCTTTATTTGAAATCACAAGCTTTCGGAGCGCTGCTCCTTCTTCACCCGAAGAAGGAGCAGCGCTCCGAAAGCTTGTGATTTCAAATAAAGCTGTTGGACTATAACCTGGTGTTGTGTGACTTTTTACATGTGTCCACCCCAGTCCAACTCCGGCATCTCCACACCATATTACACAGATGTTCTCCCACTGAAACACTTGCCCCAGTTCATTCACCAGAACTAGATCCAGCACTGCTTTCTTCCTCGTGGGCTTGAAAAATACTGATTAAGAAATAAGCTAAGCAAGCTAACCATGAATTTTTAATTTATGGAAAAGTTCTGGCAATTATTTTGGTTTGAAAGAGACTGAAGATCGCAAATTTTTGGTTGCTACTTTTTAGCGATTTATGTATCTGTATTGCCAGATCTCTCTGTTCCTCTCCTCATTTAGTTTCTTACCTTCCAAGGAATAAGTGACCTTCTTATTCATCTTACCAAAGTGAAATGAGAGGCCATAGCTATATGATTAAATTTAAGAAATTTAGAATGGAAAGGAAGCGAAACTTCTTTACACAGAGAGCTGTGAGGCTGTGCAATTAGTGGTCGAGGCCGAAACTATGTCAACATTTAAGATTAGATCGGATCGGCAGATGAAGAGAAAGGTGATAAAGGGATATGGGAACAGGATGGATAAATGTGATTAGGACTGGTTGGGCCAAATGACCTGTTTCCATGTTATAACTTCTATGTATTTCTATGGGAATATTATAATATTAGCACTGTGGAACAAAGGCACAAACAGAACAGGCAGGAAAAGAGACAAGAGTTAGGCAAGTGACCTTGCTGGGGACAATGTGTAAGCAGTGATGTAAGTGTATAGTTGAACTGCCACTTTTGCTTCACTGCAGAGCAGTTTTTGCAGTAAAAGTGACAATTTAGCTCCAGACTTGGGTTCCGATCAGACTCCATGAGGGACTTGGGTATACAGAGCAGAATTTCAAAGTTTGCAGATGAGACAAAACTCGGGAATGTTGTAAACAGTGAGGAGGATAGTAGCAGACGTCAAGAGGACATAGACAGATTGGAGAAATTGGCAGACACATGACAGATTAAATTTAATGCAGAGAAGTGTGAAGTGATACATTTTGGAAGGAAGAATAAGGAGAGGCAACATAAATTAAATGGTACAATTTTAAAGGGGTTTCAGGAACACAGAGACCTGAGAACATACACAAATCTTTGAAGGTGGCAGGACAAGTTGATAAAGCTGTTAAAAAAGCATATAGGATCCTTGACTTTATAAACAGAGGCTTTGGCCACGATTTTACCCTCGGCGGTGGGTTGGAGTCGGGTTCGCTGTTAAGAACATAAGAAATAGGAGCAGGAATAGGCCACTAGGCCCCTCGAGCCTGCTCCGCCATTCAATAAGATCATGGCTGATCTTGGGCTCAAAGCCACTTCACCGCCCGCTCCCCATAACCCTTCACTCCTTTAGCTTGCAAAAATCTGTCTATCTCCACCTTAAATGTAATTAATGAACCAGCCTCCACAGCTCTCTGGGGCAGAGAATTCCACAGATTTACGACCCTCTGAGAGAAGAAATTCCTCCTCATCTCAGTTCTAAAAGGACGACCCTTTATTCTAAAACTGTGCCCCCGAGTTCTAGATTTCCCCACGAGGGGAAACATCCTCTCTGCATCTACCTTGTCGAGCCCCCTCAATATCTTATATGTTTCGATAAGATCGCCTCTCATTCTTCTAAATTCCAATGAGTATAGGCCCAACCTGCTCAACCTTTCTTCATAAGTCAAACCACTTATCTCTGGAATTAACCTAGTGAACCATCTCTGAACTGCCTCCAATGCAAGTATATCCTTCCTTAAATAAGGAGACCAAAACTGTACACAGTACTCAAGGTGTGGTCTCACCAATACCCTGTACAGTTGCAGCAGGACTTCCCTGCTTTTATACTCCAACCCCCTTGCAATAAAGGCCAACATTCCATTTGCCTTTTTGATTACTTGCTGAACCAGCATGCTAACTTTTTGTGTTTCATGCATGAAGACCTCCAGGTCCCTCTGAACTGTAGCATTTTGTAATCTCTCTCCATTTAAATAATAAATTGCTTTTTTATTTTTCCTGCCAAAGTATATAACTTTGCACTTTCCCACATTATACTCCATCTGCCAAATATTTGCCCACTCACTTAGCCTGCCTATATCCCTTTGCAGATTCTTTGAGTCCTCTGCACAACTTGCTTTCCCACCCATCTTTGCATCATCCGCAAACTTGGCTACATTACACTCGGTCCCTTCATCCAAGTCATTAATGTAGATTGTAAATAGTTGAGGCCCCAGCACCGATCCCTGTGACACCCCACTAGCTACCATTTGCCAACCGGAAAATGACTGTTTGGCGGGTTCCGGTCCCACTACCGGTTTAATCTGCTCTGAAATAACGATTTTGCCTTAAGTGGGCTGTTTAAGCCCGTCATGCGCGCTACCCGGCCCAATCGTTGGGTTTGGGTCTGCTGCTCGTCTCTGCTGACGTCTTCCATCCAGCTGCATTTAAGGGGCCCATGCAGCCTTGTTGTTTTTCATTCCTATTCTGATGCTTCTCGGTGTGGCACATAGCAAAATGACTGCTTCAAGAGCAAAGGCTGCTCCACGATTTGATGACGACTCCCTCCATGCTCTTGTGGAGGGAGTGAGAGGGCACCAAGAGGTACTGTTCCCCTCAAATGGACGGAGGAAGCCTCCTCAGCAAACCAAGGCAGCCTGGCTGCAAATTGCTGAGGAGGTTAGCACCAGGTCTTTGTCTGCACGCGCCTGTGTTCAGTGCAGGGAAAGGTTCAATGACCTGCTATGCAGAGCAAAAGGGAGTATAACATCACACTTCCCTTCAATCTGCTCCCCATCTCCCCTCATCACCAGCACTGCATTGTCAACATACTCCTGGACATCCCACTTTACCCTTACATCCCTTGCACCCTTAACCATCCCTCTCTATGTACATTCAACTATGCACCCCTCACACTCGCCATCACTGTTATGCAAATGACAACAACTAACAACGCACAGGGAGGGCCCTTGGTATTGGCACCTCACTCCATCTTTGTCTCCCTCTAAACATCTATGCTATGGATTCTCTACACTCACTCCAACATTCTCACTCAAACTCCACTTGTTTGCATTACAGGAAAAGAGAGCCCACAATAAGAGGGAGAGGGCAGGACAGGAGGAGGGCCACCTTCGATTGCGCACTTGACCACTGCTGAGGAGGCTGCTCTCGACATCGTCGGAGATGCTGAGGAGCTGGAAGTGGGGGACGGAGAGACGGGCTCAGTAGAGCAAGCTGATGACAGAATAGATTTGCAACCCTCTCACTTAGGTTGCTTGAGTGACTGATATGGCTTCTGATGTTCATACAGATTGAGTTCTGGTCATCTGCACAATTTGATGTGCCTGCTACATTAATATGACGTGTCTAACTCATGCCTTTACTCCCCCACAGGGCCATCGAGAGCCCCCCTCCCCACTGTCCAGGAGGAAGAGCCGGAAGACCCCCCAGAGAAAGCTGCAACCTCTGAGGGTGCAGTGTCAGCAGAATTGAGCACCAGCACCAGCGCAAACACACACCTCGGTGGATCAGTCGCGAGATAGATTAGTGTTGTCACCTGGTGTATCACAGCTCACAAGTGAGCATCAGCAGATGGTGGAGACAGAGACAGCAGTGGAGAGTCCTCATCGGAGGCTGTAGGGCGCTCCTAGCTCTGCTCAGCTGCATGTGGACCCTGTGCTTCTGGGGCCATCCAGAAAGAGAGCGATACTGGAACTTCAGCAACAAGTGCAGAAGGCTCTGATAGGGTTTGCAACCATTGTAACTGCGAGTGTGCAGAGAATGGAGGAGTCCATCTCAAACATAAGCAATGCTGTGGTGCACGCAATGGCAAATGTAGGTGCCGCCATGGAAAGGATGGCAACCTCCATGGAGGACATAAATCGCCAGACTCAACAGAGAATGGTGACTCTTCTAAATAGATGGTCTGCTATGGAGGACAGATGGGCATCTATTGAGGAAAGACACCCGAGGTACATGGACATCCCCGTTATGAGGACTGTCAGTACAGAGATGGGTCCTCATGGCTCCACTGATATGCAGCAAGGTGCTCTCCAGCTACTTGCTAGCAGTGAAGTGCGGGTGACCGATGAGAGGGATGTTGATGGTCGACAACAAGGAAGTGTGGGCTCCTCTCCAAGTGCTCACACTCCCATGCCACTGCTGAGCCCTCGGTCAGAGCCCCAGATTCCTCACCCAACTGAGATGGCTGTCTCAGCCCCTGCACAGCCACAGGAGGAGCAGACTGTTGCTGAGCCCTCCCAGACTCCCAAACCCAGAGAATGCCTGCCAAAAGTGTCGAAGCAGGAGTAGCATGAATGTGAGCAAGGTGCCTCAACATCTGCTGAAGCCACAGGGGAAGCACCACGTAGAAGCACACGTAAGAGGAAGTTAACACACAAATAGTCACAAGAGTAGTCACTTGGGTGTTTTGATGTAATACAAAGTGAAGGTTATCATTGTTATTTCAATTGTAATAAAGAAATGCGATGGCAAAGATTCAAAGAGTTGGCCTATGTGTGCCCAGAAATTGAAGCGTCACAGTGCGGTGTCAGGGCGCCTTTCATCTGTAATGATGGTGGTGAGAGTGATAGGAACCCACAGTTTATTGTACAGATGGTGTATGGTGTGATAAGAAGGTCGGCCAGACACTCATTTCCATGTGGCAGCCACGTGTTTGCTTCGTAAACTTAAGCGAATCTGGCAAGGATTAGTGCATCCCCTGCCTCACGGCCAGCAATGCGCTCGCGTGCTGGTGAAACTGGCACATCCGCCCCCGCAAGGTCTTTCTCCTCCTCTGAGGAGGAGGAGACAGTGCACTGAGCCACTTGTTCCTCAGGTAGCAGTAAGCCAGGCTGCTGTGCGATGTTGTGCAGTGCTCAGCAGACCACGATGATTCTGGAGACCCTGGCTGGTGAGTACTGTAGGGCTCCACCTGATCTGTCGAGGCATCTGAATCGCATTTTGAGCAAGCCGATGGTTTGGTCGATGATGCCTCTGGTGGAAATGCGGCTCGCATTGTAGCGATCCTCAGCTTCACTTGATGGTCTCCTCATCGGTGTCTTTAGCCACATCTTCAGGGGATAGCCCTTGTCTCCAAGTAGCCATCTGGAAAGTTGTGTTGGCGGATTGAACAGCTGAGGCACAGTAGACTGCTGCAGGATGAACAAGTCGTGGCAACTGCCAGGGTACTTTGCGCAAACATGCATAATTTTCTTCCTGTGGTTACAACCAGCTGGACGTTAAGGGAGTGGAAGCCCTTGCGGTTCACAAATACAGCTGGGTTGTGATGGGGTGCCCTAATAGCCACATGTGTGCAGTCTACGACGCCCTGCACCCTTGACAACCTGCCGTATTTGCAAAGCCAACCGCACATGCGGTTACACTTGCCTCATCCGTGGAGAAGTGGATGTAATTGTGGGACTTTGCAAAGAGGGCATCGGTAACCTGCGTGATGTAAGTGTGTGCGGCCGACTGGGAGATGCTGCTGATGTCTGCTGATGATCCCTGGAAAGACCCTGAAGCAAAAAAATTGAGGGCGGTGGTGACTTTGACAGCCACTGGTAAGGGGTGTTCACCCGCTCCTCTGGGCTCCAGGTTTTGGTGCAGCATTGTGCAGATGTCAGCGACTACCTCTCGCGAAAGTCTCAGCCTCCTTTGGCACTGCTGCTCAGTCATGTTGAGGAAACTCATCCTCTGCCTGTAAACCCTGCGGCGAGGTGTAGTCCTGCGCTGATGCCCTCTGCCCTGTGCAGCATCAGGTGGCTGAGGAGGAGGAGGTTGGCGCTCCTGTTGTTGCTGCTGCTGTTGTGCCTGGTTCTGCTGCTGCCATGGCTGCTCTTCCTCCGATTCTGAGGATCAGGATGAGAGGGTATAAATGGTTCCCATTCTGCTGGTATATATCTCAGTTGAGGAATAGATGTTATAAGTGCTCAGTCAATGTGGGGAGAGGGTTTTCCAATGAGGTCACAGTGCATATGGATCTTAGCTTAAAAACCTACAAGCTCAGTAGACCAGCAAAATCTGTTCCAACACCTCAAAACACAAAGTTCTGCCATCGGAAAGTCAGCCATGTTACAGGTCCGCTTTTACGCTGCAGGTGCAGCGGTCAAGAATTTAGGTGGTTGTTGAACCCGGCAAAATCAGCTGCCGTGTTTGGCGCACGACGTGGAACACGCTGAAAATGTCATAAAATGGGATTATGTAAGCAGTTAATAAGCTGTTAACTCTCTTAAGTGCCTCTCCCGCCGCTTGGTGTCAGTTCTGATCGGGACTCCCAGACCCGACACTTTGCAAAGTTGCTTGGAGGTGGGATGATGGCGGGTTCCGAACCCGCCATCAATCCAAATGACTTTAACCTCTGACCCACCTCCAAACTCGCCTTCTACAAAAGCAAGGAAGTTATGTTAAACCTTTTTAAATCACTGGTTAGGCCTCAGCTGGAATATTGTGTACAATTGGGCACCACAATTTAGGAAGGATGTCAAGGCCTTGTAGACGGTACAGAGGAGATTTACTAAAATGGTACCAGGGATGAGGAACTTCAGTTATGTGGAGAGACTGGGGAAGCTGGGATTCTTCACCTTAAAGCAGAGAAGGTTAAGATGATATTTGATAGCGATGTTCAAAATTATGAGGGGTTTTGATAAAGTAAATATAGAGTCATAGTCATAGAGTTATACAGCACAGAAAGAGGCCCTTCGGCCCATCGTGTCTGCGCCATCCATCAAGCCCTGTCCAATCTAATCCCATTTTCCAGCATTTGGTCCATAGCCTTGTATGCAATGGCATTTCAAGTGCTCATCCAAATGCTTCTTGAATGTTGTGAGGGTTCCTGCCTCTACCACCCTTTCAGGCAGAGAGTTCCAGATTCCAACCACCCTCTGGGTGAAAAAGTTCCTCCTCAAATCCCCTCTAAACCTCCTGCCCCTTACCTTGAATCCATGCCCCCTTGTTATTGACCCCCCTACTAAGGGGAAAAGTTCCTCTTTATCTACCCTATCTATGCCCCTCATCATTTTGTACACCTCAATCAGGTCCCCCCTCAGCCTTCTTTGCTCCAAGGAAAACAACCCCAGCCTGTTCAGTCTTCATAGCTGAGGCGCTCCATCCCAGGTAACATCCTGGTGAATCTTCTCTGCACCCCCTCCAAAGCAATCACATCCTTCCTATAGTGAGGCGACCAGAACTGCACACAGTACTCCAGCTGTGGCCTTACCAGCGTTTTGTACAGCTCCATCATAACCTCCCTGCTCTTATACTCTATGCCTCGGCTAATGAAGGCAAGTATCCCATATGCCTTTTTAACCACCTTATCTACCTGTGGAGAAACTGTTTCCACTGGCAGGTGGGTCGGCAACCAGAGGACACAGATTTACGGTAATTGCCAAAAGGTTATTAATATATATCAAAAATGATAGATATATTGTGTATACCTGCAGATTAAGTTACAAGGTCATGTTCCACTGTACTCTCAGCATAATGGCCCGAATTTTGCTGTACTAATAACGGCAAGGCTGTCGGTGCTTGCCGTTATTACTGGGTAAAACTGACAGAAACTTCTGGCATTCGCACATGCGCAGTTAAACGCGGAAATCCAGAAGTTGCTGTCAGTGATACCCTGCTCTTTTATGTCTTTCCCTTAATCCCATGTGTATGTCCCAAACTTTATTTTGCTTCCTGTACAATGATTTAAATGTAATTTATATTTCCTGTTTTTTTACTTCTTGCTTTGCTGTCAGTAAGGATTCTTCAATCTGATTGGTTGAACAGTTTCCCTGCTGCTTCCCTTGTACATAGACTCCACAGATCCCCTGTAGAGGGCAACAAATTGAAACTGATGCCAGAAGAGAGGAAGTCTCCACTGACAAGCCCGCTAAAAATCTGTGGGCAACTGTACGCAAGGTGAACGGCAAAAGCCATTCCTTCACTGCTCACAACAAAATCCAGGCCATTCTCTTGATTTCACAACCTAGGCAAGGCCTTTTGGGTTTCAGTCTTCACAAAACTGGGTTCAAATTGTGAAATATGTATCCAAAGCAGTAGTGAATATCCTGGAATCCTAAGTAATAAAACAAAATTTAACTTATTGCATAGACTAGGCTTGTATTCCCTTGAGTATAGAAGATTAAGGGGTGATCTAATTAAGGTGTTTAAGATGATTAAAGGATTTGAGAGGGTAGATAGAGAGAAATTATTTCCTCGGGGGCAGGGGGGGGGGAAAGAGTCCAGAACAAGGGGGCATAACCTTAAAATTAGAGCTGGGCCATTCAGGGGTGATGTCAGAAAGCACTTCTTCACACAAAGGGTAGTGAAAATCTAGAACTCTCTCCCCCAAAAAGCTGTTGAGGCTGGGGGTCAATTCAAAATTTCAGAACTGAGATTGATAGATTTTTGTTAGGCAAGGGTATTAAGGGTTACGGAACCAAGGCGGATAGATGGAGTTAAGTTACAGATCAGCCATGATTTAATTGAATGGCAGAACAGGCTCGAGGGGCTGAATGGCCTACTCCTCTTCCTATATTCATAGGCTCATAGGCTCATCAGCTTTTGTGAGTTTTCCAGGTTGGCATGTATGATTCTGCAATGTTCCTATTGTGCAAATAGCTGTTTCTTAAATAAGCCCATTATCCTCGTCTCAACCACTCCAGCTATGTAAAGAAATATTACTGATAATCTGTCTTTAAGTTGCCTTTTGAAACAATGCTCTCTTATCCTGGTACCTTGGTGTTTCTTGGTTCTCCTTTTTCTATTTTGCATTAAGTTTGTATATGGAAGTGAATAATATGCACTTAGGTATATAGTAAGATCTAGTCTGTGAGTTAGCACATACATGTCTTGTGGCTGCAAGTGCATTACAGGCAGGAAGGGTGACCAACTTTGGCTCCCTCTAGTGGTGTATTTCGAGCACTACTCAAGTTTCTTTTTTTCCCACCTGCACTTTTGCTGATCTCTCACTCAGCAAAGGTTGCTCTCTGCAGCAGTAGAACACGGTAGCAGCCCCTCTTCCACTATTTGAAGGGGCTGCTCCTCAATTTTTGGCTGCACTTCAGTCCCACGGTCCTAATCATTGGCGGAGGGGAGTGGGCAAGTCTGAGGACTGCCTCGTGGTTCTGCTCCTGGGCCTGGCCAAGGTGGCCATTAACAGGTCCAGACAGAACGCAGTCGAGGGGTTTGTTTGATCTGGCTGGCCGCCTCTCTTCCGTGGCTATGTCTGTGCCCTGGTGTCCCTGGAGAGGGAGAACGTGGTGTCTGCCAGTACGCTTAAGGCATTTTGTGCCCTATGGGCACCGGAGGGACTGGAGTGTATAGTAGACATGGGCAACAACATTTTCATTTGATTTGATAAGTTTCCTTTTGTTTTTATTTGCAATTTGGAGTTTATTGTTTGTGCCCCTTTAAAAAAAGGGGCATTTTTGTTAATTTGATTTTGACTGATGACAATGTCATCCTAATTGGCATTTTATAAGAGTTAGAACATGGTAGCAAGGTGGGACAATGAGCGACTATGCATAAGAGCGAGCCATGGAGATGTTAATACAGTGCTCCTGGAGCAAAGCATTTCTAGGTGAGCTCAGCAGCACAGCTTTTACATAGCTGATGATTTCAGTTACATACAGGTGTGACATAGTGGAACTACCTAACATTTCAAACATTAAAACTTTTTGATTAAACCTATGTTAGAATATTTAAAATTGGTTTAAATGATAAGGGTATCCCAGCATGCTTTGCTTTAGCATTTTAGCCAGAGAGCAAATGTGGAGAAAAGGTGAAAGTGTGAACAAAATGAGCTGAGTCATGATAATCAGGCACCGAGATAAAGAAAGACAGACTTGCATTTCTATAGCACCTTTCACGACCACCGGACATCCCAAAGCGCTTTACAGCCAATGAAGTATTTTTTAAGTGGAGTCACTGTTGTAATGTAGGAAACGCGGGAGCCAATTTCCACACAGCAAGCTCCCACAAACAGCAATGTGATAATGACCAGATAATCTGTTTTTTTGTTATGTTGATTGAGGGATAAATATTGGTCAGGACACAAGGGATAACTCCCCTGCTCTTCTTCGAAATAGTGCCACGGGATCTTTTACGTCCACCTGAGAGAGCAGATGGAGCCTCAGTTTGACGTCTTATCCAAAAGACGGCACCGCCGACAGTGCAGCACACCCTCAGTACTGCACTGGAGTGTCAGCCTAGATTTTTGTGCTCAAGTCCCTGGAGTGGAACTTGAACCCACAACCTTCTAGACTCAGAGGCAAGAGTGTGACCCACTGAGCCACAGCTGACACTGTGGGGTAGTTGCTAAGCCACCACATACCACAGTAAGAGATAGCATTGAGATACTGCTAAGGCAGTCTGAACTATAAAAGGCTGCAAGGCTACTTGGCCTGTGCATTAAAGTATAATAAACAAAGCTTGTAGAACAGAGGTGGAGGCTGAAAGATTAGAAGTAGGGTAAACACCTAAATACGTAGCCTCAGCAAACATGCACCTTACGCATACTGTTGTGAATAGGCGCAGCCCAAGATGTCCAAATAATATAAAATGAGATCTGTTTCCTCGAAAGGTTAGAGCACTCTCAAGACAGTCGGAAGTCCATGGCCTAGAAATTGGGTTCTGGTCTTGCCAGGGCTGTAGCGCCAGAAAGTTTGCGCCAGCGGTAATGCAGCAGCGCACAACGAAAATTCGGGTGCGCCGGGCCCAGACGGCGGCGGGCGCTAAAACCCTCCTTTAGCGCCTCAAAACAGGCGTGAACTTGGGTTTCCCGGCGCTAATCCCCCGCTGCGGCACCCGATGCGGTGCGGCAGGCGGGGGAACTGCAGGCCTCCTCCTCCTGTTAAGGAGGAGCTGCCTGCAGCCGACAACTGTCCGGCGGATTGACCCGACATCTGAGCCCGGCACCTCGGGGAAGTGCCGGGCTCGCATCAGACACTGATCAGGGCCGCGGGGGGGGGAATGCAGGAGTCCGGGAAGGGAGGTGCGGGCAGGCGGCCGCCGGGAACGCGGCCGGCCGCCGCTCCACCTTTATGCGCCGGCGCACACTGGGGGAAGACTCTGTTGCCAGAGTCTTAGTTGCGCCTGCCACGGGCGAGGCGGGCGCAACTGAATTTCGGCTTGGGGCCGGGTTACCACGGCAACCGGGACGCTGCGCACACCGATGACGTCATCGGTGCCAGCGCAGCGCTACCGGTGCAACGCCGATTTAGGGCCCCAGGGAATTTCTCAACTGGCCATAACTCCGGCGCTAGGCCCTCTAGCGCCTCAAATGCGGCGCTAAGCCTACCGAATTTCTAGGCCCATGCGTCTTAACGGTGACCCACGAAAGATAACAGGCTGATCAGCTTGAACGGGACTTCATGGAAGAAACAGGTTGTATTAATTGCTCGCCATTTAATGTAATACTGTAGGACAGTTGTATAAAACCCATCGTCAATTAGCCGAAATATATTAAGGATTGTTGCTGAAAACCACTCGGGCCTGAATCATGTGGAGATTATTGTTGAAAGGCTAACAACCCTTTGCTAACAAATTATAACAAATACTTACAAACATGCAAATGTGTATATGTAAACCATGAAATATACCTCATAAACACCAGCAGAGAATGCCACCATATCAAATCATAAATTTCAACCTCCTAGAAAAAAATATTCACCAATAGATCTTAACTGTTTCCCAGGGTTTATAATGGAAAAAGCAAGAATGAATTGTAGAGATCTCAAATTTGATATAATCATAATTACCATATGATTATTTGGATTTTTAAATTTAAAATGTAGTTAGGAATCATATTTTAAAGTGTTGCTGATCATATATGAAATGCTCTTGGTTTGTTCATATAGGTGATATTTGCCAACCAACATATATAGTGATATACATCATCACTATAACATCAATGTAACTGCAACATTACAAGATACATATACTGTATGAAGCATGAAAGTGGACTGGGATGCAAGGAAGATAGCTGTATGGGCCATGTGCAGGAAATCTCACAGAGGATTCACAATACTGTGACTAAAGTGGAAAAGGGACCTAACCGATCATGAGACCTGACTAAATATCCAGACAGTGGATAGCGGTGAAACATTTCATATGCTGCAAACTTTCAACTATTTACTGATGCACATGCATATGTAAATGAGTACATTGTGGCGTACCGATCACAGAAAGGACACAATCCGCTTTTCGGTCCGTAGACTATAAATCAGACGTCATGCCTTTAAGAAGGATCACACCTTTAAGAAACTCGATCTGCAACATAGTTAAGCCCAGAGCGGGGGAGGAGCAGTCGAAGCTGTGGACTGATGAAAGGCAGTCAGACTTGGTGTAGTCTCTGACGCCATTTTTGTGTTCAACATGTAGTCTCAACAATTAAACCTTTTCTGTTGAACCTCTCCGAGTTCAGTATATTTTGTTAGGAGTACGTAGACTCCTACATTGGTGACCCCGATGCTCAGGACGACTCCTAAGCATAACCATGGCTGACACAAACGCAGTTTCTGTGAAGCTGCCGGAGTTCTGGGAGAACCTGGCCACCGCCTGGTTCCTTCAAGCTGAATTGCAATTCCGACTCCGCGGCATCACCGCTGACGCAACGATGTACGACTACCTCCTCGCCTCCCTGGGCAGCTCCACAATCACGAAAGTCTGGACAACACTACAAAACCCTTCGGAGGAAGGCAACTACGCACATCTCAAGGCTGCACTCCTTAAAAAATTCACAGCCTCCCAATTCGTGCGCAACTGCCACCTCCTTGACCTCCCGGGCCTCGGTGACTCCACGCCGTCAGACTTGCTCTCACACATGCTTGCTCTGACCGACGAGAAACCGCCTGGCTCCCTCTTCCGCACACTCTTTATCTGCCAACTACCCCACAGCATCCGCCCGGCGATCGTGGCGTCCAGCCTCACGGACCTCGAGGACCTGGCCGACGAAGCCGATAAGCTCCTGTCCGCCGGCTCCAACCACGCCATCACCCCCGACCTGGCCTCCGCAGCGTCAGCGCGCGCTCCACCCTCTATCGCGCGGCCACACAGCTCGGCCACGAGGCCCCCCAGGCCCCCACGTCCCCCAAGCCCTCCGACCCAGGGCTACTGCTACTTCCATACCCGGTTCGGCGCACGGGCACGCCGCTGCAGCCATCCCTGCACGTTTCCAACCGCCCCCACACTGGCCTACACGATGGCTGTGGGGCAAGCAGGCGCGCTGCTGTACGTTACGGACAGCGTCTCCGGATGCTGTTTCCTATGCGACACGGGCGCGCAGCGCAGCATCATCCCCGCGTCCGCCCTCGAGATCCAGCGAGGCGGCCGCGGCCCTGCGCTGGCTGCCGCCAACGGCACCGACATCCGGACGTACGGCACCCGCACTGTCACCATCGACCTCGCAGGCCGTCGCTACCACTGGGAGTTTATCACCGCCAAGGTGCTCTCCCCGCTCCTCGGTGCGGATTTCCTGTGCGCCCACGGCCTGTTGGTCGACATGCCTCGGCGCCGCCTCGTGGACATGAACACCATGTCACCTATCCCGGGTGCCATGGCCCCCCCGCAACCCGCCGAAATGGCGTGGCAGTGCCGCGCCCGCTCAACGGACGACTACTCAGCACTCCTGGCTGAGTTCCCAGCCCTCATCAACCCGACCTTCTCCGCGAAAGTTGCTAAGCACGGGGTAGAACACTTCATCCCCACCACAGGCCCACCGGTGTATGCCCATGCCCGCAGGCTGGACCCAGCCAAGCTGGAGATCGCGCGGGCCGAGTTCACCACAATGGAACAGCTCGGCATCATCCGCCGCTCCAACAGCCCCTGGGCCTCCCCACTCCACATCGTCACCAAACCCGACGGGGGATGGCGCCCCTGCGGGGACTACCGGCGCCTAAACAACGCCACCACGCTGGATCGGTACCCCATACCGCACATTCAAGACTTCTTGGCTAGACTGGCCGGCCGCTCAGTCTTCTCCAAAGTCAACCTGGTGCGCGGTTACCATCAGGTGCCAGTCCACCCCACGAACGTTCCCAAGACTGCCATAATCACCCCTTTTGGGCTATTCGAGTTCCTCCGAATGCCCTTCGGCCTCAAAAACGCGGCCCAGGCCTTCCAGCGGCTCATGGACTCGGTCCTCCAGGACCTGAAGTTCCTCTTTGTCTACCTGGATGACATCCTGGTAGCTAGTTCCTCCAAGCAGGAACACATCGAGCACCTCCGCACCCTGTTCCAGCGGCTCAGTGAGCACGGGCTCATCATCAGCCCAGCCAAGTGCCAATTCGGCCTCAGCAGGATCGAATTCCTCGGCCACCACATCACGCAGGACGGAGCCATTCCCCTGCCCACCAAGGTGCAAGCCGTCCAGCAGTTCCCCCGGCCTACCACCATCAAAGGCTTCCAGGAGTTCTTGGGGATGATCAACTTTTACAACCGCTTCATTCCCGGAGCGGCCTCCCTCATGCGGCCCCTATACGAAGCCCTCCGGGGTAAGAAAGACAGAATGGCGATCGAGTGGTCGGCGGACATGTTGACCGCTTTCGACTCGACCAAAAAGGCGCTCGCCGACGCCACCATGCTCGCTCACCCACAGCCCAACGCCAGGGTGGCCCTCACCACGGACGCCTCTGACCACGCGGTCGGCGCCGTGTACGAACAGTAGGTCGACGGGGCCTGGCAACCGCTGGCCTTTTTCAGCCGCCAACTGCGCCCCCCGGAGGCCAAATACAGCGCCTTTGACCGCGAGCTCCTCGCACTGTACCTGGCAGTCCGCCATTTTAGATTTCTTCTGGAGGGCCGCCCCTTCACCGCGTTTGTCGACCACAAACCCCTGACATTCGCGATGGCAAAATCTGCGGACCCGTGGTCAGCCAGGCAACAACGCCAGCTCGCCGCGGTGTCCGAATTCACCACGGACATCCGGCACGTCTCCGGTCGAGACAACGTTGTGGCCGACTGCCTATCCCGCCCCGCCGTCCACGGCGCCCACCTGGCAGTGGACTATGCTCAACTGGCAGCGGAGCAACGCATCGACCCCGATCTGCTCTCCGCGCCCACAACCCTCCCAGGGCTGCGACTGACCGACGTCGCCTGCGGCCCGTCCGCCGTCACAGTCAAATGCGACACCTCCTTGGCGCAACCCCGCCCCGTAGTCCCGGCGTCCTGGCGAAAACGGGTGTTCGACATCGTCCACGGCCTCTCACACCCCGGCACCCGCGCGTCCATTAGACTGGTGGCCAACCGATTTGTCTGGCGTGGCCTGCGCAAAGATGTGTGCGTCTGGTCCAGATCCTGCATAGCTTGCCAGCGTGCCAAAATCCACCAGCACGTCAAAGCCCCACTCGAGGAGTTCACCGTGCCAGAAAGAAGGCTTGACCACGTCCACATCGACCTCGTCGGCCCCCTGCCGCCATCACAAGGTCACACGCACCTGCTGACAATCGTGGACCGTACCACCCGCTGGCCCGAGGCCATTCCACTGATGTCCACCACCACCGCCGACATCGCGAGGGCGTTCATCGGGACCTGGGTCGCTCGGTTCGTCATCCCCTCCGACATGATGTCGGATAGAGGCCCGCAGTTCACCTCTGATCTGTGGGCCGCCATCGCCCGAAACCTCGGGGTGGCCGTTCACCGCACCACGGCTTACCACCCCCAAGCTAACGGACTGTGCGAGCGATCCCACAGGTCCATGAAGGCGTCCCTCCGCGCCAGCCTCGAGGACGAGGCTTGGATCGACCGCCTCCCGTGGGTGCTACTTGGCCTACGCTCCGCGGTCAAGGAAGACCTGCAAGCCTCGGCAGCGGAACTCGTGTACGGCCAGCCGCTGCGCGTACCCGGAGAGTTCCTGCCCACCGCCACGACCCCCTGGTCGGCTGCCCAGCAACGCCGCGCTTTCGCCAACCGAGCACAACAGTTCGCTCCGGTACCCACCGGCCGGCATGGTGAACCAGCAACCCGCGTACCACCTAGCCTGCACATGGCCAAATTTGTTTTCGTGCGCCATGACGCCCACCGAGGGCCTCTACGGCCCCCATACGATGGACCCTACAAGATACTCCAGACGGGGAACAAATTCTTCCTCCTTGAAGTGGGCGGCAGAACTGACAAGGTGTCAGTCGACCGGCTCAATCTGGTGCACCTAGAGCCCGACGAACCCGTTGAAGTGGGCCAACCCCCACCACGGGGCAGACCGCCTAAGAGCCCGACGCGTCCGACCGCCCCGCTCCCGACACCAACTGCCAAGAGCCGTTCCGGCCGTGCCATCAAGCCGCCACGCCAGTTCGTACACTCCCTACTAGCGGATTCTGGGGGGAGCTGTGTGGCGTACCGATCACAGAAAGGACACAATCCGCTTTTCGGTCCGTAGACTATAAATCAGGCGTCATGCCTTTAAGAAGGATCACACCTTTAAGAAACTCAATCTGGAACATAGTTAAGCCCAGGGCGGGGGAGGAGCAGTCGAAGCTGTGGACTGATGAAAGTCAGTCGGACTTGGTGTAGTCTCTGACACCATTTTTGTGTTCAACATGTAGTCTCAACAATTAAACCTTTTCTGTTGAACCTCTCCGAGTTCAGTATATTTTGTTAGGAGTACGTAGACTCCTACAACATATCAAAAAAACAACTTGCGTTTATGAAGCACTTTTAACGTAGAAAAATGTCCAAATGCGATTCACATAAGAGTAATCAGACAGAAATTGACACTGAGCCAAAAAGGGAGATATTAGGAGGGTGATATTTGGAGGTCAAAGAGGTAGGTTTTAAGGAGGGTCTTAAAGGAGGAGAGGTGGAGAGGTTTAGGGAGGGAACCGTGGAGCTTAGAGCCCAGATGGCGGAAGGCAAAGCTGCCAATAGTTGGAACGAAAGGAGTGAGGGATGCACAAGAGGCAAGAGTTGGAGGAACGCAGAGTTCTCAAAGGGTTGTCGAACTGGAGGAGGTTACAGAGGTAGGGTAGGGTGAGACCATGAAAGGATTTCAACATGAGGATTATAATTTTAAATTGGAGGTTTTGGAGCAACGGGAGCCAATGTAGGCAAGCGAGCACAGGGGTGATGGGTAAGCAGGATTTGGTGCGAGTTAGGATACGAGCAGCAGTTTTGGATAAGCTCAAGTTTATGGAGAGTGAAAGATGGAAGGCCAGCCAGAAGAGCATTGAACTAGTTGAACATAAGAATGAAGAACAGGAGCAGGAGTCGGCCATACACCCCTCGAGCCAGCTCCGCCATTCAATAAGATCATGGCTGATCTTTGACCTCAACTCCACTTTCCCGCCCCATCTCCATATCCCTTGATTCCCCTCGAGTCCAAATATCTATCTCTCCAAGCCTTGAATATACTCAACGACTCAGTAGCCACAGCCCTTTGGGGTAGAGAATTCCAAAGATTCTCAACAATCTGAGTGAAGAAATTCCTCCTCATCTCAGTCTTAAATGGCCGACCCCTTAACCTGAGACTATGCCCCCTAGTTCTAGACTCTCCAGCCAGGGGAAACAGCTTCTCAGCATTTATCCTGTCAATCCCCCTCATAATCTTATGTTTCAATGAGATAACCTCTCATTCTTCTAAACTCCAGAGAGTATAGGCCCAGTCTACTCAATCTCTCCGCATAGGACAACCCTCTCGTCCCAGAGATCAATCTAGTGAACCTTCATTGCACCACCTCTAAGGCAAGTATGTCCTTCCTCAGATAAAGAAACCAAAACTGTGCACAGTACTCTAGGCGTGGTCTCACCAAAGCCCTGTACAGTACAATTGTAGTAAGACTTCCTTAGTCTTGTACACCAACCCCCTTGCAATAAAGGTCAACGTACCAATTTCCTTCCTAATTGCTTGTTATACCTGCACGCTAACTTTCTGTGTTTCCTGTACGAGGACACCTAAATCTCTCTGAACACCAATATTGAATTCTCCGCTCCACTCCCACTCTGATCTCTCCATCCTTGGCCTCTTACACTGTTCCAACAAAGCTAACGTAAGCACGAGGAACAGCACCTCATCTTTTGATTAAGCACTTTACAGCCTTCTGGACTTAACATTGAGATGAACAATTTCAGACTATAACCTCGGCCCCTATGTTTTCTTTCTCTCTCACATGGCAGCTGTTGATGATTCTGCCATTGTCATTTACACCTGATCTCGACTCATCTTTTGTTTCTTAACTTGTCCCATTACCATCTCCTTTTGCCTTGCACCATCATCCCTTTTGTCAGTCAATCTTTCCTGCCTGCCATCCTATCAGACCTTCTCTTTTGTTCTTTCCTCCCCTCCCCCCTTTCCCTGCCCCACACTTGCTTAAATATTTGTTACTTCTCCAACTTTTTCCAGTTCTGCCAAGGGTCATCGACCTGAAACGTTAACTCTGTTTCTCTCTCCACAATGCTGCCTGACCTGCTGAGTATTTCCAGCATTTTCTGTTGTTGTTTCAGATTTCCAGCATCCGCAGTATTTGCTATTGTACCAACATTTAATAGTTTCTCACCATTTAAAAAATATTCTGTTTTTCTATTCTTCCTACCAAAGTGAATAACCTCACATTTCCTTGCATTATACTCCATCTGCCACCTTATTGCCCACTCACTTAACTGAGTCTGGAAGTAACAAGAGCATGAATGAGGGTTTCAGCATTCGATGGGCTGAGGCGGAGTGGAGACGGGAGATGTTACGGAGGTAGAAGCAGATTGTCTTTGTGATGGGGTTGGAAGCTCAGCTCGGGGGCAAACAGGACACCAAGGCTGCAAACAGTCTGGTTCAGCCAGAAACTGGCTGGGGAGGAGTTTAGAATCGGTGGCGAGGGAACAGAGTTTGTAGCAGGGGCTGAAGTCAATGGCTTTGGTCTCCCAATGTTTAATTGGAGGAAATTGTGGCTCATCCAGGACTAGATGTCAGACAAGCAGTCTGTCAACATCAAGGCAGTGGAGGTGTCGAGACAGGTGGTGAAGAGGTAGAGCTGCATGTCATTAGCGTATATGTGGTACTTTCTACCTGTATGGAGGAGGAAAAGGACTGCAGGGAGGATGGGCAAACTGACCATGGCACTGTGGTACAGGGGGCCATCCAAGTGGGGGGGGGGAGGAAGGAATGTGGTAGTAGTAGTAGGGGACAGTATAGTCAGGGGGATAGATACTGTTCTCTGCAGCCGCAAAAGAGTGTTCTGAAGGCTGTGTTACCTGCCCGGTGTCAGGATTAAGGATATCTCCTTGCAGCTAGAGAAGAACTTGGAGTGGGAGGGGGAGGATCCAGTTGTCGTGGTCCATGTAGGAACCAACGACATAGGTAGAACTACGAATGAGATTCTGCTGAGGGAGTTTGAGGAGCTAGGGTCTAAATTAATAGGCAGAACCTCAAGGGTAATAATCTCTGGATTACTACCTGAGCCACACGCAAATTGGCATAGGGTCAAGCAGATCAGAGAATGTGTGGCTCAAAGTGTGGTGTGGGAAAAAGGGGTTTCAATTCATGGGGCACTTGCACGAGTACTGGGGAAAGAGGGAGCTGTTCCGTCGGGATGGGCTCCACTTAAACCAGGCTGGGACCAGCGTCTTGGTGAATTGAATAACTAGGGCTGTAGATAGGGCTTTAAACTAAAAAAGGGGGGAGGGGTCAGGTGAGGGGAAATTTAGAAATCTAAAGAGAAAGATCAAGGCAATGGAGCAGTGTAGCGATTTGGGTAAAAATAAGCAGAGTGTGACAGGAAGGGACAGAGGCCTAGAAATTGGGTTTTGGCTTAGCCAGGGCTTTAGCGCCGGAAGTTAGTGCCGGCGCTAAGTCCCCTGTGCGCGCCAAAAATTCAGTGGCGCCGCGCCCAAACGGCTGCCGGCGCTACTGAAGGGTCTTTGCGGCGGTACATCGGCGCTAACTGCCGTTTCGCGCCGCAATTCCGGCGCTGCGGCACCCGATGCGGTGCGGCAGGCTGGGGACGTGCAGGCCTCCTCCTCCCGTTAAGGAGGAGCTGCCTGCACCCGGCCGCGGCCCGCGCAAATCAGCTTAAAAATAAGCCCGGCACCTCGGACAAGTGCCGGGCTTGCATCTGTTCCGGGGGGGGGGGGTGGGGAGAAGTCCGGGGAGGGAGCTGCGGGCAGGCGGCCGGCGGGAAAGTGGCCGGCCGCCGCGGGGCCTTTAATGCGCCGGCGCAAACTGAAGTAAGGCACCTCTGCCAGAATGTTGCTTGCGGCTGCCACGGGCGAGGCGGCCGCAACTCAATTTCGGAGTTCGGGCGGGTTACCACGGCAACCGGGACGCTGCGCACACCGATGACGTCATCGGTGCCGGCGCAGCACTACCGGTGCAACGCCGATTTAGGGCCCCAGGGAATTTTTAAACTGGCCATAACTCTGGCGCTAGTCCCTCTAGCGCCTCAAAAGCGGCGCTAAGGCTAGTGAATTTCTAGGCCACTGAGTTTAATGGTAGCAGTGCAGCAGAGAATAAGGTCAAAGCAGGGAACAATGGTAAAAAATTTAAATTAAAGGCTCTTTATCTGAATGCACGAAGCATTCGTAACAAGATAGACAAACTAGTGGCACAAATAGAGATAAATGGGTTGATCTAATAGCCATTACAGAGACATGGCTGCAAGGTGGCCAAGGTTGGAAACTAAATGTTCCAGGGTACTTGACATTTCAAAAAGACAGGCAGAATGGAAAAGGAGGCGGGGTGGTCCTGATAATAAAGGATGACATAAGGACAGTAGCGAGAAAGGATCTCAGCGCGGAAGATCAGGAAGTAGAATCAGTATGGGTGGAGATAAGGTATAACAAGGGGCAGAAAACACTGGTAGGAGTAGTATATAGACCCCCTAACAGTAGCTATACCGTTGGACAGAATATTAATCAAGAAATAGTAGGAACATGCAACAAAGGTAATGCAATAATCTTGGGGGACTTTAATCTTCATATAGACTGGACAAATCAAATTGGCAGAGGTAGTCTGGAGGACGAGCTCATGGAATGCATTTGGGACAGTTTCCTGGAACAATATGTCACGGAACCAACTAGGGAACAGTCTATGTTAGATCTTGTATTGTGTAATGAGACAGGGTTAATTAGCAATCTCATAGAAAAGGAAGCTCTGAGGCAGAGTGATCATAATAAGATAGAATTTCATGTTACTTTTGAGAGTGACTTGCCTAAATCCGAAACTAGAGTCTTAAACTTAAATAAAGCCAATTAGATAAGTATGAGTGGTGAGTTGGCTAAGGCAGATTGGAAAAATAGATCAAAAAGTATGGCGGTAGATAAGCAGTGGCTAGCATTTAAAGAAATATTTCATAATTCTCAACAAAAATACATTCCATTGAGAAACAAAAACTCCACGGGAAAAGTGATCCAACTGTGGCTAACTAAAGGAGTTAAGGATAGCATTAGATTGAAAGAAGAAGCTTATAATGTTGCAAAGAATAATAGTAAGCCTGAGGATTGTGAGAGTTTCAGAAAGCAGCAAAGGTTGACCAAAAAATTGATAAAAAGGGAAAAAATAGAAAATGAGAGAAAACTAGCAAGAAATATAAAAGCAGGTTGTAAGAGTTTCTACAAGTATGTAAAAAGGAAAAGAGTAGCAAAATTAAATGTTGGTCCCTTAGAGGCTGAGACAGGAGAAATTATTATGTGGAAAAAAGAAATGGCAGATATGTTAAACAAATATTTTGTTTCTGGCTTCACAGTAGAAGACACAAAAAGCATACCAAAAATGATGGGGAACCAAGTGTCTAATGAGGGTGAGGAACTTAACGTAATTAATATAAGTAGAGAAAAAGTACTAGAGAAACTAATGGGACTAAAAGCAGACAAATCCCCTGGACTTGACGGCCTACATCCTAGGGTTCTAAAAGAGGTGGCTGAAGAGATAGTGGATGCATTGGTTTTGATCTTCCAAAATTCCCTAGATTCTGGAATGGTCCCAGCGGATTGGAAGGTCGCAAATGTAACACCGCTTTTCAAGAAAGGAGGGAAGAGAAAAAACAGGGAACTACAGGCCAGTTAGCCTGACATCAGGAAATTGCTGGAATCCATTATTGAGGAAGTGGTATCAAGTCACTTAGAAAATCATAACATGATTAGGCAGAGTCAACATGGTTTTATGAAAGGGAAATCGTGTTTGACAAATTTATTAGGGTTTTTTGAGGAAGTAACTAGCAGGGTAGATAAAGGGGAACCAGTGGATGCAGTATATTTGGATTTCCAAAAGGCATTCGATAAGGTGCCACATAAAAGGTTATTACACAAGATTAGGGCTCATGGTGTTGGGGGTAATATAGTAGCATGGATAGAGGATTGGTTAACGGACAGAAAACAGAGAGTAGGGATAAACAGACCTTTTTTCAGGTTGGCAGGCTATAACTAGTGGGGTGCCGCAAGGATCAATGTTGGGGCCTCAGCTATTTACAATCTATATTAATGACCTAGATGAAGGGACCAAGTGTAATGTATCCAAGTTTGCTGATGATACAAAGCTAGGTGGGACAATAAGCTGTGAGGAGAACACAAAGGGCTGGATTTTCATTCAGCAGTCAGGAAGGAGGCGGGACTACAACTTTCGGGTTTTAGTCCCGCCTCCATCGACATCCGGCCAATCCACGCGATTTTCCCTTGATTGACCTTGTTGAGCCCGCCCAGCGGGCTCAGCAGGCCAATTAAGGGCCACCCGGCAACAGGTGACGTCACAGACTGAAATTTCATCTGTCAAGAGGTGTTGACAGATGAAATATCAGTGTTTCACAGCTGTTTGAAGCTGTCAAACACTGACAGTCTGACTTCTAACCTGAGTCCTTCTACGCAGATTCAGTTAGAACTCTCACCGGCACTGAAAGCTGAAGGCTGTCACTTTTGACAGATCGCAGCCATTCTGCTTTCAGTGCCAGCTGAGTGATGGACTCCCGACGCCTAGAGGAAGAAAGGCTGTTAAGGTAAGTACAGGTAATTTAAACTTCTTTACACACTTTAGACACACCAAACACACTTACCTTTGCACTCATGCACCCATCACTCACCTGAACACTGACATCTCGACCCCTCCAAGTCCTTCAACCCGACGGCCCACCTGCTCTAACCTGGCGTGGTTTGGAGCCGTCGGGAATCCCTCACGACAACCTCAAAATAGGGATTAGGCTAAAAACTGCTTGTTAACTACCTGTTAACAGGCAGTTAATTGGCACCAATCCCTTCCCGCCTCGGGTCGGTGGGTCCCAGTGCGGGGCGGGTACCCACCTCCTTTGAAACTTACGTGGAGGTGGGTTTTGGGCGGGATGGTGTCGGGACCCCCGAATTTGGAATTTTTGCCCCCCGCACGCCTAAAAGCCCGCCTCACGGCACACTGAAAATCCAGCCCAAAGAGTCTGAAAAGGGATATAGATAGACTAAGTGAGTGGGCAGTAAGGTGGCAGATGGAGTATAATGTAGGGAAATGTGAGGTTATTCACTTTGGTAGGAAGAATAGATAAACAGAATATTTCTTAAAATGATGAGAAACTTTCTAATGTTGGTGTTCAGAGAGATTTGGGTGTCCTCATGTAAGAAACACAGAAAGCTAGCAGGCAGGTACAGCAGTCAATAAGGAAGGCAAATGGCTTGTTGGCCTTTATTGCAAGGGGGTTGGGAGTATAAGAGTAAGGAAGTCTTGCTACAATTGTACAGGGCCTTGGTGAGACCATACCTGGAGTACTGTGCACAGTTTTGGTCTCCTTATCTAAGGAAGGATATACTTGCCTTGGAGGCGGTGCAACGAAGGTTCACTAGATTGATTCCTGGGATAAGAGGGCTGTCCTATGATGAGAGATTGTGTAGAATGAGCCTATACTCTCTGGAGTTTAGAAGAATGAGAGGTGATCTCATTGAAACATACAAGATTCTGAAGGGGATTGACAGGGTAGATGCTGAGGGGTTGTTTTCCCTGGCTGGAGTGTCTAGAATTAGGGGGCATAGTCTCAGGATAAGGGGTAGGCCATTTAAGACTGAGATGAGGAGGAATTTCTTCACTCAGAGGGTTGTGAATCTTTGGAATTTTCTGCCCTAGAGGACTGTGAATGCTGCGTCTTTGAGTATATTCAAGGCTCAGATAGATTTTGGACTCTAGGGAAATCAAGGGATACGGAGATCTGGCAGGAAAGTTGAGTTGAAATCGATGATCAGCCATGATCTTATTGAATGGCGGAGCAGGCTCGAGGGGCCGTATGGCCTACTGCTGCTCTTAGTTCTTATGTGCAACCCATTGTCGGTTGCCGAGGGACAGCATGTAAAAGAGGAATGGGGGCAAGGATAGATACATGAGGGACTCCAGAAGTAATGGTGCAGGGCAGGAAGAGAAGCCATTGCTGGAGATTCGCTGGCTATGATTGGATAGGCAAGAGTGGAACCAAGCAAGGGTCATCCTAGTCAGCCAGGCAATGGAAGAGAGACTGCCCTGGTAGACCCATTGTTTCAGCCTGTTCTTGCCCCACGGAACTTATCTCTTCCTGTCTCGACTCTATTTTTTCTCCCTTTGTCCAGTTTCTTCCCACCTACATCCGCAACTCTTACGACGCCCTCCGCCAGTTTCCAGTTTCCTGGCCCGAGCCGTGTCCTTTTCACTATGGACATCCAATCCCTCTACACCTCCATCTCCCACCAGGATGGCCTGAGGGTGCTCCGCTTCTTCCTTGAAAAGAGGCCCAACCAGTCCCCATCCACCACCACCCTCCTTCGCCTGGCTGAACTTGTTCTCACATTGAACGACTTCTCCTTTGACTCCACTCACTTCGTCCAAATTAAAGGTGTTGCTATGGGAACCCACATGGGTCCTAGCTATGCCTGCCTTTTCGTGGGATATGTGGAACATTCTTTGTTCCAGTCCTACTCAGGTCCCCTCCTTCACCTCTTTTTCCGGTACACTGATGACTGTATCGGTGCTGTTTCCTACTCTCGCCCTGAACTAGAAAATTTCATTAATTTTGCTTCCAATTTCCACCATTCCCTCACCTTCACATGGTCCATCTCCGACTCTTTCCTTCCCTTCCTCGACTTCTCTGTCTCCATCTCTGGGGATAGGCTATTGACAAACATTCACTACAAGCCCACTGACTCCTGTAAGGGGTTTCGTCCTCGAGAGGTTTCTCTCTCCAGAGGCCTCTCTCTCTTGCACAGTAAACCTTGAGTGATTCGACCCACTCACCCCTTAGATTCTGTACTCTGGACTTAGGCGCAGGAACTACAATGTAGAGAAAACTCTTGTAGACCAAGTTTGATGAAACAAAATTGAAATTTTATTGCATAAGGAAAAATATTAAATCAAATGCAAGCAGATGAGGGAGTACATGGGAGGGAAAAACACACAAACAAATCATAACGACACAGTACTAACTAAAGCAAATACAGGCATCTTATACTCGACAAAGATCATTGTGAAATAAGGAAACACACGGAACATCGAGGGACAACTCATGTTAATTGTACCCTTAAATCCACCCCCTTATTAAACCTATCTAGATCTGATTGTGAAGGGCCAGAAACATGCTCACCAATCCCACTAGGAAGTGCAAGGTTTTGAAATCGTGTCTGTGTTTGGTCCTTTCAGGCGTCTTGTCTCCACGTGGATCGTGGAGCTCCTGCGAGCTGCGCCACACCTCTCTCCTGAGGTGGGGGTCGGGGGCGGCTGGACACCGGCGGGCCTGGATGTCGGCGGGGTCGAGGATCGTCGGCTCGACCCTGGTTAGAGGAGCCTTGGGCTGGCTCCCATCGCTTCTTTAGGTTCCTTTCCTCTCTTCTCCCGAGCCGTGGTGGCTGAAAGGTTTCTTCGCTTGGGACCTTTATTTTTTTCTCTTCTCCCAAGCTGGGTCTATGGCCTCTCGTTCCGGCAATGGCCCGGGGATGGTCGATGATCTCCCGATGTGCTTCCCCGGGGCGGAACGCCTGCGATTGACTGCTCCTTCTTCAAGCTTGCTCGTCCTGAGTGTGTGAGCATGTCCTCCAGCTGCCAGCTCGCCGAGTGCTTGCTCCAACTGCCGAAAAGGTCTTCCAGATATACCTTTCTTCCAGAGGCTTCACTTCCCACCCAAAATCAGGTTAGTCTTTGTTTTAATTTTGGTGGGCTGCGAGCACAGTGGGGTAGTTATTATTATATTTAAAATGTCTTAAACGGCTGGTAACAGGCCCATCTCTGGTTTGGAATTACCTCCATTGTTTTGAATGTCCTGCTGATCTCGTTATCTAGTCCTGGGTGCTGTTCTCATGAATATGAAATTGTCCCCTTTTGTCTGGGGCAACATTTTGATGGCCTCTATCTCCAGGCCGATCTTGACTAGATCTGCATCTAATCCATATGCATACCTGTGGGTCTGGTTTTGTTCTCTCAGGAACGGCTTCCAGAACTTACTGTGGATTGAATCCACAAATCTGTCTGAGGTTGCACAGGAACCATTTTAAAGTGTACCAATAAGCTGGTCACTTGGTATGGTGGCCATTTTATATGCCCCTTTTTCTGGGCTTCTTTTAAAACAGTCTTTAAAATCATGGCCTCTTCTGCCATTTGACCCATATTAATACAAAGTCCAATTTTGCAGATCATACACTCCCCCCTGATGATACTGTAACTTGCTTGAAGTATCGTAATTCTGGATGAGCAAAATTTTCTGACTTTCCACAATCTAACCATCCCCAGTGTTTACCTATCTATGACCCCACGACACATGCATTTCCCATTTCAGAAAAATCTAGTGTACATTAAGCATCTATAGATGGCAATACCTTGGAGTTAAAAATCTAACAACTTACTTCCAGACATGGAGGGTGTTGCGTCCGTGTATAATAAGACACAGACTGCGGAGAACGGTACAACAGGTGTTTACTCAACGTGGCTCACAGTGGAACTGATCTGTACAGATTACTACTCAGGGCAAGATACAGGTGTGGTCACTGCCGGTACTGCAGTATACATGAGCTGTAAAAGATAGTTCCCCACTTAAAGGTATATACTTTGCAATTCCTCCCCTTTTAGATTAACAGTACCATAACACTCATTTAACAATTAAATATCAAACTAATTACAATTAACACTATTAACATGCAACATTAGCTGAAAATAGTCTATTTATATATTCAGTCTTTGGGGAGGCTTCCTGATCCTTTCTGGATAGCGCCTTTCCCGAGTGTCTTGCTCTTGGTGCGGAGGCGATTCTGGCCCCCTGTCGTCAGTTGGTTCATCAGCTTCCGATGCTACTGTTTCTGGGGTAGATGCGACCTGTACGTCGGGTTCATCACCAGGTACGTATGGGCGAGGCATGGGGTTGACTTGTTCCTGTGACTCTAGGATCTGGTCAGCATGACGTCTCACGATGCTCTCCCCAACGTCCACTGTGTACATTAGTGGGCACTGCCGTGTGCATATCGTTCCTGGCTGCCATTTTTCTGTTCGGTAGTGGCGGGCCAAGACTGGTTGCTCTACATTGAAGCTCCTTGTTGGCTTCTCATGGATGTGCTGGAATTGCTTACTCTCAACATCTCTTCGTACGTTTGGTCTGAGCAAATCCAGGCGAGATCTTAACCTTCGGTTAAAGAACATCATGGCTGGGGCCTGGTTGGTGACTGCATGTGTCGCATTCTGGTAGGTGAACAGGAAATTGTCCACCTTGTGCTGCAGCGGAATGTTGTCATTGTACAAAGGTTTGTACGAACCTCTCAGCCAATCCATTTGTGGCTGGATGATACGGGGCAGATGTGTAATACCTTACCCCATTCTTTTTCAAGAACCTCCGGAACTCTTCGGACACAAACTGTGGTCCGTTGTCGGAGCAAATCTGTTCTGGCAAGCCATTCCTGGCAAAAATGGTCCGTAGGACTGCAATAGTTTTCTCCGTGGTGGTGGAGGACATTTTGATGACCTCAGGCCATTTCGAGTGCGCATCCACGGCTATTAAAAACATTGAGTCCATGAATGGACCAGCAAAATCAATATGCACCCGTTGCCATGGAGATGAGGGCCACTCCCATGGGTGTAGAGGGGCCTGTGGTGGTGCATTTTGGACTTTCTGGCATCCTGAGCAGCTCTTGGTCAGGTCCTTGATTTGCTTATCGATTCCCGGCCACCACACATAAGCCCTGGCTAGGCTTTTCATTTTTACCCCTCCCAGATGACCCTCATGAAGCTCATTGAGCACTCTATCCCTTAACTTGGGTGGAATTACCACTCGGGATCCACACATCAAGGTCCCCCGGCACACTGACAGCTGTTCTCTCCTTGTCGAGAATGCTGGCAACAGTGAGTCGCCATGTGCTGGCTATCCCTTCACCGTCAAATCATATACCCGCGACAGTGTCGGGTCATTTCGGGTTTACTTTTCGATACGAGCGTTAGTTACTGGTAGGTATTCAACTATAGTCGAATGGAATATTTCGACAGGATCCACTGCTGGTGCTTCCTCCACAGTAGGCAGTGGCAGGCGTGATAGCCCATCAGCATTTCCATGCTGTTTTGTGCCCTTATATTCAATCTTATAGTGGTGCGCCCCTAGAAAAAGTGACCATCTTTGTAGTCGTTGCGCAGTCATCACCGGAATGCCCTTCTTCGGATTAAAAATGGAGACAAGAGGCTGGTGATCCGTCAGCAAGGTGAATTTCTGCCTGTGCAGATAGTGATTGAACTTTTTCACTCCCCACACTAGGCTGAGGGCCTCCCTGTCAATCTGGGCGTAGTTACGCTCGGCTGAGGTTAGTGATCGTGACGCAAAGGCTATTGGCCTCTCTGAGCCGTCCGAGAATTTGTGCGACAGCACCGCTCCAATGCCGTAGGGTGACGCATCACATGCCAACCGAATTGGTATTGCTGGGTTGTAATGGGCCAATACCTCTTTCGATGTGATTAGTGTTTTGCTCTTCTGGAAAGCTCGTCTACATTCGTCACTCCACTTCCATGGCACCCCAGTTTGCAGTAGGGTGTTCAGTGGGTGTAGTATTGTAGACAAATTTAGCAAGAACTTATGGTAGTAGTTTACCAGCCCGAGGAACGACCTCAGTTGTGACACATTTTCCGGTGCTGGAGCCTTGACTACTGCCTCAATCTTCTCTGGGGACTTATGTAACCCCTCTTCATCAATAACATGGCCACAATACGAGATCTGTTTTCTAAAAAACTCGCATTTGGGGCGGTTAGCTCGGAGCCCATATTCCTGCAATCTAGTGAGCACCTGCTCCACGTTGGCAAGGTGATCACTGTCATTTTCGCCCGTGACCAGGATGTCGTCCAAATAACACTGGGTCCCTGGGATCCCTTGCAGGACTTGTTCCATTGCCCTCTGCCAAATAGCCGGGGCTGATGCTACCCCGAATAGCAGCCGGTTGTATTGGTAGAGACCTTTATGGATGTTGATTGTGAGGTTTTTTTTGATGCTTCTTCTACCTCCATTTGCAGATACGCCTGGGCCAGATCAATCTTAGTGAAGCGTTTCCCTCCAGATAGCGATGCGAAAATATCTTCAATCCGCGGAAGTGGATATTGTACGGTGTGAAGGACCGGGTTCACTGTTACCTTAAAGTCCCCACAGATGCAAACCTTCCTTGGTTTCCCAGGTGTGCTGCTCAATGGCGTTTTCATCACAGGGATGATGGGTGTAGCCTACTCGCTCCAGTCTACCTTGGACAGTACACCTGAACGTTCCAGACTCTCCAGCTCTGCTTCGACGGCTGGGCTTGCGTTTTCTTCAATTTTAATCGTCGCTGTCATGCCTTTTAGTGTTCCGAGTCCTTGCTGGTACACTTCTTTCACGTCGGTTAGGATCTTTGACAGTCGCCCAGGTGTGACGTCGTCATCCTTTTTGTCAGCCACAGTCAGTGCCTGTATGGAATGCCAATCCAGTTGTATTTTCCGGATCCATTCGTGTCCCAGTAATGGTGGTCCTCCATCTTGTAATACATACAGGTCTAGTTTTGGTGTTTCCGTACCGTTATATATAACGGTCCCCCGTATTTTTCCTTTGGGGTAGACTTTTTGCCCCGTGTACATCTTCAAAATAATTTGTGTGTCTCTCAAGGGTATGTGTGAGAATAGCCGCTCATAGTCTCGTCGGTTTATGACTGTTAGGGCTGATCCTGTGTCCAATTCCATCTTTACCTGGACTCCTGCTATCTTGAGAGTGACCCAAATGGTTCGGTGATCCTCCGTTGTGATCACATTATGTAGTTTCAGACAACTCAGTTCCCTGCTTTCGGAGTCGTTATCACTCTTTTGTTCGTCTGAACTATTCTCCGTCATCTTATGTACCTTCTTGTACTTTTCTTTGGTAGGTTTCTTATTGCTGGTTTTCTTTCCCGACCTGCAGACTCGTGCTATGTGTCCTACTTTTCCACACTGTCTGCACACTTTGTCTTTGAACCAGCAATCATTCTGGTCATGTGTTGTTCAGCTGCAGCGATAGCACTTCTCTGTTCCATATGACATTTCATTTGTGCCATATTCTTGCAGTCTCTGTTGTATCTCTGCAGCGCCCTGTGCTGCTGCTTCATATGATACCGCAATGCTGAAAGCCTTTTCCAGCGTAAGGTCCTTTTCAGATAAAAGCCGTTTCTGGGTTCCTTCACTTTGAAGCCCACACACAAACTTGTCCCTTAAGGTATCTGCCAGTCCCGCTCCAAACTGGCAGTGTTTCGATAGTTTGCGCAGTTCTGTTAAATAATCAGCATTGCTTTCATCCTTATGCTGGTTCCGTTTCTGAAACTTGAATCTTTCTGCTATCAGCAGCGGTGTGGGGTTTAAATGTTCCTTTAGTATCGTTACTATGTCTTCAAAACTCTTTTCCATTGGCTTCTTTGGGGTTACTAGATTTCGTAATAAACCATACGTCTTTGCACCCATTAAATTTAACAATACCGATGCTTTCTTGTCATCTGACACCTCATTTGCCTTGCAGTACACCTCTATTCGTTCGATATGTGTAGTCCAATCTTCAACTTCATTGTCAAATGCGGTGATACTGCCACTCTTCGGCATTTTGGGTGTGGTTTAAAATGGCATCTCCCAATGGCTTAAAATGGCATCTCCCGCGCTTTCCTTCCTCCCCGCTGCTGCCAACGCCGCTCCCGGCGGTTCTCGTGGCAATGGCGGCGCCCTGTAGGTTTCTGCGCATCTCTCTCTCCCTCTCTCCGACGCTGCTCAGCCCCTGAACACCGGCTGTGCCCTGTGCGCTCTACCCCCTCTCTCTCTCTCCCCCGTCGACGCTGCTCGGCCCTTTGCTGTGCCGCTCGGTCGAGCTACCTGTTGCCAGCCCGTTTTGCTGGACCACCTTGACTGGAAAGCCAAGCCTGGCTCTCGACAGCCTCCCCCGCAATTCTCGAGTCTCTGCTGGATGACTGGGCGGTTGCCCGTGGTCGACGCCCGAGTCTCTGGCCTTGACCTCCAATCCACTGATCTCAAGGAACGAATCCCCGGGAGGTGATGCAGAGTTGCGGGTAGGTTCGAACTTGCCTCGTCGTCAATGTTGCGTCCGTGTATAATAAGACACAGACTACGGAGAAAGGTACAACAGGTGTTTACTCAACGTGGCTCACAGTGGAACTGATCTGTACAGATTACTACTCAGGGCTATATACAGGTGTGGTCACTGCCGGTACTGCAGTATACATGAGGTGTAAAAGATAGTTCCCCACTTAAAGGTATATACATTACAGAGGGGGTCCTTATACCCCTACATCACCTAGTGCATACACATTACCTTCTAATAATGACATCACATCTAATTCAAATGCAATAATAAAAATAAAGTACATACACGAAAAATTCAAGATACACATGAATACACATCAAAAATAATACAGAGGAGGGTGGGAAAACTTTAACTTTATACAAAGCAGCAAAATCTAAACGGGTGTCTCTTCTTCTACCCGCACATAATGCTCCCTCCATTCCCCTCTATTCTCATACTTTTGCGAATGTTTGACCTTTTTACAGTGTACAAACAGCAAATAAACTACAATGACAACCTGGCACACTACAAGAATGTGGGAGGCTATCCTAATCCAGGAAGGGATTTCTATATTAGTGAACAGATCCCACCACGGTGCGGTCACTATGTCCAATATGTCTGCCCCTATCTCTAGAGTCTTCTGCTCCAGTGTGTAGAAATGTTCTGTGAAACAACAACGGCTTTTAATATCTTGGTGAGGTGTTCAGGGAGAGGGGGAATGATATATCCAAAATGTGCAACGAATCGTTACAAATCGGTGAAATTCTCTTTCACAGTGATGTGAACAGTGGAAGGTGCAGGAATGGGGACAATTCGCTCTTGGGCCACTTGAACTTCTGCCCTGGGCTTGAAACAGAAGCTGCTGTCACTAACCGGACACCAACCGTGTTGTCCATGCTGGTAGTGGGGCGCTGCAGTGGTGACACAGTATGTCCCACCTCCTATATATGCCACCTGCGGGGGCACATGGCCTTGTGCCATTGCCTCCATGGTGCAATTTATAGGCTTCGCGCCAGCAGTTCTGAACCCGCACTGTGGTTTTGAATGGGCATTCAAGTGCTGGGGACAAAGGATGATGTGTGCTCCCCGGCTCCAGCACCCCGAGAGGTCGGTACCCGTCATTGCATGCTCCCATCGAATGACGTAAGGTGGGACCCCCGTGTAGCGAATGTGCGCACCCCCCTGAATGACTCCAATGTTCTCCACCCTGTATACCGGGGCGGGTTTTGCTGTCTTTCCCATCACCGGCATTCTTACCACTATACCCATAATGGTGTGATTAGACCGTCCACAGTCCACTGGGACTGGGTAGGCCTCTGAAGCTAGTCTGAGCTGGCACGGACTCAATGTATTCTCAAAAGGGTGGAGGGCTGCGAGGTGCTTGTTGCTAATCCAGGAGGGGACTAAGCCTTGCTTTAAATCCTCCAGATTACTGCGGCACTCGCCCAGAAACCACGCCCCGTATAGCACACAAGCTTCGTTCTGCGCAGCCTGATCGGACGCATTCCGATCCTCTCTGATGAGAGCATTTACCGTTCTGGCGTGCGTCTCCAGCTCAGCTATAATCTCTTTTAAGTGTAGTGTCATGGCCTGGTCCTCATGTAACTCAGAACCCACTACCTTATTCTCGTCAGTCAGTATCTTTCTTAGCTGTGTTTTTAAACCATTGATCTGGGTTTGCAGCTCTACGTCATCCAGTGTGTTGATGACGGAAGTTCCTGTATTAAAAGCTGTGAAAATATCATTTACTGCACCCCTTCTTTGCCTCCCTATTCTGTCCAAGACCTCATGTGGTGTGGTGTACAATTCGGCTCTGTCGACATCGGCAAAGTCGAATTCGTAAAACTATTTAAACATGTTTGTTAACAGGACCTGGTATAATTGCTCCGTTTCCTTGGGGCACCACGCTGGCAATCGTACCTCGTTGAGGTTTAAAATCATCGAAGCCACCGTGTAGTGGACCCCTTGGTACAGTACCTGATCTGTGGGTACCAATACCAATCCGTTCCCGGGTCCCTTTGTCGTGGTGGGGCACCCTTCCTTGAGGGCTTCAGCTACTGGAACTGTGGGCAGGGGCTTGCGGGGTCGGGTGATGAGCTCTGTGGCGTTTACTGGGATCTGAGAGTATGGGACTCCGCACGCCCGTGAGCTGACGTCCCATCTCATTCCTTGTTCAGCATCCTGCCACTGTCTTTGGAAAAAGATGGAGACGCCTGTGGGGCAAGCGCGTTCTGAACCCCACATACAGATGTAGATCCCCTCATCTGGTTCCCACCATTTGTCCCAACAGACACTCAACCCCCCATGTGTTCCCGTTATTGTCCGATGGGTGTTATTACCCAATCTCTCCCATTCCACGGTGGAATTCTTCATGGTGCTGCTCAACTTACGCAGTCACCACCAGCGGTCCAAAGGTACATTCCCATTGCAAACAAGGCAAATCTTCTTGCCCACGGTGACGCTGATTCTGGGCGCAATGATCCGCACCCTGGGGCACATCAGAGACGTTTCTCTGTATGCAAACCCCGTCTGGCTGGAGTATTCAGAAGAGTTCGACCCCAGCCAGCCTGGCCATCTCCCTCCATGGAAGTAGGCAGTAGTCGCTTCAGCGTCCCGTGAGCCGGTTCCGTCAGTCGCGATGGGGCCTCTATTTCCAGAGCACCCGTAAACGGTGGAGTCCTTGGTGCGGCCCCGATAGGCCCAGCTCCATCCGATCAGCACGAACGCAACGAGGATCCCTCTCATCTTTCTTCTGGTTCCTGCAATAAATCAAACAATACAGCCAGGCTCCCGAGAGATTCTGGCTTAGGTGACGGCATGATCGGGTCTTTCGACCTCGATCCAAAACAACACACATACTGGGCAGATTTAAAACTACTTAAACTCTAATCATTTTAATATTTACACACCTTAAACTTAAACTAAACTTATGTACAGCGCCGCCCGTCCCCGGGCGGCTTGCCTAATCCCTGATCGGACTGCAGCTTGCCGCTCCCTGTGGCGGGGCTGCAGTGGCCTGCGGTTCTGGACTGCAGCTCGCCGCTCCCTGTGGCGGGGCTGCAGTGACCTGTGATTCTGGTTCCCCGCAGCCTTTTGCTGCTAAACGGGGACTGTGTTTTTTCATGGATTTCTGAAGTCGGCGTCTACTGGGAGTGGGGGACTCGGGCCAAGGTTTTACAGGCCGAGGCGTTCGAGTCGACCTGCGAAAAGGTACTTTGGGCGTGGCTCCCTTAGCGAGTGGACCTTCGGGTGGGACCTTAGCTCTCACAGCCCGTGGCTCTTCCACGACTGTAGGCTTCGGCTCCCTTCCCTCAGGCTCCACCCCTTTGGGATTCGGGCAGGCTCCCTTGGCGAGTGGACCTTCGGGTGGGACTTCAGATCTCACAGCCCGTGGCTCTTCCACGACTGTGGGCTTCGGCTCCCTCCCCTCAGGCTCCGCCCCTTCGGGAATTGGGCCTGTGGCAGACGGCTCCTCCTCACCTGTCCCTACAGGGGGAGAATCTCTGCCCCCAATTTCTACCTCCCCCACGCTCGAGTCGAGGGCGGCATCTCCGTCCTCCGACTCCACCTCTTCCAGAATCGTGTCGAGGGTGGGATCTTGTTGTTCGGGTCCCTCCTCGTCCGAGTCCCAGGCCATCGGAGAAAGCTCCCCCCAGATGGGCGGGACCTCTTCTCCTTCCAAGCAGGCTACAACGCCAGCTTGTGTGGTCTGTGGCTCATCGCGCGCCTCAGGCTGAGGATCTTTATCCTCAGACCTGGCTTCGGTTGCTGATGTGTTTGCACCCGGTTTAAACAGTTTGCACTGATTGATGTGAAACCATTTAGTGCGCCGGGGCAACTTCACTGCATATACCATGGGGCTAGTTTTGCCTACAATCTTGTAGGGTCCCCTGTACAGTGGTTCTGAACTCCCCACTCGGGCAGAGTCTCCTACCATGACCTTATCTCCTACTTCCCACTCCTGGGCTCCGGTGGCGGGGATCGATAGATCTTGTACCGATTCCTGTCTGGCTTCATCTATGGCTCTCTCACCGGCACGGATGGTCAAACCCAGGAATTTCACCTCCGGCTGGCCGATCTGTGCCTTCTTTGGGTTTACTTTGAAACCCTTTCTTCCTAACAGCTCCAATAACTCGGCCAATAGTGGGCCATGCTCCTCTCTCGAGTCTGTAAACAGGAGCAGGTCGTCCACATATTGCACTAGCTGATTGGGCTGGCTGAACTCTTTTAAACTCCCTGCCATGCATTGATGGAATATGCTGGGGCTGTTGTGGAAACCCTGTGGCAAGCAGTTCTAGGTGTACTGTTGCCCTTTAAACGTAAAGGCAAACTTATACTGATCCTCCCTCCGTAAAGGGATGGACAAAAACCCATTAGAGATATCCAGTACCGTGAACGTGGTCGCGGAGGCTGGAATGCTTCCTATCAGGTCGGCAACTGCTGCTACTGTTGGTGCGCAGGCTGGGATGTTGCTATTGAGGACTCTGTAGTCCACCGTGGCTCTCCAGGAATCGTCCGGTTTCCTCACCGGCCATAACGGAGAATTCACATGGATGGCTATCGGTCTCAACACGCCCTGCTGCACCAGTGAAGATGTTGCTATCTCCATGTCGGGCTCCGCTTCCCGGGGGAAGTTATACTGTTTTTGGGGTCGGGCCATGGGGTCCCCGTCTACGCTGACCTCAAACCCGGTGACCCTTCCGCAATCGTGATTGTGAGTGGCAAACGTCACCAGGTGGTCGCACACGAATGCCTGCAAATCTTGTGGGACGCCCGTGACCATGAGCTCGAGGTCGTAGCCCTCTTTTGGCTTCACGGTACACAGGGCCCCTCTTTCTCCTTCCCCTGGGATGACGACTATCTTGCCCGGCTTACCCTTACCCGCTCCCCAAAGACAATGCTTTCTTAGGTCCACGAGGATCCCGTGTTCCACCAAGAAATCGGACCGAGGATCCCTTTCCCATTCTCCACCTCCCACTTCATCAGTATACACCTCCACTTGGTGCGGAGTGGTCCTAAATGAATGGAGAGGGGAACGGAATGTGCGCCAGCCTGTTCCTTGCCTGTGAAACCCGACAGAATAATGGAACCCCGGTGGACAGAGGCGAGGTGGTGGGGTTATCTGTGTGGACCACGGTGCACGATGCCCCCGTATCCAACAAAAAGGTCCCTTTTACCTCCTGCACTTCCATCTCCACAAGGGGTCGCCTCCATATATATCGCAGCGCACACAAGTAAACGGGCTGCGCCGGCTCTAGTCATTTAGGCACAGCGGTTGGGGTTTCGGGAGCGACAAGACCGGTGGTGACAGCTATTTTCCCCTGTGAAGTCATCAGAGACCGCATTGTCTCTAAAATGGACTCAATCGCAGCGGGATTCATAACTGCACCAGCTCCTTGCGCTGGGGCAGGGGCTACGGTTTGGGTTTGGGCTGGTGCTGGGTCGGCGGTCTGGGCTTGGGCTTGGGCTGCGAGAAATCTCCCTTTATTATCCTTCCACGGATTTCTACAGTCCTTGCGCCAATGTCCATCCTTCCCACACCCGTAGCAATTGAGCTTGGCTTGGACAGGGCGATTCCCCTCCTGACGCCACTCCTGCTTGCTTGGGGCTGCGGGTTTTGCCTCATGCACCTTTCCCTTCTGGGGAGGTGTTTCCTGACCTCTGCAATTCTTATACCCCACATTTAACAGATGGAGTACCGTCTCTTCCGTGACACCGGGACCTTGGGGATCAAACCATGACCTGGCTAGGGCCCGTATCTCTGGCAAGCTGTTGGTAACCAAGCAACGGAGCCAATGAACCCGCTGTTCGTTGCTCATTAAAGCCCGTTCAGGCATACCCGGACAGCTGCGTCGATACACTGGCCACAGTCTTTCCGCGAAAACCCGTGGGGGTTCTCCAGATAACTGCATGGTCCCTTCTACACGGTCGAACAGACTACCGTCGTCCACTCCCATTACCTCTAAAACTTCCTCCCTGAGATCCGTATACCCTTTCCGTCCCCTCTTGCCATCCTCTGAGAGGCACTGAAGGATCGTGGGATCCAGGGAGAAAAGCAACAGTTTGACCTGTTCCTGTTCATCGCAGTCGTTAATGGCTGCTGTTTCCTCTATTTCCCTGAAGTGAATCGAGGGATCTCCCTTTACTGTGAGTCGTGTGAGGTGGCTCACCATGGACCTTAATTGCAGGCCAGCGTAGGGCACCACGAGCTGGTTCTGGTGGGGTCCGATACTGCCATCGGCAGCGTTGGGACCGAACCTCTGGTGCTGAGTGGGACACATCGGTGCCGGTCCCGTCTTTGCTACCAGTGGTTCTTCCACACACTCCACCTCGGCTACCTCCTCTTTCGCTACCCCCTCCTTTTCCGACCAAGTCTCACTATAGCTCAGCGGTGCTGAGGGCTCGGTGGCTGGTACCACAATTACCTCAGCTGGAATCGGCTGTTTTGATTCCTTCAGAAAGTCCATGTGACTGGCTTTCGGGCTGACGAGACACACCATGCCTCTTGCCTTAACCAGGGCCGTTCTTAGGTCCTCTATGGTCTTTTGGCAGGGGCCGTGGTCTGTGCTCTCAAACCCGTGCTCGAGGGCCAGCTTGTAAGCTGCCTTAAACTCCACTACTCTCTCCTCCTGCGCTCTTAGCTGTTGTGCGAGGCGGGCGTTTTTCTCCCGTATCGTCGTTTCATTAATCTTTGCCTCAGTAACCTGGCACTCCAGGTATTCTATCCTAGCCTGATATTGGCTAGCTACCACTTGGCGTTCCTGATTCAGCACGTGAAGTGCTGTGATGAGTTTTTCCCCACCCATGGCCTTTTCCTCTATCTCTGCTGCCTGGGTTGTGATCTTGGCTGCCTGTGCTGCAATGACCCGGTCCAAGATCTGGACCTGCTTCTTGTAACACATCAGCCACACTGCCTTTTCCACTGACTTCTTATGCTCTTTGCTCTCTGTCCACCTGATGGCTGCGTCCACCGGACGCCCATCCAGCAAGAGATCGGAAATCCACTGCTTAGTGAGATTTACCTTGCCAAAGACATAATCTGCTATCCTCTCATCCATTGCATTTCGACCATTCAAACTTGGATCTACTACATTGCAATCCTGCTGCCAGAGTCCTGCCGCGGTCGCCATTTTCTGTAAGGGGTTTCATCCTCGAGAGGTTTCCTTGATGTTTCTCTCTCCAGAGGCCTCTCTCTCTTGCACAGTAAACCTTGAGTGGTTCGACCCACTTGCCCTTTAGATTCTGTACTCTGGACTTAGGCGCAGGAACTACAATGTAGAGAAAACTCGTGTAGACCAAGTTTGATGAAACAAAATGAAATTTTATTGCAGAAGGAAAAATATTAAATCAAATGCAAGCAGATGAGGGAGTACATGGGAGGGAAAAACTCACAAAGAAATCATAATGACACAGTACTAACTAAAGCAAATACAGGCATCTTATACTCTACAAAGATCATCATGAAATAAGGAAACACACGGAACATCGAGGGACAACAACTCATGTTAATTGTACCCTTAAATCCATCCCCTTATTAAACCTATCTAGATCTGATTGTGAAGGGCCAGAAACATGCTCACCAATCCCACTAGGAAGTGCAAGGTTTTGAAATCGAGTCTGTGTTTGGTCCTTTCAGACGTCTCGTCTCCACGTGGATCGTGGAGCTCCTGCGAGCTGCGCCACACCTCTCTCCTGAGGTGGGGGTCGGGGGCGGCTGGACACCAGCGGGCCTGGATGTCGGCGGGGTCGAGGATCGTCGGCTCGACCCTGGTTAGAGGAGCCTTGGGCTGGCTCCCATCGCTTCTTCAGGTTCCTTTCCTCTCTTCTCCCGAGCCGTGGTGGCTGGAAGGTTTCTTCGCTTGGGACCTTTATTTTTTTCTCTTCTCCCAAGCTGGGTCTATGGCCTCTCGTTCCGGCAACGGCCCGGGGATGGTCGGTGATCTCCCGATGTGCTTCCCCGGGGCGGAACGCCTGCGATTGACTGCTCCTTCTTCAAGCTTGCTCGTCCTGAGTGTGTGAGCATGTCCTCCAGCTGCCAGCTTGCCGAGTGCTTGCTCCAACTGCCGAAAAGGTCTTCCAGATATACCTTTCTTCCAGAGGCTTCACTTCCTGCCCAAAATCAGGTTAGTCTTTGTTTTAATTTTGGCGGGCTGCGAGCACAGTGGGGTAGTTATTATATTTAAAATGTCTTAAACGGCTGGTAACAGGCCCATCTCTGGTTTGGAATTACCTCCATTGTTTTGAATGTCCTGCTGATCTCGTTATCTTGTCCTGGGTGCTGTTCTCATGAATATGAAATTGTCCCCTTTTGTCTGGGGCAACATTTTGATGGCCTCTATCTCCAGGCCGATCTTGACTAGATCTGCATCTAATCCATATGCATACCTGTGGGTCTGGTTTCGTTCTCTCAGGAACGGCTTCCAGAACTTACTGTGGATTGAATCCACAAATCTGTCTGAGGTTGCGCAGGAACCATTTTAAAGTGTCCCAATAAGCTGGTCACATGGTATGGCGGCCATTTTGCATGCCCCTTTTTCTGGGCTTCTTTTAAAACAGTCTTTAAAATCATGGCCTCTTCTGCCATTTGACCCATATTAATACAAAGTCCAATTTTGCGGATCCTACACTCCCACAGCTGCCTGGACTACACTTCCTCCCACCCCGCCTCCTGTAAGGACTCTATTCCATTCTCCCAGTTTCTCCGTCTCCAGCGCATCTGCTGGATGCCACCTTCCATACCAGTGCTTCCGACATGTCTTCCTTTTTCCTCAAACGAGGATTCCCCTCTACTGTGATTGACACAACCCTTGACCGTGTCCTTTCTATTTCCTGCACTTCTGCTCTCACCCCTTCTCCTCCTTCCTGGAACCACAATAGAGTTCCCCTTGTCCTCACCTTTCACCCCACCAGCCTCCATATTCAACGGATCTTTCCCCCGCCATTTCCGCCACCTCCAAAACACATCTTCCCCTCACCTCCCCTTTCAGCATACCGAAGGGACCGTGCTCCCTCCGCGACACCCTGGTCCACTCCTCTATCACCCCACACCCCTTCCCCTTTGCCTGGCACCTTCACGTGCAAGCGCAGGAGATGCAACACCTGCCCTTTTACCTCCTGCCTTCCCACTGTCCAGAGCCCCAAAAACTCCTCCCAGGTGAAACAGCAATTTACTTGTACTTCTTGCAATATTGTATACAGTATTCGCTACTCACGATGCGGTCTCCTTTACATTGGGGAGACCAAACGCAGATTGGGTGACCGCTTTGCGGAACACCTCCATTCAATCCGTAAGGGTGACCCCGAGCTTCCGGTCACCTGTCACTTTAATTCTCTGCTCCACTCCCACTCTGACCTCTCCATCCTTGGCCTCTTACACTGTTCCAACGAAGCTCAATGTAAGCTCGAGGAACAGCACCTCATCTTTCGATTAGGCATTTTACAGCCTTCTGTGCTCAACATCAAGTTCAACAATTTCAGACCATAACCTCTGCCCCTATCTTTTTTACATTTTTTTTCTCTTTCACATGGCAGCTGTCGATCATTCTGCCATTATCATTTACACTTCATCTAGAGTCATCTTTTGTTTCTTAACTTGCCCCATTACCATCTCCTTATGCCTTGCACCATCATCCCTTTTGTTTCTTAATCTCTCCTGCCTTCCATCCTATCACAGATCTTCCCTTTTGTTCTTTCCTCCCCTCCCCCCCTCCCTGCCCCAACACTTGCTTAAAAACCTGTTCCATCTCCAACCTTTTCCAGTTCTGACGAAGGGTCATCGTCTTGAAACGTTATCTCTGTTTCTCTCGCCACAGATGCTGCCTGACCTGCTGAATATTTCCAAAATTTTCCGTTTTTATTTCAGATTTCCAGCATCTGCAGTATTTTGCTTTTGTAATGGATGAGGATGGTGTGGTTGACTGTATAAAAGGCTGTAGAGAGGTTGAGAAGGATGAGAAGGGATAGAGCACCATAATCACAATCACAGAGAATGTCATTTGTGACTTTGATTAGGACCATTTTAGTGCTATGGAAAGTGCGGAAACCTGATTGAAGAGACTTAAACATGGAGTTGTGGGAAAGCTAGGCACGGATTTGGGAGGCGACAACATGTTCAAGGACTTTAGAAAGGAAAGGGAAGTTGGAGATTAGGTGGTAGTTTGCAAGGACAGAGGGGTGGAGGGTGTTTTTTTTTGAGTGGAGGGGGTGATGACGGCACTTTTCAAAGGAAGGGGGTCAGTATCTGAGGAGAGGGAACCGTTTACAATGTCAGCTAGCATGGGGGTCAGGAAGGAAAGTTCGGTGGTCAGCAGTTTAGTAGGGATGGGGTCAAGGGAGCAGGAGGTGGGTCTCATGGACAAGATGCACTCGGAGAGGGCTTGAGGGGAGACGAGAGAAACTGGAGAAAGATGCAGGTTCAGGGCTGGGGAACCTTGGAGGAAATTTGGCTTGCTGGACAAGGGGAAGGAGTGGGGTGCAACAGAAACAGCGGAGTGGCAAAGAAGTTAATGAACTCCTCGCACTTGTAAGGGTGGAGGGGGCAGGGAAGAGTGGATTAAGGAGACCGATAGTAGTGGAGAAAATAAGCCATGGGTTATCTTTGCATTTCAGTAGTGAGCAGTTTTAGCAGAGGAGAGATGGCCCAATAATGCTTGATATGGTCCAGTCAGATCTGCAGATGAATGGCTAAACCAGTTGTGTGCCGGATACATTCAAATTTGCACCCCTTGAACTTGAGGGAGCGAAGATAGGAGGAACGACCAGGATGGGAGAGAGTAAGGGTTTTACTGAGAACAAAGGCAGAGGTGATGGACTGATTGAGCAGATCGACAGCTGCAGAAATCTTACGGCGAGTGGAGAGCCAAAGGCTGGAGAGTTGGAAGTTTGAAAGTGCCATTGTAAGTGACTTGGGGGAGAGTTTTTTTTCCCCAGAGATGGATGCAGAAGGCAGTGGGTTGGAAGGTGAAAGGGGGTGTGAGTGGTGAGGGATACAAGGAAGTGATCAGAGATGGCCTTGTCTGTGATTGAGACTATGGGAACAGAGAGGTCTCGATGGTAGGTTCGAAGGGATGACCATGAATATTGGTAGGAGTGTTTATATGGAGGAAGATTTAAAGGAGGGCAGTGAACTCTGGGGAGAGAGGGCAAGGTGAGTGTATTACACATACTTAGATAATTTAGCTTCAGCTATAATACCCTTCAATACCATAAGTGAAATGAAGCAGCTTTTCAAGGTAATATAGTAGGGGTCTCTGGACGGCACCTAACCCACATCTACATGGATCAAGAGTACTTGATGCTGACAATGGGGCACATCATCATATTCATAATTTTGGTTGTGGAGTTGCAAGTAGTTGTGAACCTTTGCCACATGGCTCAGTCTTGATTAGTTTAGAAATATTGAATTTGATATAATTGTATCAGTCCTAATATATATTTGAGGTAGGATGACCTGTATGCATCAAACCCCAAAGAATAATCATGAATAAAAAAATGCATTTAGGAACTAGAAGGTCAGAAGCAACTCGAATTGACCTGGTCTGGGCAAGCGTTGCGACAACAGCTGACTGACATTAGCCCGAGTGCGGCGCCAACCGCGCTCCTCACACAAACTTGGTCCGCGTCATTTTCGGTTGACATGAACCGTTCGCCATTGACTCGGGGCCGTTTTTTTCTCCTTTATTTTACTCACTCCGTTCATTTACTTTTATTCCAGCCGCCTCTCTCTCCCACAGAGGCGATTGGCAGCCTGTGTGCGCGCTGCCGCTGGCCGGGGACTCCGGGCTCGTGCTCCGGGGTGTCGGGCGGGTTGCCCCGGTAACGCTGGCTGGGGATGTCGGAGCTGCATGCGGCGGCGGCCGCTGGCGACACCGAGCTGGTGGAGGAAATTCTGCACAAAGGATCATGCAACCCCAACATGAAGGACCCGGACTGGAGCCAGCGCTCCCCGCTCCACTGGGCGGCGGCGAAAGGTCAGACGGCAGAGCCCGCGTCCACTCCCACTCCCCTCTTCATTCCCAATCCTCCTCCTCGTTCCCCATCCCCCATAGGAAAAAAATGTTTCCAACTTTTCCTCTTAACTCTATCCTCTGGCACCAGGGATTGCCTATGGCTACCCCCCCCCCCCTCTCTCTCTCTCTCTCTCTCTCTCTCTCCATTGCTTCCTAGCTTTACATGTTTCTCTTGTTCCTTAGTGGCCAGAACTGATTATTCAAGCTGCAGCCGGAACAAAACCTCAGTATGATGGTTGCCCCACGGAATTTATCTCTTCCTATCTCGACTCTATATTTTTTCTCCCCTTGTCCAGTCTCTTCCCACCTACATCCGCGACTCTTCTGACGCCCTCCGCCACTTTAACAGTTTCCAGTTTCCCGGCCCCAACCGCCTCCTTTTCACCATGGACGTACAATCCCTCCACACCTCCATCCCCCACCAGGACGGCCTGAGGGCGCTCCGCTTCTTCCTTGAACAGAGGCCCAACCAGTCCCCATCCTCCACCACCCTCCTCCGCCTGGCTGAACTTGTTCTCACATTGAACAACTTCTTCTTTGACTCGTACGATAGCAAAATATTGCAGATGCTGGAAATCCGAAATAACAACAGAAAATGCTGGAAAAACTCAGCAGGCCAGGCAACATCCGTGGAGAGAAAATAGAGTCAATGTTTCGGGTGAACCCTTTGTCAAGACTAAAGAAGCACAGGAAATGAAATAGATTAAGAGGCCAGGCTGGGAGAGAACAAAAGAGAAGTGAAGAGACATTAAGAGGTATTCAAAACGAGACGAGATGGTGATAGGACTAGTGGAGACAAAAGACGGCTCTAGATTCTGCCAGTGCTTTTCACACCTAATCTTCACATGGTCCATCTCCGACTCTTCCCTTCCCTTCCCTTCCTCGACTTCTCCGTCTCCATCTCTGGGGATAGGTTATTGACAAACATTCACTACAAGCCCACTGACTCCCACAATTCCTCCCACCCACCTCCTGTAAGGACTCTATTCCATTCTCCCAGTTTCTCCGTCTCCACCGCATCTGCTCCGACGATGCCACCTTCCATTCCAGTGCTTCCGACATGTCTTCCTTTTTCCTCAACCGAGGATTCCCCTCTACTGTGGTTGACACGGCCCTCGACCGTGTTCGTTCTATCTCCCGCACTTCTGCCCTCACCCCTGCCCCTCCCTCCCGGAACCACGATAGAGTTCCCCTTGTCCTCACCTTTCACCCCACCAGCCTCCACATTCAACGGATCATCCTCTGCCATTTCCACCACCTCCAGCGTGATCCCACCACCAAATGCATCTTCCCCTCACCTCCCCTTTCAGCATTCCGTAGGGACCGCTCCCTCCGCGACACCCTAGTCCACTCCTCTACCACCCCCAGCACCCCTTCCCCTTCGCCCGGCACCTTCCTGTGCAAGCGCAGGAGATGCAACACATGCCCTTATACCTTCCCACTGTCCAGGGCCCCAAACACCCCTTCCAGGTGAAACAGCGATTTACTTGTACTACTTGCAATTTAGTATACTGTATTCGCTGCTCATGATGTGGTGGTCTCTACATTGGGGAGACCAAACGCAGATTGGGTGACCACTTTGCGGAACACCTCCGTTCAGTCTGTAAGGGGAACCCCTTGCTCCCGGTGGCCTGTCACTTTAAGTCACCGCTCCATTCCCACTCAAACCTCACCGTCCTTGGCCTCTTGCATTGTTCCATGGAAGCTCAGCGTAAGCTCGAGGAACAGCACCTCATTTTTCGATTAGGCACTCTACAGCCCTCTGGACTCAACATAGAGTTCAACAAGTTCAGATCATAACCTTGGCCCCTATCACATATATATTTTCTTTTTTTTTATCCACACTTTTTGTTTGGCCCCTATTTTTTTCCCCTCCCACATGGCACCTGTCCTTCATTCTGCCAGCGCAATTCACACCTCATCCAGAGCCATCCTTTGTTCCTTAACCTGTCCCATTACCACCTCCTCCTGCCTTGAATATCTCTTAATGTCTCTTAATCTCTCCAGCTTTCGAACCAATCACTGACCTTCCCTTTTGCTCTTTAATCCCCTCCCCCTTTTCCCAGCACCTAAACTTGCTTTCAATTTCCTGCTTTTTTCCAGTTCTGACGAAGGGTCATCGGCCTGAAATGTTAACTCTGTTTCTCTCTCCACGGATGCTGCCTGGCCTGCTGAGTATTTCGGATTTCCAGCATCCGCAGTATTTTGCTCAGTATGATGGTATGGATTGCTTCCATCACTCCTTTTGGGCCCAGGTGCCTTGCAGAGGTCTACAGCTGCCCATTCAACTAAAATTAGGAAGTCCTCATGTGGGGAATTGCAGGACGAACCACTTAGGGCCAAAATTTTTTGATTGGGTATGACGCCGCACCGAGAGTACGCCATCATACTGCCTTTGAAATGGACTGCAAGTTCCACGTGCTAAATCCTGGACTTGCGATCTGTCAGGTTCCAGCTTGACAGATAATCCGCATCGATGGGGAAATTCTCATTGCTGACGCAGAGTTGGGCTAATTGCCCACCAACTGCCAGCAATTATGCCTGAAAATTTTACGGCTGATTCAAACAGGTGCAAGGCCTGTTTGCACAGCGTAAGGGGGTACTTCCTGACAAATCCAAGTAATTTAAAAAACTTATGAGGCCGGAAACTGAAGCATTTTAGGATTTTGTCCATGGAAAGTATTTATTGTCCATGAAAAGTTGGGAGGAAGAGGTTGCTATATTGAGGGTTTTTTTTTGCATCTATGTGGAGCATAAGCTTAAAAAAAATCTGTACTGAAAATATAGATGTTTATGCACTTTAAATCCCAGAAGGCTCTAGTAATGAGGGTTTGTTTTTTCCTTTCCGGAGACCATAAATAAATGAAAGACCTTCTTTGTCTTGATTGCAGCACCGGCCCACGTGATCCTAGGTACGCTTCCGCACACGGTGCGCCACTGGGATCCGTGGGCCATTACGCTGCCTTCTACTACACAGTGTCAAACAGCAAGTTCGCGAAGGAGGGTCCCCATCAGGTAAGCTTGCATTTCGCTTGGATGCCAGCGGCGTAATTACAGATTTTCAAAAATCCAGGCCATAGTGTAGCAGCATTGTGAGTCACTAGGGTGCCCCCTTGTCATGCACTTTTCCAGTCCTATATTCTTCTACTTTGGAGATTTGAGGATATGATCTCTTTTTTTTCTAACTACCTTCCTTGTTTCTCCACTTCCAGTTTTAATTCTCCCTCTCATGCTCACCAACTGACTTGGATATGGTGTAAGACTGATGAACTGTTTCTGCACATGTGATTATTCATAGTGTAGTACTTAAGTGTAACACTTTTTAACTAAGATTACCTTTTTTGAAATTCAAAAGACATGTTGGAATCTATTATCAGTTATATTCTGAAAATTATTTTGCCAGGAATCTGTAAAGATAGTAAACACTTTTCATTGCCTGACCCAGTTAAAGTAAACAAAGTTATTTTTTCAGTTTTAAAACTTCAAACAGACCTATGAGTCTATCTGGAGAATTTGGACCAGGTTTTATATAGATGAACATACTTGGTTTAGAATTAACCTTTAATGTGGTTACCTTATTTTGTTTTACTGACAGGGAAAGCGGACATGGTTAAACTCCTCATAGTAAATGGGTCTCAATCTTGCTTGAGAACGGACACTGGATGGACCCCAGCACATTTTGCTGCAGAATCTGGAAAATTATCCGCCCTTCGAATGCTGCATTCACTACATGCGCCTGTGGACAAAGCAGACCTCTATGGGGACACCCCCAAAAGAATCGCAGAAATATATGGGCAGAGAGACTGTGTTAAATTTCTTGAAATGTGAGTGGTGGCATCTATTCTATATATATAAAGCGGTCGATCTGTCTGTCTGTCCTTCTGTCTGTCTGTCTGTCCTCGGGTGTGCGTCTGTCCGGCTATGCGCTTGAAAGTTATACGGCGTACCTACGCGCGCGTTACCTCCGAAGAAAGCTTACGCTTCCGGGACGCCGGTAAGCGTATTTACTTTTCGGTCGGACGAAAATTGTTCGCGCCTTATGCAAAAAACCTTCAAAATTAAACTCATTATCTGCTACTTAGCATTGATTGACTGACGTCAAGGTTCCACCAATCCTGTGCCGTCACGATTGACCAATCCTACAGTACGGTCCCCTGATGGTTGGCCAATCGGTGTGTGTGTGTGTGTGTGTGTGTGTGTGTGTGTGTGTGTGTGTGCGTGTGTGTGTGTGTGTGCGTGTGTGCGTGTGTGTGCGTGTGTGCGTGCGTGCGTGCGTGCGTGACTAATCGTTTTCATCTCGGGGATCTGGCAGCCATTGTTTCAGTGCCATGACTTCAGCTTCCAGCTCAAACTACTTTGAAAGTTAGTATCTCTTTTAAAAATAACATAAGATTTACCAAAAACGTTTTATAAGTACTTTCACTTTCATCTTTCAAGGTATTAAAAGGTAGAAATGTTGCCCGCCAGCAGATTCACAGAGGGACACAGACAGGGCCCAAAGCCTGGCACTCGATTTAAACCGCCCGGCCCAAAACAGCCCTGGCAAAGCCGGGCTCCCCCCAGCTAGTAGATTATAAATAGATCTTACTATGTTTCTAATAATGCATGGCACACCATTCGCTAACCCACCATCATAAGATTTTATTAACCATTGAGTGTCAATGGATAATGCGGAAATGGTTTTGATGATGGCAGATGAGCAATTTGTGTGAACCCAGTGGTCAGATTGCACAATCACAGTAATGACTTTACAGAAGCCAAATCCATTATGAATGTGGACATAGGAATTTATAACGAGGGGGAACTATTGACAAAGTGTGACACAAACATGACAATAGGAAGTCAAGCTGTGCAGACAGGAAGTGCGTGCAGCTGTAAGGTTTTTAATAAAATATAGATGGATACAGAGAAATGTCCACAAAACTGAACTTCTTAAATGGTAAATGTAATGATGTTTTAGAATAATACTTTTTAAAATAGACTGTAAAATTCCCAAAATGATGAGAGCATTCAGCACTAATTATTCTTATCCATGTTCTTAATACACAGAAATTAAAAATTCCCTTTTATTTTCAGAGCTGAGCGAGAGTGTTCCAGTTACAGGAGGGTTGCTGAGATGAAAGGCATTTTATTAGATGATACAGATGAAGAGTGGGAAAACCAGAAGGAGGGAGAAATGGCTGAAAGGAGGGAAACTGCCAAGAATGAGAGTAACAGTACACGTGGAGTTCACCAAAGCTACAAAAACTATCCCCGCACAGTAAGACCCAATACAGTGAGTCAGAAAGGAAAATTATCAAATATTAACAGTGTTTGTAAAAAAAAGTAAAAGTAAAATCTAGTTCCAGGGTCAAATATAAACAGAATCCAGTTCAGCATATAACTCTACTGCCTGAAGTTGCTCAAACTGATAGTTTCTAAGAACAACCGCCAAGACACAAATTGATCAAAGTGGTTTTGTACTCCTACAGAAACACACAAATATTGCTATACACCGGTACCACAGCTATGCAACTACTGCTGCAGTATGGCATCAGTCAGCCTTTAATGGCCTGGAATTTCCTGGAAAGTTTTGTGTAACTGTGGCATAAGAGTGGCGTTGCGCCAGTTTTTCCAAGGAAATTCACCTGTAATGGATTTAGACTGAAACAGCGGTACTTCATTGATCGTCTGCGCTGCTTCCAAGATATATGCGGCCAAGTCCTCTGCTGCTTATTTACATAGTTTTGCCCTCCCCATACAAAAGACCAGCTCACAAGTTTCCTAGATTTTCGCGAATAATATGCTTGTGTAGATTTACATCCAAAAACCTAGGTGCAGCGCAGCCCAAAGTCACCTGATATTGGCGCAACTGAGATTTCTGGAGTTTGATAGCAATTTCCTTCGTGATTTAAAAAAAAACTTACTAAGACCTGCATGGCATTTAAGCGAAATGCTGTCGATGCACCCATAATCTTTTGGATCCCTGACACACTTGTGTGTTTAGAAGGACTAAGCAGCTGAAATGGCTTTCCCAATAGGCATACCCCTGTCTGCATAATAATGGAAGTGGAAGAGGAGCAGCAGAGGTGAGAGGCTCCGAGAGTCAGACACCATGGCAGATGGCAGTGACAGATTGAAGTCACTAGTACAGTGGCACAATACCACTCAAAAGTAAACTAAATCTGGTAGGGGAGGTACTTTTGAATAATTCAGACATTAACAATGGCTTTTTGACACTACGCTGGATGCTGCCCAAAGGTGTACAAATTAAACTTTGTTATTGTCATAGTAATGGAGCCGCTGCCTTTCAGCTGTGTGTAGAAATGAGAGGATAGACCAGAAATAAGTTCCTTTCCAGCAGGCCTGGTGGTAAAATGTCAGGGATCTCAACTGTGAGTTCAAACCCAGATTTAACTAAGATTCACAGTTCCTTCCCCTCATTATGCAACTTTGGTGGTTCTTGCCAGACCATGCTGCTGTGAAGCATTAGATTGCTGTATTTCACACTCCACACATGCAAGTTTCCTCCTTCTACAAAACAAAGTCCACTTATATTGACAACTCCAGGGTGTGGAACATCAAATATGCATCCCTCATTTTTGCAATGTCAGTTGGTACTCCAGTGTATTGTGCCATCATGTCCCTGGTACAACTTAACTCAAACTTTAACCTTTGCTTAAAGGTATGTGAAATAACTCTAAATTACATAAGAGTTATCACTACCTGGCCGTTTGACCCTGTTGCTTATCTCTTTTCTCCCAGTGGAATAATTGAAAGATTAAAAGTCAAAACATTTTTGATTCAAATTATTTAGTAATGAAAGTTTCAATGTTTTTGTTGCAAACTCAATTTTAATCTTGCAGCTATGATTGCCTCTTCCTGTGCTCTGATTGTGGCATCTGTGGTTAGAAGCTATTTGATTTTTACATTGAGAAGATTAATATGTATTAGAAAATGTATACTTGAAATGTAGAAATACTTGGTTCTGTAAATTTCTGGATTATGTACCATTTGCTTAGCAATTTTTAAAATGCCATTTAAACATTTTTGTTGTAATTTTGTTACAAATTAGTTGATTTTTAAAAAAAAGTAAAATAATTGCACCAGTTCAGAGAGTCATAGAGTTTTTCAGCACAGAAAGAGGCCCTTCGGCCCATCGTGTCTGCGCCGCCCATCCCTCCCTGTCCAGTCTAATCCCATTTTCCAGCATTTGGTCCATAGCCTTGTATGCAATGGCATTTCAAGTGCTCATCCAAATGCTTCTTGAATGTTGTGAGGGTTCCTGCCTCTACCACCCTTTCAGGCAGTGAGTTCCAGCTTCCAACCACCCTCTGGGTGAAAAAGTTCCTCCTCAAATCCCCCCTAAATCTCCTGCCCCTTACCCTGAATCTGTGCCCCCTTGTTATTGACCCCCCTACTAAGGGGAAAAGTTCCTCTTTATCTACCCTATCTATGCCCCTCATCATTTTGTACACCTCAATCAGGTCCCCCCTCAGCCTTCTTTGCTCCAAGGAAAACAACCCCAGCCTGTCCAGTCTCTCTTCATAGCTGAGGCGCTCCATCCCAGGTAACATCCTGGTGAATCTTCTCTGCACCCTCTCCAAAGCAATCACATCCTTCCTATAGTGAGGCGACCAGAACTGCACACAGTACTCCAGCTGTGGCCTCACCAGCGTTTTGTACAGCTCCATCATAACCTCCCTGCTCTTATATTCTATGCCTCTGCTAATGAAGGCAAGTATCCCATAAGCCTTTTTAACCACCTTATCTACCTGTTCCGCTGCCTTCAGGGAATTATGTACATGTACACCAAGGTCCCTCTGACCCTCTGTACTTCCTAGGGTCCTACCACTCATTGTGTATTCCCTTGCCTTATTTGTCCGTCCAAAATGCATCACCTCGCACTTTTCCGGGTTAAATTCCATTTGCCACTTTTCCGCCCATCTGACCAACCCGTTAATATTGTCCTGCAGCCTGAGGCTTTCCTCCTCGCAATTTACCACCCCACCAATTTTCGTGTCATCCGCGAACTTACTGATCATACCCTTTACATTCTCATCCAAATCATTAATGTAGATCACAAACAGCAAGGGACCCAGCACCGATCCCTGAGGTACCCCACTGGACACAGGCTTCCAGTCACAAAAGCAACCTTCGACCATCACCCTCTGCCTCCTGCCACTCAGCCAGTTTAGGATCCAACGCGCCAAGGCCCCCTGGATCCCATGGGCTCTTACCTTCTTGACCAGTCTCCTATGCGGGACCTTGTCAAAAGCTTTACTGAAGTCCATGTAAACCACATCCACAGCATTTCCCTCATCCACACACCTTGTCACCCCCTCGAAAAATTCAATCAGATTGGTCAGACATGATTTACCCTTGACAAAGCCATGCTGACTATCCCCGATTAATCCTTGCCTCTCCAAGTGGAGACTAATTTTGTCCCTCAGAATTTTTTCCAATAATTTCCCTACCACAGATGTTAGGCTCACTGGCCTGTAATTCCCTGGTTTATCCCTGCTACCCTTCTTGAATAATGGTACTACATTAGCTGTTCTCCAGTCCTCTGGTACATCCCCTGTGGCCAGAGAGGTTCTGAAAATTTGTGTCAGAGCCCCTGCAATCTCCTCCTTTGCCTCACACAACAGCCTGGGATACATCTCGTCCGGGCCTGGGGATTTATCCACTTTTTGGCCTGCTAAAACCGCTAGTACCTCCTCCCTCTCGATGCTAATATGTTCAAGTATGTCACAGTCCCCTTGCCCGACTTCTATATCTACATCGTCTTTCTCCATAGTGAACACTGAGGCAAAAAATTCATTTAAAACCCCACCTACTTCATCTGGCTCTACACACAGCTTGCCACTTTGGTCCCTAATGGGCCCTACCCTTTCCCTGGTTATCCTCTTGCCCTTAATATACTTATAAAACATCTTAGGATTTTCCTTTATTTTGCTCGCCAGTGTTACTTCATGGCCCCTCCTCGCCCTCCTAATTTCCTTTTTAAGTATGCCCCTGCACCTCCTATACTCCTCTAGGGCTTCCACCGTCTTTTGTCTTTTGTAACTGCCAAAAGCCCCCCTTTTTTTCCTAATGCATTTTTGTATATCCTTTGTCATCCAAGGTTCCCTTTGCTTGTTGGTCCCACCCTTGACCTTTACAGGAACATGTTGGTGTTGTACTCTCTCTATTTCCCTTCCGAAAGCCTCCCACTGTTTTGATGTGGATTTTCCTATAAGTAGCTGCTCCCAGTCCACTTTTGCCAGATCCTGTCTTATCTTATTAAAATCGGCCTTCCCCCAATTTAGAACCCTGATTTCCGGGCCGTCTTTGTCTTTTTCCATGACCACCTTAAATCTCACCGAATTGTGGTCACTATCGCCAAAATGCTCTCCTACAGAAACTTCCACCACCTGCCCGGCTACATTCCCTAGAATTAGGTCCAGTACCGCCCCCTCTCTTGTAGGACTTTCTACATGTTGGCTCAAAAAGCTTTCCTGGATGCACTTTAAGAATTCTGCTCCCTCCAAGCCTTTCACCCTCTGACTATCCCAATTTATATTGGGGAAGTTGAAATCCCCCACTATTACTACCCTATTATTTTCACACTTTTCTGATATCTGCCTGCATATCTGTTCCTCTATCTCCCCCTGACTGTTTGGGGGCCTATAGTACACTACCAGCAAGGTGCTTGACCCCTTTTTGTTTTTAAGTTCTACCCATATGGCCTCATTAGAGGAACCCGCTAATATATCATCCCTCCTTACAGCAGTAATAGACTCCTTAATTAATATTGCAACACCCCCTCCCCTTTTACACCCCCCTCTCTCTCGCCTGAAGATTCTATACCCCGGAATATTTAGCTGGCAGTCCTGACCCTCCCTCAACCATGTCTCCGTGATAGCAACAATATCGTACTCCCATGTGTTCAACAACAACTTCAGTTCATCCACCTTATTTGCAAGACTCCTTGCATTAAAATAAATGCCTTCCAGCCCTGCCATATTCCCTTTTGCCTTCACATCTTTGCTCTGCCTTCCCTGCTGACTTGTTTTTTCCTCCTTATTTGGCTGTACATCACCCCCTACTATAGCTCCACTCTGTATCCCATCCCCCTGCCGAATTAGTTTAAACCCCCCCCAGCAGTGCTAGCAAACCTCCCCGCAAGGATATTGGTTCCCCTCTGGTTCAGGTGTAAACCGTCCGACTTGTACAAGTCCCACCTTTCCCAGAAGCAGACCCAGTGATCCAGGAAACTAAAGCCCTCCCTCCTGCACCATCCCTTTAGCCACGCATTCATCTGTTCTATCCTCCTATTCCTATACTCACTAGCACGTGGCACCGGGAGTAATCCAGAGATTACAACCTTTGAGGTCCTGCTCCTTAATCTTGCCCCTAGCTCCCTAAATTCTTGCTGCAGGACCTCATCCCTCTTTTTACCTATGTCGTTGGTACCAATGTGGACCACGACCTCTGGCTGTTCACCCTCCCCCTCCAGAATGCCCTGCAGCCGCTCAGTGACATCCTTGACCCTGGCACCAGGGAGGCAACAAACCATCCTGGATTCACGTCTACGGCCACAGAGAGACTTGTCTTTTTAAAATTTAAATTTTGAGTTTTATTTTTGCTTGTTTGCTTGAGCTTTCTATTCTGTTTCTTACATTTATTTTGTTCACGCTTTGTTTTGCTGCTTCTCAATTTTTCTCAGCCCTGCCATTCTGTAAGCTCATTAAAACAGATGCAGAAAAGGTGCTGTCACTCTTACGATTACGATCAGAAATACATAATGTTAAAGCCGATTTGTTTGTAAAATATTGATCCTACAGATTGCTGTGCCATGAAGTGGCAAGCTGTGGTTTCAAGCTCTTGGTGAGTTCCCAAATTTGTCCGAACCGGTAGCAATAGAAGCCAGGTAGAGATGTTGCTGCTTCACGCAATAGGGGAAAAATTAACGAGTGAGTTATCCTGGATTGCTTTTAAAAACCTCCTGGTGGGTCCTTATCACAGTATACCTTTTTCATATTCCAATCAGACTGTGGAATCCTTATGGATGAAACATTACTGCTTGAAATGCCTGCTTCAACAAATGCAGTTTTCATGTTGCTGACTGCAGCTCGCAGAAACTTAATTGATCCGCCTCAGTAACTTCCTCAGTGCATTGTTTGAGGCTAAACATGAATATCTGCTGACATTTTCTGTATGTATATTAGGCATAATTTTAAATTTTATTTTGTAGTAATCAAATAATAAACCTAGATTGACACATAGGCCGCGATTCTGTTCGTGGAGGCGGGTTGGCGTCGGGAACGGAGCTCGGCGGGTTCCAGACCCACTGCCGGTACTGACACAATTTTGGTTTAATTGGGCTAATTAAGCCCGCCGTGTGGGTTACCCGCCCTCAGCACAAGGTGCAGGTGTGTTCATCTGAGAGGTTTCTGTGTGTTTATTATGTTGGCTAACAATGAATTCTCTCAGAACACCCAAGTGAGTGCAATCTACATATCAGTGTTAAGTTTCTCATCTTTTATTATGTTGAAATTATTTAATCTTGTATGAACATTTGACATCGTTGCCATTTGTGTGCTGACAATTTGAGGTGGCACAGTGAAGGGTAAGGGCGCCTTTTATGTCCAGCAATAGAGGTGACAGTGGATATAAAGTTAACACCACAAACTTGCAGCCTAAACACAGAATGTGTCTCCCAAATTGTTAAATCACCAACCTCTGACATTTGAAACTGACCAACTTTTAGACTGCAGTTGCAGCTGTGAAGTTTCCAGCTCGTTGTGTCTTCCCGACACACTTACCTGGCGTATTCTCTAAACGTCGTGAAACCCGACCTAAAACTTGGAAAATTGAAAAATGCTGTCAAAATAGATCTAACTGCTTGTTAAGTGCCTTTAATCCCTTATCTGCTGCATGGTGTTGGATCTGTTTTTAAATCGCAGACCCGACACTTGGGAAAGTGGTGTGGAGGCGGGTTTACAACCCGCCATCAATCATTTTGGATTTTACCCCTGACCCGCCTCCAAACCCACCCTCTGAGCACCAGAAAAATTACGGCCATAGTCTGTAAATGCACTAAAACAATCCTGAAACTCAATGGAAACTAAACATTTATAATGCTGAAAAGGATTCCACGGTGGGGGGTGAAGATTATTAATCTCTGTTGAAAGAATGTTTGCTACAGTAAATAACAAACTGCTAACAACATACTAGAAAGCCTTCAAAAGGGAATTGGATAAATACTTGGAGAAAAAATTGCAGGGATATGGGGAAAGAGTGGGGGAGTGGGACTAACAGGATTGCTTTTCGAAAGAGCCAGTGCAGACTCGATGGGCTGAATGGCCTCCTTCTGTGCTGTACTATTCTATATGATTCTCGTACAGTTTCTGAGATGAGCCATTCATTAAAGTAACAACAAAATGTCCACTAAAATTTTTAGACACAGCTGCAAAAATTAGGAGTCAAGCAGACCATGAGCCACTTAACTGGTAGGGTCTAACCCTCTCCCCCTGCCATGTTGAGTGTAAATTGAACTTTCAACCTCTGGGTTACTTGTCCAGTACCACAGCCACTATATTGCAGTACCTGCCATATAAAAGGTGTTAATCCTGGACACTAGTAGCCCTCTTCTACGTAGTAGCCTGATTAAATTATTTTGAGATTATGAAGTACCTTTCTATCTATCTAGTTTTATATGGAAAAAGTCTCACTTGCTGTTAAATGGGTCACCTGGCACTATCTTATCTGTTGTAAACTTCGCTCACTTGTGCATATGTTGTGTCATATTCAGTTAATTACTTTTGAATTGCATTGCAGTCACTGTTGTTGTTTTAGGCAAATACAGCAGCCATTTTGCCCTGATTATTATAAGCAGATGAAACATAATTGATTATCTAATTTGCCAACAAAGTTGTAGCAGAAGCCCACAAACAACAATGAGATGAGTAATCAGTTAATCTGTATTTTGTGGTGTTGGTTATCATGATTTCCTGTATATGCAACCTGAACTAGAACTGTATAGTGGTGAGGATTAGCTAGTCAGTTTTCAAGTGCATTCCATTCTTTGCCAGCCAGCACATGTACTCATTGTCCTCCCAGTGTAAAATAGAATCAGTCAACACAGACCACTCATTATAAGAGATCCTTACTTCTATTCCAGCTCAGCTAATTTTATAATGTCAGTGAGTTCACAAAACAGTAAGTTAGGGTACTATGTAATGAATATCATAATACTCAGTGAGACTAATTTTAAATTAGTCAAGATAGTTACACATGGTAACAATTTTGCAAATGTTTAACTTGCATTTTAAAAATGCTTACTAAGGTTGTCAGAATATATGAGAGAGAGAGAGATGTATGCAGGATTCCTGACAACCTTAGTAAGCATTTAAAAAAGTATTTAATAAAAAGGAGAAAGAAATCTAGTCACTTCTTGATGGTTTATCTAATCGATAACCTGAGATCTTCATAAACGGAATGGCAGACATGAGCATTTGCCAACTACAAAAACTTCCCTCAGCAATTGACCTCTATTTGACCACAGAGTATGTCTATTTGAACCATTTTCCCAGTGAATGATTAAGTAGTGAAAGTAAACAGATAGGCCAGGTGGAACCCAGCTCCAGAGAGGTGAGATTTAAGCCAGCCTGTCTAGATACAGCAACCAGCACAAAAGGTGAATTTACCAAGGAGCAAAGGATCCAGGAGGAACAGAATGCAGCTCTAGAGAGGGAGAATCTGACATTTCTGAAGGCTAACACCAACCACGTAGAGAAAGGTGAGGCAACCAGTTCATCCACATCAGTTCACAAGGTTGTATAAATTCTGGGAACATTACTAGCTACAAACATATCTTTAATCTATTCAGTGGCATAGCTTTCTCACACTGTTAACTTGTTGGCTATCTATAGAGTCTAACCTTAAATTAATCTCACCAATTTATACCAATCTCAGACTCTGGTCTCAAATGTAAATTTATAATCAGCAAACAGTGAATGTCATTGTGACATAACTGAACTGGCTTTGTAACCTCTTATTTATTTCATCAATCAAGCCTATCTACTAATTATTTGCATACTTAACCATTAAGTGCTGCTAACTATGATTCTGAAGTTAATAAACAATTGTTAGTTCATGATTTTGTTGTCTGACTACTTCTTTAATAATTGGCTGAAGGTACAGTAAACGAGTGGGAGAGCCCCCACAGCAATTTACCCTCTGTCTCCACTATTTTATGTCTTCAGCAAATTTGACCAGCGTAACATTAGTTTCATATCCAGGCCATTTATGTATATTAGAAACAGTAGGGGTCCAAGCAGAGACCATTGTGGGACTTCACCAACACTTCTCCCAATCTCGCATTACTCTGTTTTCTATTTTTACCCAGGTTGTTATCAGTCCGAAGTTCCTCCCTGGATTCCGGAGATGTTTGGTTTAATTACAAATCTTTCAAGTGGAACTTTGTCAAAAGCCTTCTGAATGTCCACATAAACGATATCATTTGCATTGCCTCTATTTACTTTCACCCCAATAATCTATGGCCCTTCTAATGTACTCCTGCTGTAACTTCAGCAGGAGACTGGCAGGACTGCAAAAAAAACACAGGTGTGGGAACGCCCCCACCCACCCCCTAAAAAAAATATGCCCTACTTCTCATAGTTATCTAGGACCAATAATAGCTCACAAACATATCTACAATGAAACCAAATCCAGAAGAGGTTCATGATAAATGTATTAACTCATCACATAGGAATTATAATGTATAATGGGATATTTGGAAAGGTAACTAAAAATCAGGCTGCAAAGCTGAAGCTCAGTAAGAAACTGAGGACTCAATGGAGTTACTGAATATTTCAGTAGAGAGGGTGTTAAATTAGAACGCTGAAGCTGAAATACGCTAGGTATGATTAGAGACTGGATTTTGTTAGTTTAGTGATATTTGGTTAGATTTAATAGCTAGAGCAGAATGGGATTTTGGGCTGCAATTCAGTTTCGGATGGTATTACCAGTTTACCATCTGTTCAAATTTGACAGTATTATTAACAGGTGGTAATTAGGTAAGAGCTAATTAATGGGCAATGCAGGTTTAAATAAACCCTTTTTACAGTTTATATGGGGTTGATTTTAAGTTACTAAAATCAGTGCCAAAAGGGCAATAACTTAATCAAGATGTAGTCGGTCCACTTACTGTCCTGATAACGACGGTGCTCTGTCCACTGCCACTTTTACGGAGCCTTCGGGCCCCTTTTAATGTGCAAATCGGGGTCCCAGGGTGTACACAGGACCCTGATTTACATTTTAGGACTGAACTGGTCGAAGAGGCCCTGAAAAGGTAAGTGTTAAATTATCTTAGTGGGGCCAAGAGTGTAGGGGTTCGCAAAATTGCCCTATTTTCCCTGAAGATCGGGAAATATTGGTCCACATTGTGGATGGAGAATTATGTGTTTTGAATTGCCTCTGGGTCGGACAGTGTTTTTAAAACATACCCAGAATCGTGAAAGGCTGCGTTGGGCAGAGCAGCACTTGGGCAACATCAGGATCTAAGACAGTACATTTTATTAAAAATGGTACCTCTGAGTTTCGAACTGTGTATATTTCAAAGAGGTTTGAAAATGGCCGTCAGAAAGCATAGCCAAAAGACAAAAGAAAGCAGCTCGCAGCTCGTGGAGTATGTCTGTGAAAAAGTGGGAGGATCGAATACAGTGGCAGTCAGACCTGCCAATCAAAGGGAGTTCCCTTCTCAGAAGTAATTGATGTTTGTTTATTGAACTTGAACTAAACTGCAGAACAATCGGCTCTGTTTACACAGCAATCTAGCCCCATTTTAACACCACTTACACACAATGGATACATCTAAACCCTGGAAAAAGGACTTTGATAGGGGACAGATCAGTATGGATGGGTTTGAATCACCCATCACTCAGAACAATAGGGCAGTTAGATTCCCTTTTGTTTTAGCCCAGGTGAACTCCGGATGTGGGCGGGTACACTTCGGCCCCAGAGTGCAGACACATTAAACCACTCAAACCCATTTGGGTCAGCCAATCACGGCCCTTCTCTTTTATATTGGAACTTTTGGGCGTGAATTTTGCACACAGACCCTTTTATTTTTTCAGCGCCAAACAGCAGGAGTTGGCAGGATATAAAAGATAGCTCCTGAGAAGCTATCTCTCTCTTACTTCGCTGGACCCCAGGTGAGCAGGTTTTCTGACTCCTCAGCAAGGCAACCTAGTAAGGAGTTAGGGGGTGGTAATTTAGGGGATATTCCTAAGATTGTTTAATCAACATTGTAGCCATTAATCCCTCACTTTTGCCGTCTACCTTCCCCCATTTAAGCAATTTTACTGTAATTACTGTGTTTGTGTGGTATAGTTAAAAATTTGATTATAGTTTCTTTAGTTTAAATAAAGTTGACTTTCTCACATCAAAACCACTTGTCCGTTTTTAATATGTCATTAATTATAAGTTCCTCCAGTCAGAACTGGAAGGTGGGGTTAGCGATTCGAAACCGCTGTTTGGAAATTGGTTTAAGGGTAGCAGGCAAAGGCTGCTGACCAGGTAAATTACCATAAACCAGGTAAAAGGTTGGAATTGGTCAGAGTGCAGGCAAAGCTGCCTGACCAGGCAAATTACCGTAAACCACAGAAAAGATGTCTCCCTACAAATTGGCGACCGCGGCAGGACTGGAGGCAGTTTTTGATATGATAAGTGGTCTGGATCTGGAGAAAGCACCAGCTATAGCTTTTCTTGCTTTCAGTCTGGGTAGTCCTGCAGAAGTTAGCGGCAGCTTGTAGGCTGACCTATCATGGTCTAGGTGGCTGGGTTAAGGAGGGTGAGATGAGGATGCAGGAGGAGGTGAAAGAGGCCAAGAATCGGGAGTCCCAGCTTGAAAAATGCCAGGCAGAGATAGAGCGCCTTGTGCAGGAAGTCACTGAGTCCAGAGATAGCGAGATGAGTCTGCGGGAAGAGAATGTCCGCCTCATTTCAGAGGTTACAGAGCAGGAGGTAAGGGTTAGGGAAGTAAAGGCAGCTTATAAGCTGGCCTGCAACCAAATGTTTAGTGAAGCAGATCATGGCCCATGTAGGGCAGAGATAGAAAGCCTTAACCTGGCTTTAAAGGGAACAAAGGGGATGATTTGCGTGATCGGCCCGAAGACAGGCCAGCCGGATTTTACCAGCAGCCCAAATCAAACCGCCCCACAGGCAACACCCAGTGTAAGGCTGGCTAGGGAATTAGAGATCCCAAGACAGCAGCTCACAGCTCCGGGTTCTGAGGAGCTCTGGCAGCAAGGAGAGGTGGACAATGGGGTGGTAGGAGGACACCAGCAGGTCCCGCTAGGCAGGCAGGGACCAGGACCAGTGTACCCCCTCCGACAACGGAGTTACGGTCCGCCCGTGAACGATAATGACCCAGGGGCTGTTCAGAATACCTATCTGGTACCCTATGATACCCAACAGCTCAGAGGCATGGTGAAACATATTCCCATGCTCTCTGAAAAGGTGGACCCCTCAATGCGCTTCCAACAAGTAGACCAGGCAGCCGGTGTTAATGGCTGTGATGATGAAGAGAAAGCCAGAATGTTGCTTTTCTCTGTGGATAGCAAGCTCTATCAGACCCTTTCAGATGAGGCTGAGAGGGCAGAAGGGTTTTGAGGACCTGAAGGAGGAAATACTGGAAGCCATGGGTGCGAATGATGGCAATCAGTTCGATCGCGTAGGGAAAACCCTGCAGAAGGAAGGGGAGACCCCACAGGCATTTGCAGACAGGCTGTGGCCAGTCCACAGCCGTGCCTGTGCAGGGGGACAAGATAGGGCACAACTGAACCAGCGACAGCAGACCCAATGGCTTTGTTGCCTGGTGTCCAATTGCCTGCCCCAGATAAAGGTAAAAGCTGATACCTGGTTTGACTCCCGAGACCCCCTAGCAACTGAAGAGACTGTAATCTGGCAGCTCACGTAGCATACAGGAACGGGAGGAATAGTGAGACCCCCCAGCAAAAGCGTAAAGTCCACGAGGTTAAACCTGGGGCTCAATATAAGAAAGAGTGGCGCCAAGAGGGGAGCCGTCCCTCCCAGAACAAGGTCACTTGTTACAGGTGCGGGGAGGATGGCCACTGGCGCAGGGATTGTAAAAAGCCTGGGAGAGAGGATAAAGCCGGGACCCCCGCAGCCCCAACTCAAAGGGTAGAGACAGGAATTTCCCCCGCCTCAGTCGAGTCGCTACTGGAAGCAACGCGGTCTCTCCTGACCAACCAGGGAAAGGTGGCAGCCATCAGTGGTGCTGCAGCCCCCTCGCCCACCCCTGCCTCCCCACAATGACTGGCCGGTAGGCTGGCCAAGGAGGGTGCACGTGCAGGCATTTCCTGGGACCCATATGAGTCCAGGCCAGTGGCAGTGATTACAGGCAGGGATGGGACACAGAGAAATTTAGGAAAAGTGTATAAATTTAAGCAGACAAGTTCAAGTTCACAGCCTGTAAAGACAGGCGCTGTGGCTTGTTTTCAGGGAAAAGTTGTCCAGCCCACAAATTGGGACACTTCCCCGCCCCAGTGGGACCTAAACTTTGGCCAAAGCTTAAATTCGAACTAAAGTTTAAATTTAAACAAGTTATGTGGCTCAAAAACAGAGAAACAGCAACCTGAGATTAGAAATCTGCAGGCTGCTGCCAATCCATTCACAGAAAATCGCCTGGGGGGCTCCAGGGAGGAGCAGCCCTTTGAAAAGACTCCCCGCGCATGCACAGTGGCTGGTCTGGGGACAGGAATTCCCCAGTCTTTTAAACAAGAGGTCCGCGCAGGTGCAGTCGTGCGCCTGAGGGTAGAGGTTTCTCAAGACCAGGTTCACGCAGGCGCAGTCGTGCGCCTAAGGGGAGAGGTTTCCCAGCACCAGGTTCGTGCAAGCGCGGTTCCCCAGCCCGTACCCCAAGCGGCTCTTCCTCGGTTTTCCTGCACAGGCGCTGTCGCACGCCTGAGGGGAGAGTTTTGCCAACAGGAGGTTCACGCAGGCACAGCCACGCGCCTGAGAGGAAAGGTTTCTCACCAGGTTCGCGCAGGCGCAGTCGCAAACTCAGAACCCCCAGCGACACCTTTTCTGTGTGAGGCCGTGCGCGCAGGCGCAGTCGGCTGTTTAAAGATCCCCGCTTCCCAATACATATGCGCAGGTGCAGTAGCCTGCTTGGAAGACCCGACGGTTCTTCCTACCCTTTTCAGTAAAATTGTTCGTGCAGGCGCAGTTGCCTGCGGGACCCCAGCGGCTCTTTCTAAGTTTTCCCGCGCAGGCGCAATCGCCTGTTTGAAGCCTCTGCTGCGGGACTCCGAGGAGGAGGTTTGCGCAGGTGCAGTTGCCGGCAGGACCACAGCGGCTCTTTTTCAGTGTTCTTGCACAGGTGCAGTCGCCTGCTTGAATACAGAGGCTTCACAGCCTCTGCCGAGGGACTCAGGGGAGGAGATTCGCGCAGGCACAGTCGCCTGTTTAAAGGGACCAGCTTCCCAGCCCGCTTCTAGAGTGGTCCCCCCCATGATGTGGGACCCTGGGGAGGCAGGGATAGCAATTCCTCTTGCAGGGGAGCTGGTAACAGGTTTTGCACATGGGGAGGAAGATTTCCAGCCACCAGCAGCGGGTGGTGAGGGAATACCTGCCCCCAGCACAGGAGTGGGTAGGGAAAAGGAGACAAACCCGGAGTACCGGCAGGCTGCCAGGTATCTTATACAGTCTGGGATGTTTGCACCAGGGGGAGAAGTTTCCCAGCCAGCTAGGGCTGTGACCCAGGCTCAGGGTCCGCCAGCCAACGTTTCCCCCACAGAGACGCCCCTCAGAAAGTCTCAGCGGGTCCGCACGCCCAAGAAAAGGTGGTCACCAGAGTACCTGCCACTGAGAGCAATCTCCCGAATCGGGGAGAAGCCAAAGAACAGAGGTCCCCAACCAGCGGCCATAAGCTGCGAGGGACCAGAGGCAGGAGGCAGTCCAGCTTCGCTGCAGCCAGCAGTAATCTGCGACAGTGCCAGAGATTAGCCTGGCCGTCCAGAGACGGGTGGCATTTGTATTATAGCTATGTGTGTATATAGCTTGCTTTAAGGTGTAAATTGTAAGTTTAAAATTAACTGCTGTAGTTTAAGTTAAAGTTTAAGTTTACAAGTGTGCCAAATGTTTGTATTTTGGTCCGAGGTCGAGGGACCCGACCACGCCTCCACCTAAGGCAGCAGGTCAGTGAGACCTGGCTATATGTCCTTTTAAGTTCTTTTGTAGGAGAGTGGAAGAAGAAGCAGCCCTGTTCGCCCAGCCCGAGCTGGGCATTGAAGGAAGATATGGATACAGAATGTTGGGGATCACCTCGCCACTGGACAAGTCCAGAGGGAAACCCTGCAGTGACCTTCGGGAGAAACCGGACAGGGTCCAGAGGAACATGCCTACTCCTCCTACGTGGAAGAGATGGCCCCAGCTGGGTGGGGCACGGCCCCCAACCCAGCACTATCCTGACCGAAGTTCACTTGCGGGAGACCTCGCTGTTGAGGAGTCATGGTGGGGAAGCGCGGGCGCCTTGTCAGATAGGGACGCGTTCCCCGGGAGTGGGTGGTGATGGCCTGGCAAAGATTGTAAACGGGAGGGGGAGACCCAAGAGTCATGTGGGTGCGTTCGGGGAAGGGAGGAACTCACCCGGGGGCCCACGGGCAAAGTTAGAGTGTAAGTGTGGCTGGGGAGGATGAGTGGGTGGCCGGATCTGGGATCCAAGTTTGAGTGTGGGGCCAGGGAGAGCCACCACACAGGCACCCATCATTTTCTGCAGCCAGTCAAGGGAAGACGGGAGGGGGAGGGACTGGGAGTCGCGATCCCTTACTCCCCGGTCTCGGTCTGTGACTAGGTAATTTTAAACATGAGGGGTACCCCGCCTCCACAAAGGGACAAGGGAACGGCTTGGGGCTGGCGGAGGAGGCTGGTCTGTAAATCCATTCTGCATATTTTAAAAGTCCAAGACCATGCAAAGGAACATTTACTGCCCGAGTGGGAGGAGCAATACCCACTCGAATTTCATGACCCATCATTGGCATGTGATGGTCGGGGTTTGTTTAAGCATGTTGTTCAAGTTTTTTTGTATTTTGTGTTACAGCCCCGAGTTGAGCAGAGGCGTAGGATCCTCTCCGTGCTTGGGATCATTTTGTGACAACTCCAAGTTGAGCAGAGGTGTAGGACCCTCTCCGTGCTTGGGATCATTTTGATTACATTGTATGACTAAGATTGCAACATTTTGTAATAAGTTGTAATGTAACAAGTGATTGTAAATTTTGATTGCATTGTATAATGTAACAAGTGATGCAGGGGTATGAGACCCCTTATTGTAAATTGATGTATCTGTAAGATGCCTACCAACCACGGTTTTTTCTTGAATTTGAGGGGAATAGACAGGACGGGGATCAGTGGTAGGTAGCTATTAGGTAAATACAGGGGATGGTTGTTTGTCAGGGGGTCAGAAATTTTGCTCACTCCTTCGAGTGTATACTACAATCAAGTTGGAAGTATCAAAAGGGGGGAATGTAGGGGTTCACAAAATTGCCCTATTTTCCCTGAAGATCGGGAAATATTGGTCCACATCGTGGATGAAGAATTATGTGTTTTGAATTGCCTCTGGGTAGGACAGTGTTTTTAAAACATACCCAGAATCATGAAAGGCTGCGTTGGGCAGAGCAGCACTTGGGCAACATCAGGATCTAAGACAGTACATTTTATTAAAAATGGTACCTCTGAGTTTCGAACTGTGTATATTTCAAAGAGGTTTGAAAATGGCCGTCAGAAAGCATAGCCAAAAGACAAAAGAAAGCAGCTCGCAGCTCGTGAAGTATGTCTGTGAAAAAGTGGGAGGATCAAATACAGTGGCAGTCAGACCTGCCAATCAAAGGGAGTTCCCTTCTCAGAAGCAATTGATGTTTGTTTATTGACTTAAGGGATTAACCCACTTGAACTAAACCGCAGAACAATCGGCTCTGTTTACACAGCAATCTAGTCCCATTTTAACACCACTTACACACAATGGATACATCTAAACCCTGGAAAAAGGACTTTGATAGGGGACAGATCAGTATGGATGGGTTTGAATCACCCATCATTCAGAACAATAGGGCAGTTGGATTCCCTTTTGTTTTAGCCCAGGTGAACTCCAGATGTGGGCGGGTACACTTCGGCCCCAGAGTGCAGACACATTAAACCACTCAAACCCATTTGGGTCAGCCAATCACGGTCCTTCTCTTGTATATTGGAATTTTTGGGCGCGAATTTTGCACACAGACCCTTTTATTTTTTCAGCGCCAAACAGCAGGAGTTGGCAGGGTATAAAAGATAGCTCCTGAGAAGCTATCTCTCTCTTACTTTGCTGGACCCCAGGTGAGCAGGTTTTCTGACTCCTCAACAAGGCAACCTAGTAAGGAGTTAGGGGGTGGTAATTTAGGGGATATTCCTAAGATTGTTGCTAATCAACATTGTAGCCATTAATCCCTCATTTTTGCCATCTGCCTTCCCCCATTTAAGCAATTTTACTGTAATTACTGTGTTCGTGTGGTATAGTTTAAAATTTGATTATAGTTTCTTTAGTTTAAATAAAGTTGACTTTCTCACATCAAAACCACTTGTCCATTTTTAATATATCATTAATTATAAGTTCCTCCAGTCAGAACTAGAAGGTGGGGTTAGCGATTCAAAACCGCTGTTTGGAAATTGGTTTAAGGGTAGCAGGCAAAGGCTGCTGACCAGGTAAATTACCGTAAACCACGGAAAAGATGCCCCCCTACAAGAGGGATTGGAGTGCTCTGTCTTTGATTGACAGCAGTGGCTGTTGGGTCACCTTTTACTTTGCTAGTTCCTACTTTTCCATCTTCATCAGGCTTTCCAGCTGGGGATTGATCATGCTGCCCTCTTCTTCACTGCCTCCACTGCCCACCATCTGCCCTCACTCAGCTAACACTTCAGCCTCACACTCGGGGCACTAAGGCTTGCACCACCACCTCCTGTGTAGCTGTTCCAAAAGAAATCTTCAGGAAACCATATGTGGTAGCACGAGAGTGGTGACCAGCACTTTACAGTATGAGCCAGAAACGGGTCACGGAGTGGTGTCAGCAGGTGAAAATAGGCCCGGGAGCAGGAATGGGAAGAGAAAAGCCATGGTGCCAAGAAGTGAGGAATGCGGCTCAGAAGTGGCTGAGCACCAGTGGCTGGGACTGCTGTAAAATGGGCGAATGTACAGTGTGCAACTGAGCAGGCTGCAGCCTCAGAATGGGCTTAGGAAGCAGACAGCATCTTTACATATAAAAAAATTGAAATTTGAAAATATGTATATTTAGTGTGCAATAAAAAAGCTAAAGACAGACTTGGCATTATATAATTCCCTTCATGTTTTCAAAATGTTCCAAAGTGCTTCACAGCCAATTAAGTACTTGTTGAAGTGTAGTCATTGTTGTAATGTAGGCAAAAACAGCAGCCAATTTGTGCACAGCAAGGTCCCACAAACAACTATAAGATAAATGACCCAGATAATCTGTTTTAGTGGTGTTGGTTGAGTGAGAAATGCTAGTCAGAACACGAGGAGAACTGCCCTGCTCATCTTCAAATAGTGCCATGGACTGAAAATTTGTATCCCTGGTGACGCGCTCCCGCAATAAGTCTGCTGGGAGTGCAGCAGAGGAGCTAGAAATTGGACTTGAGCCAGTGTTGGAAGGAGCAGAAAGCGATGGTACAGTGAGTACTTAAACTCACTTTTGCGGGCTTTTTTACAGAGGCCAGTGTCAGGAGGAGCAGAGAGCGGCAGTATAGTGAGTACTTAAACTCACTTTAGCGGGCTTTTTTACAGAGGCCAGTGTCGGGAGGAGCAGAGAGCGGCGGTACAAGTACTTAAACTCACTTTCACGGGCTTTTTTACAGAGGCCCGTGTCGGGAGGAGCAGAGAGCAGCGGTGCAGTGAGTACTTAAACACACTTTCGTGGGCTTTTTCACAGAGGCCAGTGTTGGGAGGAGCAGAGAGCAGCGGTACAGTGAGTACCTAAACTCACTTTCGCGGGCTTTCTTACAGAGGCCAGTGTCGGGAGCAGCAGAGAGCAGCGGTACAGTGAGTACTTAAACTCACTTTCGCGGGCTTTTTTACACAGCCCAGTGTCGGGAGCAGCAGAGAGCGGCGGTGCAGTGAGTACTTAAACTCACTTTTGCGGGCTTTCTTTCAGAGGCTTACCAATCTCACAGACCGGCGGCGGCATTCTGGAACCATGTCACAATTCAAAAAGTGACGTGGGCAAGAGGAAGCAGCTGATTAGGTGAGTACGGCCAGGTGAGCATTTATACTACTCTATAGTTTGACAGCTAAGGTTAATAGTTTATAAAATTTAGAAGGTCTTAAATTTTTGTGGTTATAGTTGCTAAGGTTTCTGTTGTGTATCGGGGAGTGCTAGTAACCAAGGGCCCTTGAGTATATCATTTAATTGTAGTGTAATTAGTGGTATTGATTTGACTTAATTTAATTTAAATTAATTAAAGGGTAATTCATGGCAGGAAAGCTCAGCACCATGGCATGCTCTTCCTGCGCTATGTGGGCAATCAGGGAGACTTCCTGTGTCCCTGACGACCATGTGTGCGGGAAGTGTATCCTGTTGCAGCTACTGACAGACCGCATTGCGGTGCTGGAGCTGCGAATTGATACATACTGGAACATTCGTGAGGCTGAGGACATCATGGATAACATGTTTAGGGAGTTGATCACACCACAGGTAAAGGCTGCACAGGCAGGAAGGGAATGGGTGACCACCAGGCAGAGTAGTAGGCGTAGGCAGGTAGTGCAGGGGTCCCCTGTGGCCATCCCTCTCTCAAATAGATATGCCACTTTGGATATTGTTGAGGGAGATGGCTTATCGGGGGAAGGCAGCAGCAGCCAACTTCCTGGCACCATGAGTGGTTCTGCTGCACAGGACAGGAGGAAAAAGAGTGGGAGAGCTATAGTGATCGGGGATTCTATTGTAAGGAGAATAGATAGGCATTTCTCCGGCCACAAACGAGACTCCAGGATGGTATGTTGCCTCCCTGGTGCACGGGTCAAGGATGTCTCGGGGTGGCTGCAGGACATTCTGGAGGGGGAGGGTGAACAACCAGTTGTCGTGGTGCATATAGGTACCAACGATATAGGTAAAAAATGGGATGAGGTCCTAAAAGCTGAATATAGGGAGTTAGGAGGTAAATTAAAAATTGGACCTCAAAGGTAGTAATCTCAGGATTGCTACCAGTGCCACGTGCTAGTCAGAGTAGAAATAGAAGAATATTTCAGATGAATACATGGCTAGAGGAATGGTGCAAGGGGGAAGGATTCAAATTCCTAGGACATTGGAACCGATTCTGGGGAGGTGGGACCAGTACAAACTGGATGGTTTACACCTGGGTGGGACTGGGACCGATGTCCAAGTGTTTGCTAGTGCTGTTGGGGAGGGTTTAAACTAAAATGGCAGGGTGTTGGGAACCTGTGCAGGGAGACAGAGGAAAGGGAAGCAAGGATAGAAACAAAAGACAGGAAGGAGAAAAGCAAAAGTGGAAGGCAGAGAAATCAAGGGTGTAAATCAAACAGGGCTACAGTAAATAATAATTCTAAAAGGACTGAGAGTGTTAAAAAAACAAGCCTGAAGGCTTTGTGTCTTAATGCGAGGAGCATGCGTAATAAGGTGGATGAATTAGCTGCGCAAATAGATGTAAACAGATATGATGTAATTGGAATTATGGAGACATGGCTTCAGGGTGACCAAAACTGGGAATTCAACATCCAGGTTATTCAATATTCAGGAAGGACAGGCAAAAACAAAAAGCAGGTGGGGTAGCATTGCTGGTTAAAGAGGAGATTAACACAATAGTAAGGAAGGATATTAGCTCTGATGATGCGAATCTGTATGGGTAGAGCTGAGAAATACCAAGGGGCAGAAAACATTAGTGGGAGTTGTATACAGACCCCAAACAGTAATGCTAAGGTTGGGGATGGCATTAAATGGGAAATTAGAGACACGTGCAATAAGGGCAAAGCAGTTATCATGGGTGACTTTAATCTACATATAGATTGGCCTAACCAAATTAGTAACAATACTGTGGAGGAGGAATTCCTAGAGTGTATATGGGATGGTTTCCTGGACCAATATGTCGAGCAACCAACTAGAGATCAGGCCATCTTAGACTGAGTATTATGTAATGAGAAAGGATTAATTAGCAATCTTGTTGTGTGAGGCCCCTTGGGGAGGAGCTATCATAATATGATAGAATTCTTCATTAAGATGGAGAGTGAAGTAGTTGACTCAGAGACTAGGGTCCTGAATTTAAATAAAGGAAACTACGATGGTATGAGGTGCGAGTTGGCTAGGATGGATTGGCGAATGTTACTTAAAGGGTTGACGGTGGATAGGCAATGGCAAACATTTAAAGATCGCATGGATGAACTACAGAATTTGTTCATCCCTGTTTGGCATAAAAATAAAACAAGAAAGGTGACAACCGTGGCTAACAAGGGAAATTAGGGGTAGCATAAGATCCAAGGAGAGGACATATAAATTGGCCAGAAAAAGCAGCAAACCTGAGGATTGGGAGGAGTTTAGGATTCAGCAAAGGAGGACAAAGGGATTAATTAAGAGGGGGAAAATAGAATATGAGAGTAAGCTTGCAGGGAACATAAAAACTGACTGAGTGTAAAAGCTTCCATAGATATGTGAAGAGAAAAAGATTGGGAAGTCAAGCGTAGGTCCATTGCAGTCAGAATCAAGGGAACTTATCATGGGGAACAAAGAAATGGCAGACAAATTGAATACATACTTCACAAAGGAAGACACAAATAACCTTCCAGGGATGTTGGGGAACATAGGGTCTAATGAGAGGGAGGATTTGAATGACATCAGTGTTTGTAGGGAAATGGTGTTAGGGAAATTGATGGGATTGAAGGCCGATAAATCCCCAGGGCCTGATAATCTACATCCTAGAGTACTTAAGGAAGTGGCCCTAGAAATAGTAGATGCATTGCTGGTCATCTTCCAAAATTCTATAGACTCTGGAATAGTTCCCATGGATTGAAGGATAGCTAATGTAACCCCACTATTTAAAAAAGGTGGGAATTATAGACCAGTAAGCCTGACATTGGTAGTGGGGAAAATGCTAAAGTCCATTATAAAAGATGTAATAGCAGAGCACTTGGAAGACAGTGACAGGATCGGACAAAGTCAACATGGATTTACAAAAGGTAAATCATGCTTGACTAATCTACTGTCATTTTTTGAGGATGTAACTGGTAGAATAGATAAGGGAGAACCAGTGGATGTGGTGTATTTGGACTTTCAGAAGGCTTTCGATAAGGTTCCGCATAAGAGATTGGCATGTAAAGTTAAAGCACATGGGATTGGGGGTAAGGTACTGACTTAGATAGAGAACTGGTTGGCAGACAGGAAGCAAAGAGTTGGAATAAATGGGTCTTTTTCTGAGTGGCAGGCAGTGACTAGTGGGGTACCACAGGGATTGGTGCTAGGACCTGAGCTATTCACAATATATATTAATGATCTAGATGAGGGAACTAGATGTAATATCTTCAAGTTTGCAGATGACACAAAGATGGGTGGGCGTGTGTGTTGTGAGGAGGATGCAGAGAAACTCCAGTATGATTTGGACAGGTTGGGTGATTGGGCAGATGCATGGCAAATGCAGTATAATGTGGATAAATGCCAGGTTATCCACTTCGGTGGCAAAAACAGGAAGAGAGATTATTATCTGAACGGCAATAGATTGGGAAAAGGGGAAGTTCAACGAGACCTGGGTGTCCTTGTGCTCCAGTCGCTGAAGGTAAGCATGCAGGTGCAGCAGGCGGTTAAGAAGGCAAATGGTATGTTGGCCTTCATAGCGAGAGGATTCGAGTACAGGAGCAAGGATGTCTTGCTGCAGTTGTACAGGGCCTTGGTGAGACCACACCTTGAGTATTGCGTGCAGTTTTGGTCACCTTATCTGAGAAAGGATGTTCTTGCCATGGAGGGAGTGCAGCGAAGATTCACCAGACTGATACCTGGGATGGCAGGAATGACATATGAAGAGAGATTGGGTCGATTAGGCTTATATTCACTAGAGTTTAGAAGAATGAGAGGGGATCTCATTGAAACTTATAAAATTCTAACAGGACTAGACAGACTAGATGCAGGAAGGACGTTCCCGATGGCAGGGGAGTCCAGAGCCAGGGGTCACAGTCTAAGGATAAGGGGTAAGCCATTTAGGACTGAGCTGAGAAGGAATTTCTTCACCCAGAGAGTGGTGAATTGTGGAATTCTCTACCACAGAAGGCAGTTGAAGCCAACTTATTAAATATATTCAAGAAGGAGTTGGATATATTTCTTAAGGCTAAAGGGATCAAGGGATATGGGGAGAAAGCAGGGACATGGTACTGAATTTGGATGATCAGCCATGATCTCATTAAATGGCGGAGCAGGCTCGAGGGCCCGAATGGCCTACTCATGCTCCTATCTTCTATGTTTCGATGGGTATGCGCTCCAAATTTACATGAGTGAGTGGGGCCATAGGTAGGAAATTCCCAGACCAAGAATTTCCTCATCCCTGGCTTAGATTATTTCGAGCGACCAGTTCACTGGACTCAACCAGGCATATTGATACTAAACCTGGGGTGCGGGGATCAGTTGGAGGTGGGGGTGGTGGCGGGCAGTGTTGCGTGGACTCAAAAAGAAAATTTCCAGCAGCTGTCTGAAATTGGTACCAATAAGATTTTGTTCTGTGCTGCTGCCACTGGCTTGCCAAGGGATGGTTGCCCAGCATACAATTCCTGCCCACATTTCTAGCAAGTGCCTAAGATGCATCCATAGTGGCACAGGTGCCTGCCTCTGACACTTCAAATAGCTGACCTCCCCCTGGCCCCAGATACTTTGGCAGGGTCAGGAGTAGAGGACAGCAGCGGGCGATCTCCGGCACTTATGTTGGTGGAGCATTGCTGTGAATTTTCAAGACCAAGATTTGTAACAAAATACGTTAAAAAATTGCAAATTTTCAAAGAAAAAGATTAAACTTACCTAAACCTAAAATTGCGGCTGATGTATACATGGACTTGCAAAAGGCGTTTGATACAGTACCACTTAATAGACTTATTAGCAAAATTGAAGCCCATGGGATTAAAGAGACAGTGGCAGTGTGGGTACAAAATTGGCTGAAAGACAGAAAGCAGAGAGTATAAGAACATAAGAAATAGGAGCAGGAATAGGCCACTTGGCCCCTCGAGCCTGCTCTACCATTCAATAAGATCATGGCTGATCTTGGGCTCAAAGCCATTTCCCTGCCCGCTCCCCATAACCCTTCACTCCCTTATCTTGCAAAAATGTGTCTATCTCCACTTTAAATATATTCAATGACCCAGCCTCCACAGCTCTCTGTGGCAGAGAATTCCACAGATTTACGACCCTCAGAGAAAAAATTCCTCCTTATCTCAGTTGTAAAAGGGTGACTCTTTATTCTGAAACTATGCCCCCGAGTTCTAGATTTCCCCACGAGGGGAAACACCCTCTCTGCATCTACCCTGTCGAGCCCCCTCAGTATCTTATATGTTTCAATAAGATCACCTCTCATTCTTCTAAATTCCAGTGAGTATAGGCCCAGCCTCACAGTCATAGATTTATACAGCACAGAAAGAGGCTCTTTGGCCCATCGTGTCTGCACTGGCCATCAAGCCCTATCTATTCTAATCCCATTTTCCAGCACTTGGTCCGTAGCCTTGTATGCTATGGCGTTTCAAGTGCTCATCTAAATGCTTCTTGAATGTTGTGAGGGTTCTGCCTCTACCACCCTTTCAGGCAGTGAGTTCCAGATTCCAACCACCCTCTGGGTGAAAAAGCTTTTCCTCAAATCCCCTCTAAGCCTCTTGCCCCTTACCTTGAAACAATGCCCCCTGGTTATTGACCCCTCTACTAAGGGGAAACGTTCCTTTTTATCTACCCTATCTATGCCCCTCATAATTTTGTACACCTCAATCAGGTCCCCCGTCAGCCTTCTCTGCTCTAAGGAAAACAACCCCAGCCTGTCCAGTCTCTCTTCATAGCTGAAGCGCTCCAGCCCAGGTAACATCCTGGTGAATCTCCTCTGCACCCTCTCCAATGCAATCACATCCTTCCTATAGTGTGGCGACCAGAACTGTATTCCAGCTGTGGCCTAACTATTAGTACAGCTCCATCATAACCTCCCTGCTCTTATATTCTATGCCTCGGCTAATGAAGGCAAGTATTCCATATGCATTTTTAACCACCTTATCTACCTGTCCTGCAGCCTTCAGGGATCTATGTACATGCACACCAAGGTCCCTCTGATCCTCTGTCCTCCCTAGGGTCCTACCATTCATTGTTTATTCCCTTGCCTTGTTAGTCCTCCCAAAATGCATCACCTCACACTTTTCAGGGTTAAATTCCATTTGCCACTGTTCTGCCCATCTGACCAACCCGTCCAGATCGTCCTGTAGCCTGAGGCTTCCCTCCTCGCTATTTACCACTCCACGAACTTATTGATCATACCTCCTACATTCATATCTAAATCATTAATATACACTACAAACAGCAAAGGACCTAGCACCGATCCCTGCGGTACACCACTGGACACAGGCTTCCAGTCACAAAAACAACCTTCGACCATCACCCACTGCCTCCTGCCACTAAGCCAATTTTGGATCCAATGTGCCAAATTGCCCTGGATCCCATGGGCTCTTACCTTCTTGACCAGTCTCCCATGTGGGACTTTGTCAAAAGCCTTACTGAAGTCCGTGTAGACTACATCAACTGCACTACCCTCATCCACACATCTGGTCACTCCCTCGAAAAATTCAATCAAATTGGTTAGACATGATCTCCCCCTGAAAAAGCTATGCTGACTATCCTTGATTAATCCTTGCCTCTCCAAGTGGAGACTAATTCTGTCCCTCAGAATTTTTTTCAATAATTTCCCTACCACTGATGTTAGGCTCACTGGCCTGTAATTCCCTGGTTTATCCCTACTACCCTCCTTGAATAATGGTACTACGTTAGCTGTCCTCCAGTCCTCTGGCACCTCCCCTGTGGCCAGAGAGGTTCTGAAATTTGTGTGTCAGAGCCCCTGCAATCTCCTCCCTTGCCTCACACAGCAGCCTGGGATACATCTTGTCTGGGCCTGGGGATTTATCCACTTTTAAGCCCACTAAAAGCGTTAGTACCTCCTCCCTCTCAATATTAATTTGTTCAAGTATATCACAATCCCCCTGCCTGATTTCTATGCCTACATCATCCTTCTCCATAGTGAACACAGATGCAAAATATTCATTTAAAACCTCACCCACATCTTCCGGCTCTACACACAGATTGCCACTTTGGTCACTAATTGACCCTAATCTTTCCCTGGTTATCCTCTTGCCCTTAATATACTTATATAAAACACATTGGGATTTCCCTTTATGTTGCCTGCCAGTGTTTTTTCATGCCCCCTCTTCGCTCTCCTAATTTCTTTTTTAAGTACCCCCCTGCACTTTCTATACTCCTCTAGGGCTTCCACTGTTTTTAGTCCTTTGTATCTGCCAAAAGCCTCCCTTTTTTTCCTAATTCATTCTTGTATATCCCTTGACATCCAGGGTTCCCTGGGCTTGTTGGTTCCACCCTTGACCTTTACGGGAACATGTTGGCATTGTACTCTCTCTCTTTCCTTTCTGAAAGACTCCCACTGCTCTGATGTGGATTTTCCTACAAGTAGCTTATCCCAATCCACTTTGGCCAGATCCTGCCTTATCATATTAAAATCGGCCTTCCCCCAATTTAGAACCTTTATTTCCGGTCCATCTTTGTCATTTTCCATGACTACCTTAAATCTCACCAAATTATGGTCACTGTCGCCAAAATGCTCGCCTACTGACACTTCTACCATTTTCCCAGCTACATGCCCTAGTATTAGGTCCAGTACCGCCCCCTCTCTTGTAGGACTTTCTATATGCTGGCTCTAAAAGCTCTCCAGGATGCACTTTAAGAATTCCGCACCCTCTAAGCCTTTCATACTCTGACTATCCCAGTTAATATTGGGGAAGTTGAAATCCCCTACTATTATTACCCTATTATTTCTACACTTCTCTGAGATTTGCCTACATATCTGTTCCTCTATCGCCCCCTGACTGTTTGGGGGCCTATAGTACACTCCCAGCAAAGTGCTTGCCCCCTTTTTGTTTTTAAGTTCTACCCATATGGCCTCATTGGAGGAACCTGCTAAGATATCATCCCTCCTTACAGCAGTAATTGACTCCTTGATTAGTATTGTTACACCCCCCTCTGTCTCGCCTGAAGATTCGATACCCCCGAATATTGAGCTGGCAGTCCTGCCCCTCCCTCAACCATGTCACTGTGATAGCAACAATATCATACTCTCATGTGTTCATCAACACCTTCAATTCATCTGCCTTATTCGCAAGACTCCTTGCATTAAAATAAATGCCATCCAGTCTTGCCATACTCCCTTGTGATGTTACATATTTGCTCTGCCTTCCAGGCTGACTTGTTTTTCCTCTATATTTGGCTGTGCATCACCCTCTACTATAGCTCCACTCTGTATCCCATCCTCCTGCCAAGTTAGTTTAACCCCCCCGCCCCCCCAACAGTACTAGCAAACCTCCCCGCAAGGATGTTGGTCCCGTTCCGGTTCAGGTGCAATGTGTCCGACTTGTACAGGTCCCACCTTCCCCAGAAGCAGACCCAGTGATCCAGGAAACTAAAGCCCTCCCTCCTGCATCAACTCTTTAGCCACGCATTCATCTGCTCTATCCTTCTATTCCTATACTCACTAGCACGTGGCACCGGGAGTAATCCAGAGATTACAACCTTTGAGGTCCTGCTTTTTAATCTGCTACCTAGCTCCCTAAATTCTTGTTGCAGGACCTCATCCCTCTTTCTACCTATATCGTTGGTACCAATGTGAACCACGACCTCTAACTGTTCGCCCTCCCCCTTCGAATGCTCTGCAGCCGTTCAGTGACATCCTTGACCCTGGCACCAGGGAGGCAACATACCATCCTGGCGTCACGTCTGCGGCCACAGAAACGTCTATCTGTTCCCCTTACGATAGAATCTCCTATCACTATTGCTCTCCCACTCTTTTTCCTCCTGCTCAACCTTTCCTCATAAGTCAACCCCCTCATCTCTGGAATTAACCTAGTGAATCGTCTCTGAACTGCCTCCAATGCAAGTATATCCTTCCTTAAATAAGTAGACCAAAACTGTGCGCAGTACAAAAGGTGTGGTCTCGCATATACCCTGTACAGTTGTAGCAGGACTTCCCTGCTTTTATACTCTAACCCCTTGAATTAAAGGCCAACATTCAATTTGCCTTTTTGATTACTTGCTTTACCTGTATTCTAACTTTTTGTGTTTCATGCATAAGGACCTCCAGGTCCCTCTGAACTGTAGCATGTTTAATCTCTATTTAAATAATAATTAGCTTTTTTATTTTCCCTGCCAAAGTGGATTACCTCACACTTTCCCACATTATACTCCATCTGCCAAATGTTTGCCCACTCACTTAGCCTGTCTATATTGTAGGGTTCTCAAAATTCCCACATTCCCCAAAAGTTATGGATAAAGGGACCCTGTATGGACAAGTTATTAAAAAGGGTACCCAAAAGAAAATGGCTTCTGAAACCTCATGACCAAGGCTTGCAGGATTTTAAAAGCAAGGCCCTGCCGAAGGCAGGCCCATTCAAATCCTGAAACGAAACCTAACATGCATGGATCTGTGAAAGACTTTGTCATTTTCTAAAGCCAGACAGCTAGGTAAACACAGAATATGCATTCTTCACCTTGGAACAGATCAAGTCAGGAATGGATCTAATCTTGAGGCCATTAACTTTCTGCATAAATAATCGGTAACAGCTCACAGGTAGTTACCAAGCCAGGAAAGATGATTAAATTTCATAAATAACAAACAGCCAGGATATCAAAGCCATTAAACAAGGAGACAACCGCCCCAGAAATCGTTAAAGTAAATCACTGTAATCATTTTAGACGAGCCCGCCAAAAGTTAGACAAAGAACTGACCTGATTTGGCAAGCAGATAAGGGGTGAAGAACCGGGTATAATTGTAGGCCCGCCGGTAGCGCTTGCTCTCTTGCCTCTCGCTCTCTTGCTCGGCCTCTTGATTGCCCTCTTGCCTCGTGCCCTTGCCTCTCCTGACACCGAGGACGCCCATTACAACACGCGGGGAGGAGAACGGAACCGAATCGAACACGCACAAGACACACAGGCTGCAAACGGGCAGATGAGATGAACAGTAAAACCGATAGGCAGAGAAAGGCAGCGAAAAGAAGTGTTGGGGACAAGCGGCCTAGTTATAAGCTGGCGTTTGAAGCTTGGGTAGTAAAATCAATCGATGATAAAAACCGCCAACCGAGCCCCAACTGCAACAAAACCGTCGGCGACCAAACCACCACCAGAAGAACAACCATTCCTGCGAGGTGAAGTACCCCACAAAAGACTTTAATCTAATGAAGGAAAAGAGGGGTACTTCGCACAGATAACTCCACCGCCGCACCCTGTGACCACATGACGACGGCAGGCCCAAAGGACAACAAGAGCGAACCCCAAAAAACTACAACCGGCTGAATCGGCAGGTTTCGAACCGTAAAAGAAACCCCACTGGTGAGCATGAATTCCTGGCCCCTCGTAGCTTAATCTAGTTAGGTATTGGGAGTGGGATAAGGATAAGGGGATTTTTAATGTGTTTGTTCCCTCGATGTGCCGTGTGTTCCCCATTCCCAAATAAGTGTAATTTTATATGCCTGTAATTATTCCAGTAATTCTCAGTAAGATTGTGTTTTATTGTGCCTTTTAATAAAAATTGCGGTTTTCTTGCACCAAACCACTTGTCTACTCTATTTTCTGTATCACCGCCTGTACCTAAGTCCGGTGTCTAGAACCCAGGGGTGTGGGAGTGATTCAAACCGCTCGGAGACAGTCAGGGGCAGAGCTGACTGGGCACACGCCACCCCCTACAGAAATGGCGATCACAGCAGGACTCTGGCAACAGGGGTGCGATACAGTAGACAATTGTTCAGAAGAGCAAACCATGATGGAGGAAAGGGTTTCTGATTATGCGTTCAGCAAGGTGAATATCACAAAGAAGTGGATCACCAATCTGTTAAAGGCTGGGCGTCCGGTAGATGCCGCAGCTAAGTGGACAGAAAGGAAGGATCACAAGAAATCCCTAGAGAAGGCAGTCTGGCAGATGTGCTTCAAGAAGCAGGTCCAGCTTTTGGACAGGCTCGTTGCAGCACAGGCAGCCGAGATAAAGGAGTCAGCCCTGGAGGTCCAGGACAAGGCCCTAGCAGGGGAGAAGTTACTGGTAGCATTGCAGGCCCTGAATCAGGAAAGGGTACAATTAATGGGAGAACATAAGGCCAGGTTGGAATACCTACAGTGCCAGGTCACCGAAGCCAAGGGTAGTGAGTTGAGGTTGCGGGAAAAGAACGCCCGCCTAGCGAGACAAGTAAGAGAGCAGGAAGAGAAAGTAAAAGAAGTAAAGGCAGCTTACAAGTTAGTGAGCGAACAGGGGTTTGAAGATACAGATCATGGCCCCTGCAAGGAACAGTTAGAGAATCTGAGCCTTGCCCTAAGGAGGGCAAAGGGCATGGTGTGCCTCATAAGCCCGAAGGCAGCCCGGGTCGACTTTACAGGGAACCTGGGGAGAACGGTTCAGACACCACAGGTAGTGCCAAGGGATGACCCGGTTGAGGAACAGGAGGTCCCACGACCACCACCCGTAGCGCCAGGTTTTAGCGAGGTCTGGCAGCAAGGGGGGGTGAGGTTAGGGGTAGACGCGGAGGTGGAACAACCCCCCGTGGGAGAGGCTGGATCCAGGGCCGATGTGCCCAGCCCGGCATCGGAGGTTCGGCCCACCCGTTAATGGCGAGGACGAGGGACCCCTCCAAAACCAGTTCATATTACCCTACGGCACCCAACAGCTTAGGGCTATGGTGAGCCATATCCCAGAGCTCACCGAAAAAGGGGGCCCCTCGGTCCACTTCAGGGAAGTGGAACAGGCAGCCAGCGTCAATGAGTGCGATGACGCTGAGCAGGCCAAAATGCTGCTGTTCTCTTTGGAGAGTAGGCTCCTCCAGTCCCTCTCTGATGAGAGTAAGAGGGGGCAGAGCGGGTATGAGGAGCTCAGGGATGAATTTCTGGAGGCCATGGGGATGAATGAGGGAAGTCCTTTCTCTCGTGTGGAGAAGACAGTGCAGCTCGCAGGGGAAACCCCGCAGGCTTTTGCGGACAGGTTATGGCCGGTATGTAGGAGCGCCTGTACAGGGGCACCTAACCGGGCATTCCTGAACCGGGATCAGCTGGCCCACTGGCTCCGTTGCCTGGTGGCAAACAGCTTGCCACAGGTCCGGGCCAAGGCGGAAGTCTGGTTCGACCCCAAGAATCCCCTGACCACCGAACTTACGGTGATCAGACAGCTGACCCTAGCCTATAAGAATGGTAGGGGAACCGATGCACACCCACCTAAGGGGAAGGTGCATGAGGTAAAACCCGGACAGGGTAGGAAGGAGTGGCATCAGGAAGGGAATAACCCTTCTAGCACAAAGCTCAATTGTTACGGGTGTGGGAAGGATGGTCACTGGAGGAAGGAGTGCAAAAACCCTTGGAAAGATAACAAGGGAAAGAACTCCACAGCCCCAGTTCAAAAGGCAGAGACAGGAATCCCTCCCGCGCGGTCGAGTCATTTTTGGACACCATGAGGTTCCTATTGACTGGCCAGGGGAGAGTAGCAGCTGCTACCGGTGCTCTGACCCCACCAGCCCCATCCAACCCACAGCCCTGACTAGAACCAGCGCAGCCTGTCAACCTGTGTCCCCCTGAAAACGATGAGGGGAGCAGGCCCTGTGTTAAAATGGGGGTGGAGACGGTGCAGGGGAGATATTCGGTGGACACTGGAGCTTCCAGCACGGTGGTCCATTCGGAAGACCCAACCAATTCACCCAGGTCTAACAAGGTCCCATTTAGCCTAATGGGATTCACAGGGAATGAGCAGGCTGGGGAAATGTCCAAACCTTTGGCCATAGATTTAGGACCCCTCCATACCACGTGGAAGGGTAACCAAAAGACCAACGAGGTGGCCAAGCAGAGGGCTAGGGAAGGAGAGTCTTGGGACCCCAATCGGACAGGTTCGGAAGCCGCAATCTGGGACAAGGGAGGCACAAAAGGGGTAGCTTTGGCCCCGGACTTAAAGCAGGTCCAAGCCCAAGATCCCGCCTTTAAGGCTGTCCTGGTAAGGAGAAAGAATGGGGAGTCCATAGAAGGCCCATTCAGGGCAGTGGACGAGACTTTAAGGCAAGCTGCTAGTTATATTAACCAATGCAAATTGTTTAAGCTCGAGAAAAGAGAACAGCCAGTTAGGGCAAGGCCTGAGGATAAAAATCCTCAGCCTGCAGTGGGAGCAAGTTCACAGACTGCACAGGCAGGCGCTGTGGCTTGTTTAAGGGGAGGGGCCATCCCGCCCAACACTTGGGACACTCCCCCACTTTTCTGGGATTTAGATGAGGTGGGATGTGAGGGCGAAGACCCTGCCCCTGACCCAGATTTAGACGAGGTGGGACCTGAGGGTGAGAACCCTCAGCCTGCAGCACCAGGCTGCAAAGAGTTACCTGCCCCTAGCACAGGTTTAGGAGAGTTAAAGCCTGAGGATGAAAATCCCCAGCCAGCGGTAGTAGTAAGCCCACAGACCGCACAGGAGGGGGCAGTGGCTCGGGTTAAAGAACCACCAGCCAGAAAAAACCCACCCGCCAAAGTCCCTAGAAGATCCCCACGGACGCCCCAGCCAAGGAAACCGTGGTCACCGGCTCCCCATTTTAAAGAGACAGCCTCCCAGGTCAGGGGTAAATCTAAGGACAGAGGTCCCCAGCCGGCAGCCACAGGCTGCGAGGGACCGAAAGTACAGGACAGTGCGGCCACACCGAAGGGAACGGTGTGCCGCAGCCCAAACAGGGATTAGCCTGGCCGCCCAGAGACGGGCTTTGGATGTACATAGTTTTACGTAAATTTTAAGTTTGATATTGTTAAGTTTGGTTTAAGTTTAAACGAGGTGATGGGTAGTTTAAATAGTAGTAGCATTGTTAAGAGTGTTTGGCCTAGAAATTGGGTATAGCCCCGCCAGCTCGTTTGCGCCGTAAATTTTGCGCCCGCCGCGGAGCCAGTTGTGCCCGCCCCATATTCACTTTCAGCGCCCCAAAGCGGAAGCGGGCGCTGGTACAGGGTTTGGCCGCCCCGCTTGGGGCGCTGAAAGTGAATTTCAGCGCTGCCGGTCCCGCTGCACCACCCGATGCGGAGCGGCAGGCTGCTGTACTGCAGGCCTCCCCCTTCTCTTAAGGGGGAGGTGCCTGCAACGGCCGGAGCCCCGATTGCAAGTGCCGGCAAAAGAGCCCGGCACAACGGAGAAGTGCCGGGCTCCACGGAAACCAGCCGGCAATGCCGCGGGGGGGGGGGGCTGGAGGAGGCCGGGGAAGGAGGTGCGGGCAGGCGGCCGCTGAAAAAGCGGCCGGCCGCACCTCCACCTTAAAGCGCCCCGCTAAGGCTGCTGTAAGGACCCGGTCTCCCGATGTTGTTAGCGGCCGCCACGGATGAGGCGGCCGCTACTGAAGATGGGGATCGGCGTGGTTTCGGGCAGTACCGGGGCACTGCGCACACCGATGACATCATCGGTGCCGGCGCAGCGCTACCGGCTAACGCCGATGTTAGGGCCCACCTAATTTCGGGCGCGACGCAACTTCCGGCTCAACCCACTCTTTCGCCCCTAATTGGGCGCAAACGCAAGTGAATTTCTAGGCCTTTGTATTTAAGTCGAGGTTGCGAGACTCGACTATGCTTCACCCAAGCCAGAGAATCTCCTCGGGACCTGGCTATATGCTCTTGTGTCTCTTTGCAGGAAAGGATTTCAGGATGAAGGGGGGCGTACTCCTACTCACCCTGCTAGGGATGAGCATTGGAAAGCGAGGTGACATGGAGGACTCCCACATCTATGGGTGCTCGGGAGAGAAAGTACCAGTTGTGACTGTTGGGAGCAGCGAACAAGGCGCGGAGGAGCTCGCCATCTATTCCCACGAGGTTGGGATCCAACTCCGCCCGGTACTCCAGCCAGATCGGGTTCACCTACGGGGAGGCCTCCCTCCCCTGCCCCGTCATACAGGTTGTGGCCTCACGGGTCGGGGTCACTGAGGGGAAACGCGTGTGCCTGACTTGTAGAGGACAGATTCCCCATGGAAGGTGGTGGTGGCTCAGGAAGCTGAGCACAGACACGAGGGACCGTACAGCTGACCGGGAACGAATGGAGAACGACACCTACCGGACGGTCACAGGGACTCAAGGGGGAACGAGAGTATGCTGGGATAAGTGGTGGGAGTTGGAACAGGGAATTTATGTCTGCATGTGGGGGTCACAAAAGGCCTGCCCCACAGGCATATCCATCATCTTCTCCGCATCATGGCAGGATAAGGGGAAGGGGGTGGAATGGGTTTCCCACCTACACACTTGCACAGTCCCACGTTACCCAGCCCCAGTTAAAGCCACTGAACTAGTGGCACGTGCCCGAAGGCCCCTGCCCACGACTCAGGCAGCAAGGACACACAGAGAGGGGTGCCCTGCCACCACCAAGGGACCAGGGAATGGGCTGGTACTAGTGCCGACCAAAAAGGTGCTATACCAGGGGGTACACTACGCGGTAGCTTCTGTGATTCTAAACCTCACCGAGGTACACTTACCTGAGTGGTGCCCCAAAGAGACAGAACAGCTATACCAGGCCCTGTTAAAAGACATGTTTAGGAAATTCTACGAGTTCGATTTTGCCAATGTAGACAAAACAGAACTGTACACCACACACAATGAGTATTTTGGTAGTGCGGGGAGACAAAGAAGGGGAACCTGGAATGATGATTTCACAGCGTTCAATACAGGATCCTCTGTTATAAACAGCCTGGATGACATAGAATTGCAGACACAGATAAACGGTTTGAAAACACAATTGCGAAAAATCTTAATGGATGAAAATACAGTAGTAGTCTCAGAGTTACACGAGGACCAGGCTATGATGGTCCATTTAAAAGAGATCATTGCTGAGCTGGAGAAGCACACAAAGACTGTAAATGCCCTTATAAGAGAAGACAGGAATGCTTCAGATCAGGCTGTACAGAACGAGGTGTGCGTACTGTACGGGGTGTGGTTGCTGGGCGAGGGCCGCAGTAACCTGGAGGATTTAAAACAGGGTTTAGTCCCCTCTTGGATCAGCAACAAGCACCTCGCAGCCCTCCATCCATTTGAGAATGCATTGAGCCCGTGCCAACTCCAGCTAGCTTCTGAGGCCTACCCCGTCCCAGTAGATTGTGGACGGTCCAACCACACTATCATGGGGATAGTAGTGAGGATGCCGGTCATGAGTGGGACAGCCCGACCCGCACCGGTATACAGGGTAGAGAACATTGGAGTCATTCAAGGGGGTGCACACATCCATTTCACAGCGGTCTCACCTTATGTCATAAAGTTGGAGCACACTATGACAGGTACTGACCTCTCGGGGTGCCGGAGCCTGGGAGCACACATAATACTGTGTCCCCAGCACTTGAATGCCTATTCAAAACCACAGTGCGGGTTTAAAGCTACTGGTGCAAAACCTATAAATTGTACCATGGAGGTAATGGCACAAGACCATGTTCCCCCACAGGTAGCATATATAGGAGGTGGGACATATCGTGTCACCCACTACCAGCATGGACAGCATAGCTGGTGTCTGGTAAGTGACAGCAGTTTCTGCTTTAAACCCAAGGCAGAAGTTCAAATGGCCCAGGCACGAATTGTCCCCATTCCTGAACCCTCCACTGTTCACCTCACTGTAAAAGAGAATTTCACCAACCTGCAAAAGTATGTAGCGCATTTTGGCTACGAAATTCCCCCTCTCCCAGAACATCTTACCAAAATACTCAAAGCAGTAATAGTCTCACAGAAACATTTCTACACTCTGGAGCAGAAGATGGTAGAGATAGGGGCCAAGATATTGGATATTGTAGTTCCACCCTGGTGGGACATTTTTGAAAACATAGAGGTCCCTTTGTGGATTAGACTGGCTTCCCACATCCTCGTGGTTTGCCAGCTGGGAATAGTTTTGTACCTAGTGTGCACTCAGTGCAAGGGAAAAGGTCAAATGCTAGAATTCTGAAACCAAAGGACCTGGAAGGAACACTATGTTCAGGTGGAGGGAGATACACCTGTTTGAATTTTTTTGTATTTCTGAATAAAGATTGTTTTTTATGTTTTGTTGTTTTTAATAAAGATTTTCGATGTGTTGTTTTAATAAAGATGTGTGTGTGCCAAGTGGTGCAGGTGTGTTGGACCCCCTCCATGCTTGGATGTGTGTAAATGCCTGTATTCTGTCTATGTATGTTTATGTACACTACATTTTTACAGAATGGGAAATGCATGTTTCGTGGGATCATAGATAGGTAATTACAGGGGAAGATTGACTATGGAGGGTCGGAAATTTTGCTCACATTGTCAGGATGATACTTAAAGCGAGTTTAGTATCAACAGGGAGGAGTGTAGGGTTCTCAAAATTCCCACATTCCCCAAAAGTTATGGATAAAGGGACCCTGTATGGACAAGTTATTAAAAAGGGTACCCAAAAGAAAATGGCTTCTGAAACCTCGTGACCAAGGTTGCAGGATTTTAAAAGCAAGGCCCTGCCGAAGGCAGGCCCATTCAAATCCTGAAACGAAACCTAACATGCATGGATCTGTGAAAGACTTTGTCATTTTCTAAAGCCAGACAGCTAGGTAAACACAGAATATGCATTCTTCACCTTGGAACAGATCAAGTCAGGATGGACCTAATCTTGAGGCCATTAACTTTTTCTGCATAAATAATCGGTAACAGCTCACAGGTAGCTACCAAGCCAGGAAAGACGATTAAATTTCATAAATAACAAACAGCCAGGATATCGAAGCCATTAAACAAGGAGGTAACCACCCCAGAAGTCGTTAAAGTAAATGACTGTAATCATTTTAGACGAGCCCGCCAAAAGTTAGACAAAGAGCTGACCTGATTTGGCACGCAGATAAGGGGTGAAGAACCGGGTATAATTGTAGGCCCACCGGTAGCGCTCACTCTCTTGCCTCTCGCTTTCTTGCTCAGTCTCTTGCTCACTCTCTTGCCTCGTGCCCTTGCCTCTCCCGACACTGAGGACGCCCATTACAACACCGGGGGCCAAACGTGGGGAGGAGAACGGAACCGAATCGAACACGCACAAGACACACAGGCCGCTAACGGGCAGACGAGACAAGATGAACGGTAAAACCGATAGGCAGAGAAGGACAGCGAAAAGAAGCGTTGGGGACAAGCGGCCTAGTTATAAGCTGGCGTTGGAAGCTTGGGTAGTAAAATCAATTGATGATAAAAACCGACAACCGAGCCCCAACCGCAACAAAACCGTCGGCGACCAAACCACCACCAGAAGAACAACCATTCCTGCAAGGTGAAGTACCCCACAAAAGACTTTAATCTAACAAAGGAAAAGAGGGGTACTTCGCACAGACAACTCCATCGCCGCGGCCTGTGACCACATGACGACGGCAGGCCCAAAGGACAACAAGAGCGAACCCCAAAAAACTACAACCGGCTTAATCGACAGGTTTCGAACCGTAAAAGAAACCCCATTGGTGAGCATGAATTCCTGGCCCCTCGTAGCTTAATCTAGTTAGGTATTGGGGGTGGGATAAGGATAAGGGGATTTTTAATGTGTTTGTTCCCTCGATGTGCTGTGTGTTCCCCATTCCCAAATAAGTGTAATTTTATATGCCTGTAATTATTCCAGTAATTCTCAGTATTGTGTTTTATTGTGCCTTTTAATAAAAATTGCGGTTTTCTTGCACCAAACCACTTGTCTACTCTATTTTCTGTATCGCCGCCTGTACCTAAGTCCAGTGTCTAGAACCCAGGGGTGTGGGGGCGATTCGATCCACTCAGAGACAGTCAGGGGCAGAGCTGACTGGGCACACGCCACCCCCTACAATATCCCTTTGCAGATTCTTTGAGTGCCCTGCACAACTTGCTTTCCCACCCATCTGTATCATCCGCAAACTTGGCTTCATCCAAGTCATTAATGTAGATTGTAAATAGTTGAGGCCCCAACACTGATCCCTGTGGCACCCCACTAGTTACCATTTGCCAATCGGAAAATGACCCATTAATCCCGACTCTCTGCTTTCTGTTAGTTAGCCAATTCTCTGTCCATGCTAATATATTACCCCTAACTCCGTGAGCTCTTATCTTATGCAGTAACCTTTTATGTGGCACCTTATCGAATGCCTTCTGAAAATCCAAGTACACCACATCCATTGGTTCAACTTTGTCCACCCTGCTCATTACATCCTCAAAGAACTCCAGCAAATTTGTTAAACATGATTTCCCTTTCCTAAAACCATGCCGACTCTGCTTGACTGCATTATGATTTTCCAAATGCCCTACTACTGCTTCCTTAATGAAGGACGCCAGCATTTTCCCAATGACAGATGTTAGGCTAACTCGTCTATAGTTTCCTGCTTTCTGTCTCCCTCCTTTCTTAAATAGGGGTGTTACATTTGCGGTTTTCCAAAACACTGGGACCTCTCCAGAGTCCAGGGAATTTTGGTATATTGCAAACATTGCACCACTATCTCTGCAGCCACTTCTTTTAAGACCCTGGGATGCAAGCCATCTGGTCCAGGGGATTTGTCAACTTTTAGTCCCATTATTTTACCAAGCACTATTTCCTTAGTGATAGTGATTGTCTTTAGATCCCCCCTCCCTGTGGCCCCTTGATTATCAATATTGCGATTTTGTTAGTGTCTTCTACCATGAAGACAGATACAAAATATTTGTTCAGAGTCTCTGCCATTTCCCTGTTTCCCATTATTAATTCCACAGTCTCATCCTCTAAGGGACCAACGTTTACTTTAACTACTCTCTTCCTTTTTATATACCTGTAGAAGCTCTTACTATCTGTTTTAATATTTCTTGCCAGTTTACTCACATAATTCATCTTCTCTTTCTTTTTTTTTAGTCATCCTTTGCTGGTTTTTAAAAATTTCCCAATCCTCTGGTCTCCCACCAATCTTGGCAACATTGTATGCCTTCGTTTTCAATTTGATACCATCCTTTACTTCCTTAGTTAGCCACGGATGGTGCTCCTTCTCTTAAAATCTTTCTTTCTCATTGGAGAATGTTTTCAAGGGGAGACTGCATAGGCACTCGAGGGAAATAAACTTGCAGGGCTATGGGGATAGAGCGAGGGAATGGGACTGATTGGATTGCTCTACAGAGAACCGGCACGGACTCGATGGGCCGAATGGCTCCTGTGCTGTTATGACTCTATGGGGGAGAAATTCGGTTGGTAGCACCGCCGATTAATGCCTAAAGAGGCTGAGAAGTGGGGCGCTAGCCAATTTCCGGGCGGGCGCAGGGTGCCTAGAGCCTCGCCCCATATTGACCATGCATTTAGCGCCAGCGCAAACTCATATGACTCTATGACTATGGGGGAGAAATTGGGTATAGCCCCGTTTGGGGCGCTAGTTCTGGCGAAGCGCAAAGCCTAGCGCCAGTCGCGATTTAGCGTCACCTGGCGCGATATTGGGTCATTGCACCCCTGAGGGTGATTGTGGCGCTAAATCAGGCGCTGCACGAGGCTCTTAAGGCGCTAACCCGGCGGCGCAACCCAATTTAGCGGCGGCGGGGCGCAGCGCAGGTGCTGTCAATAATCACTTTCCCTGAGACACACTGGCGCCGGCCAGCTCTTAAAGGGGCAGGTCAATTGGCATCACCAGACACACTCACTGCCTTGTAGACTTTCAAAGCGGTGGGAGCCTACCTGTGGCGCACCATCCTAGCAAGACATGGAAAGGGTGAGGCAGAGGGCGGAATGCCTCACTGGGGGCATTGGATGCTTTGGTTAGCGCAGTGGAATCAAGGCCAAGGAAGATGGTTGGAATGTGATTTATGATTTGGACAGTCTCCCAGGTGTGAGAGTCAGTTATGTGTCAGTGTATTAGTTTTGCTTTCTGTTGCCATAGCTTTCTCATGTTTGAAGGAATCACATTTTGTGTAATGAAACACTTTCTTCATTTACAATGGCCATGCCTGCTATTTACATGCATCTTGCCCTTCACAGGCTTGGGAGTATCAGACCGGTTCCATTCCTGTTCTTGGAATGGCAGCAAGCATTCCGTGAGAGGGGCCTAGAAGCTACTTCTGATCAGCCTCTGATGCGCAGCCTGAGAAGAGCCGCTCGCGTAGAAGTTCAGGCCAGCAGGCATCTTCTCAGCCACCAACAGAGATGTCCTGCACCTTATCTGAGGCTGCAGATCTGGCTGAAGCAGCTGGCACAGCTCAGTCACCACCTCCTTTCTAAATCGCAGCCTTCTGACACACTGCATGTTCATGTAGGAAAACTGCTGTCAGAAAACCCTGCCAGCGTAAGGTCTGCTGTGGCGACGTCTGTTGGCCCTCCTCCATCTGGCCATGCCCGCCCCCCTCTCCCAGCGTCTCAGTGCCCTTTCCAGATGATTCAGCAGCAGGATGTTCCCCTCCAATGCAGCCCCCATAATAAGTGCCCACAGGAAGGATCCCCGTTGTTAAGGCTCACCAACAGCAAGGTGATGATCAGAAGGCTGAAGATTGTCTGCCTGCGCTGGCTCAGTGGTTAAATGGCTCTCAGTGTGCAGCTCAGCAACTCTTTGTAGCTCTCGAGGAAGTTGTGCTCCAGAAATGGCTGCCGTTTTTAAACCACACCAGTCCCCTTTAAATAACACCCCCCCAGGCCAAGAGCGATTGGGTAAGGTTCCCTGTAAGCTGTCACTAATAGCGCCAGGCGCTACGGGGGGGGGGGGCGGGGCGCCACTGAATTTCTGGTCCGGGGCGCTCAAAAGGCGTTGCACACTGAAATGACGTCATAATCTGCCTGCGCCCATGAGCGGGCGCTATGAGTTTGCGCCGGCGCTAAATGCATGGTCAATATGGGGCGAGGCTCTAGGCACCCTGCGCCCGCCTGGAAATTGGCTAGCGCCCCACTTCTCGGCCTCTTTAGGCGTTAATCGGTGGCGCTACCAACCGAATTTCTCCCCCAATGATTCTATGACAAAAAACTCAGAAATATAGTAAAACAGTGGTAGTAACAGACTTCAGGAGGACATAGACAGACTGGTGAAATTGGCAGACACATGGCAGATGGAATTTAATACAGAGAGGTCTGAATTGATGCATTTTGGAAGGAATAATGTGGAGAGGCAATATAAACTAAATGGTAAAATGTTAAAGGATGTGCAGGAACAGAGAGACCTGGGGGTTCCTACACACAAATCTTTGAAGGTGGCAGGACAAGTTGATAAAGCTATTAAAAATGCATACGAGTTCCTTGGCTTTATAAATAGAGGCAAAGAGTGCAAAAGCAAGGAAGTTATGCTAACCCTTTATAAATCATTGGTTAGACCTTAGTTAGAGTATTGTGTTCAATTCTGGGCACTACACTTTCAAAAGGATGTCAAAGCCTTAGAGAGGGTGCAGAGGAGATTTATTAGAATGGTACCAGGGATGAGGGAATTCAGTTATGTGGAGAAACTAGAGTAGCTGGGATTGTTCTCCTTTAGAGCAAAGGAGTTTAAGGGGAGATTTAATAGAGGTGTTCAAAATTATATGGGGTTTTGATAGAGTAGATAGGAAGAAACTGTTTCCACTGGCAGGAGGGTAGGTAACCAGAGGACATAAATTTAAGGTAACTGGCAAAACAACCAGGGGGAGCTGAGGAGAATTTTTTTATACTCTGCAAGTTGTTATGATCTGGATGCACTGCCTAAATGGGTGGTGGAAGAAGATTCAATGGTAACTGTCAAAAGGGAATTGGATAACTACTTGAAAAGGAACAATTTGCAGGGCTATGGGGAAAGAGCAGGGGAGCGGGACTAATTGATAGCTCTTTCAGAGAGCAGGCACAGGCATGAAGGATGAATAGCCTCCTTCTGTGCTGTATTATTCTATAAACATTAGTATTTCCTGTGTTAAAAATGCCTGTGAATTTGCACTCGAAAGTATATATATAGTTTATAAAAGAGAGGTCCATTTATTTCTCTTAATTTTTTGCCTGATGATGTGGATGTATTCATTATTAAAGTTTCATCATCACCAAACGTAAGCCATGCTCTATGTCGCTATCTTGCAGCTTTCATGCGTGTTGCTACTTTTTGGACTTGGCAATAGGTGGCAATCCTGACTATGTAAACTCTGACAATGATTTTTCCTTTCAATCCACTTGCTGACAGATTGATACTGGTGACTCTTCAGTCAATCGATATTAATGTATTAATCTCTCCTTTGTTAGACATAAAATAAAACTCAAATGAACATTAATTAAATTTAGCTTGCTGAGTGAAATGTGCATTGATGTATCTTACAGAAACAACTAACAGAAACCAGCATTAATCCTACATGTGTATGTTATGAGTTCTTTGCTAAGTGAGTTACCTCAATTTTGGATTAATTATTAAACCTGGGCTGCACTAACTCATACGTGACAAAGAATAAAGGTGCAGGTTTCAGTTCATAAGGGACTTGGCCTGCTTATGAAAACTCTACTCTAGCTGTGAAGTTCAAAACAGATTTGGGAAAAAGCCAGTTATTCTGTTTTTTGTAGTATTATTTCAGGGAGGAATGTTGACTAGGAAATCTCCTGTGCTTCTTCAAATCTCCAACATCCACCAGAATAGGTAGACAGGACTTGAGAGTTTAAGCAGAGCACCTAAGGAAATGGAGCACACCCTCAGTCCTACCCTGGAGTAAACGCTGACAGGGGTTCCAAGGCCACAATCTTCTGGCCCAGAGGCAAGAATGCTACCAATTGAGCCAAAACAGCACATGCTTACCTTATAATCTTATCTGAATTACTTTCTGGATGATTTTCAAAACTTATGGCAGCACTCTTCATTGGAGAGAAAGTTTTGTAAGCATTGTTCACTTTTCCAGGTAAATTATTCATTAGCCCTTTGGATTGTTTTCATAATCTACAAATAATCTCATGTATCCTAAAGGCTAGGATCACTTGCAGACTACAGTAAAACTCTAAACGACTGTTTTACTATTTGAAGCAAGATTGCTTGACTATTGCCCTTTTTGCATACTGCCAGTACTGCAGATTTAAATCATTGAAAATTTTATTGGCATGATACAAGATTGCTGTGAAGACAAATTTGCTGTATAAAGTCCAGGAAATTGGGAAACTGAATCCATTTGTTTCTACTACTCCAAACATGAACGTCTCCGGATTATTTTCCCTTTGTTTAACGTTATTGTTCACATACTGTAACACTTTGGTGGTAAGATACACTCATTGCATATTAAAAGCATATTTGTTATTTTTCACCATTTAAACAAATATCATCCTTCTTTTTCCAGATCAGAGAGACTCCTTCTGGAAATGGTATACGTTGAGATTGTTTGTATTTTATTTTTTCCTGCTATATATTTTAAAACTCTTTCATAACTTCTCGGGTTGTAATAGCTAATGTATTAATTGCTTGTTCTTCCTTAACCAGTTTATGAAGTAGATGCTGGGGAATTACGAGATGACATCCCACAAATAAATTTAGGTAGGTTTAAAATTTAGAACAAAGAACACATTCTACATCTTTCAAGTTATATTCTTTCAAACTTTAAAAGTATATCCTGCTAAAATTCTTTATATTAATGCAACTTATATATTCTGTTACTTGGTGTGACTTCTTTGATTAGCAGGCAGAGTATTTTATGTTGCAGTACTTTTCTAATTATCTTTTTGTTAGAATCCCAAAGGTTTCTGTTTCAAGGAGACATTGCAAGGACTGTAAGTATGATTCAAGTTGTGTTGATTTATAATAAACCCATTTATAACACTATGCTTTCATCTATGAATGTATTATTGATTTCCTCACTTTGTTACAGCACGAACGGAATGCTATTAAAGATCTGACATTGAGATGGAAATTCCCTATTCCATACATTCTGGCTGACAACCTTGGTAACTCTTTATATTATTTATCAATAATCAGAAGGTGTTCAAACACTATTGGTTTACATCCTGATATAAGTATCTATTGTTGAAAATGTAACATCATTATCTTGATATTCATCCTGTTTGAGGTATAATGCTTCCAAATATCCAGTTATTCCTATCTTTATACTGACTACTTTAGTGATTTATTTAAGACAAGCTACTAGAATTCAAAGGTGAAATCATGTTAAGTTAAATAAAAAATGTGCTACAATATTTTAGATTCCATTAATATAATTATTCATTGTTGTGTTCTAATTTAAGAATGGATGGCTAGCTGGCTAGAATGGATTGCTGGCTGGCTTCAAGACAGAGTAGGGGTAAAAGGTAGCTATTCACAGTGGCAGAAGGTGGGTAGTGGTGTTCCACAAGCATCAGTGCTGGGACCACTGCTGTTCACAATTAATATTAACGATTTAGACTTTGGAACCAAAAACACAATTTCTAAATTTGCGGATGACATCAGATTTGGGGGGGGGGGATAGTCAATACTGAGGAGGACTGCAACAAATTACAAGAAGACATTAATAAACTTGCAGAATGGGCATATAATTGGCAAATGAACTTCAACACAGATAAATATGACTATCACATTTTGATAAGAAAAATAAGGAGGTTACATATTACTTGTAAAATACGAATCTAAATGGGGTAGACGAGCAAAGGGATCTCGGAGTACAAATACACAATTCACTAAAAGTAGCGATGCAGGTTAATAAGGCCATAAAAAAAGCAAACCAGACACTAGGGTTTATTTCTAGAGGGATTGAGTTGAAAGGTAGAGAAGTTATGCTAAACTTATATCAAACCTTGGTTAGACCACACTTGGAATACTGCGTACCATTCTGGTCGCCATATTATTAAAAGGATATAGAGGCATTGGAGAGGGTGCAGAAAAGATTTACAAGGACGATACCAGAAATGGTACTGGAAAGCTACCACCAACGCTGCCTCCGCAAGATCCTGCAAATCCATTGGCAGGATAGGCGCACCAACATCAGTGTTCTTGCTCAGGCCAATATCCCCAGCATCGAAGCTTTGACCACGCTCAATCAGCTCTGATGATCGGGTCACATTGTCCGCATGCCCGATACGAGGCTCCCAAAACAAGCGCTCTACTTGGAGCTCCGGCACGGCAAGAGAGCCCCAGGTGGGCAGAGGAAACGCTTCAAGGACACCCTCAAAGCCTCCTTGAAAAAGTGTAACATCCCCATCGACACCTGGGAATCCCTGGCCCAAGACCGCACAAAGTGGAGGAGAAGCATCCGGGAAGGCGCCAAACACCTCGAGTCTCTTCGCCGGGAGCAAGCGGAAGCCAAGCGCAGGCAGCGCAAGGAGCGCACGTCAACCCAAGCACCCCACCCACCCACCCCTTCAACCACCGTCTGCCCCACCTGTGACAGAGTCTGTAGGTCCCACATTGGACTCATCAGTCACCTGCAAACTCATTTTTAATGTGGAAGCAAGTCATCCTCGGTTCCAAGGGACTGCCTAAGACAGAGAAGAGACCAGAAATGTGAAGGTATATCTATCAGGAAAGGATGAGCAGGCTGGGTCTCTTTTCTCTTGAATAAAGAAGGCTGAGGGATGACCTAATACAGATCTTTAAATTTTTTTAAATATTAATTCATTGGATGTGGGCATCGCTGCCAAGGCAAACATTTATTGCCCATCTCTAGTTGCCCTTGAGAAGGTAGTGGTGAGCTACCTTCTTGAACCGCTGCAGTCCGTGTGGTGAAGACTAGCTTCTGTGATGGTTGGTTTCCTCAGGAGGAGGCGGATATGGATCATCCACTCGGCACTTCTGGCTGAAGATGGTTACAAACGCTTCAGCTTTGTCTTTTGCACTCACTTGCTGGGCTCCACCATCATTGAGGATGGGGATATTCATGGAGCCTCCTCCTCCCGTTAGTTGTTTAATGACTGGATGTGGCAGGACTGCAGAGCTTTGATCAGATCCGTGGGATTGCTTATCCCTGTCTATAGCATGCTACTTCCACTTTTTAGCATGCATGTAGTCCTGTGTTGGAGTCAGTGTTGAGGACTCTCAGAGCCACTGCTTCCCAACTGGAAGGTTGTTATTAGATGTGTAAGAGCACAGATCTTGGTCTAATGGGCAATAATTTAAGACCTATTATCTGATCCTGTACGATGAGGGCTTGGTATTCGGCCCAATATTGATTCAGCTGAAATACCTTGGCTCAGAATAATTTACAAATAATCTGCCTGTTACAATATGCCTAGTTGTAACACAAAATCTCAATTGGATACTGTAAAGATTGTTGGGTATAATTTTTGATCAGTGTGCATTCTTCTGTGCATTTTTAAGTATGCTTTAACCTCTTTAAAATAAGGGTTTGATATCTACATTTCGCCAATTGGAAAATATAGCTCCGAGTGGTTTATTTTATAGCTTTATTCAAGTGAATTGTTCAATTTTTAGTGTTTTGATTTTCAGAACTAAATGCCAAGGGCGTCATCCTGCATGCATTTGAGCAATATCGCTTGAAATCATGCATTGATTTCAAACCATATGAAGGAGAGGAAACATTCCTAATTTTTCAAAAATTAGATGGGTATGTACAAAATCACACAATTGTATTAATATATTATTAGAAATCATCAATGCTGTTCTTGTACAAAACGTAATGTCCTCTTCCCAAATTGCTCTGTGTGCTATTTTATTGCAGATTGGAATTTTGTACAAGCGTGTTCAGTGTTTGTGCAAGAATAGAGCTAATCATTACTTCTCCCCTACTGTAACTATGTAAAGGTATAAAAAATGTGGTGGACCAAAACCGTATCATATTTTGTACCATGTCTCCACAACTTATCAACCCTGTTCTCACTGACCTCCACTGCTCCCCATTTGCCAGCACATTGGGCTAGAAAATTGGCTCCTTTGCGCCTGTCATTAGCGCCTCTGGGGGGCGCTAACAGGGCACAATGGGCTTATCGCCCAGGGTGGGGCGAAGAAAGCACCTCCCAAGAAAGTTGGTGGGGCGTTGCTGAGGCACTACCCGATAGCGGCGCGCCCCCGCCAGTAGCACCCCGGGCTGCTGCGCTGCTGGGGCGATGATGTCATCGTCGTGCGCCGTGACCCCTTAGCGCCCCGCCGCGGCCCCTTACCGCCCCTTGGTAGAAATTCGGCTGCGGCCCTTGAGGCTGCCACAGGCAATGTCAGTGCCAGCCTCGTGGGTCACAAGCCGGGATGAACTCCACTCACGGGGCAGTATTTAAAGGGGAGGTGTGGCCGTGACCCACGCCGCTATTTTCTTTTTTTGGTTAACCTCCAGGTCGGCCCTCCGTGGTGTGCTGTGCAATAGTCTTGGCCGCCATCGCACAGCCCGGCACCGCGTCTCGGTGTTGGGCTGCGGCCATGGCACCACGTCGTCCTGGTGGCCTAGTATGGGCCATCGGTGGCCCTGCAGGGTGTGCAGCAGCACTCCTCTTTAACTGAAAGGCTTTGAAATGTGGCTGCGCTCTGCCGAGTGCTGACAATCGCCTCAGTTACCGCCCCACCAGGAAGTGGAGCGTCCGGGGTGGTACTTCCGTGCCGGGCGCTAAATGTCCAGCCTTAACTCGGTTACCGCCTCCAAACGGGGCATAACCAAATTACGTGCCCATTGACTTTAAATTCCACAATTTTATTTATAAATCCCCCCCCCCCATGGCCTCGCTCCATTCTACCCCTGCAATTTCCTCAAACGCTACTTCCCAGTTTGCACCCTTCATTTTTCTGAGTCTAGACTACTGTGTGTTCCCCATCCTCTCGGTGGCAGAGCCTTCAAGTATTATGGCCCGTCTCTCTGGAATTCTCTTCTTAAGCCTTGCTTCATTGCAGCCCATCTTCAAAAACTTCCTCAAAATCTATTTATTTAAACTTACCTTTGGGTCACCTTCTCTAATTCTGCTGTTAATTCTTGGTTGGTGTCTGAATTTCTCCTCCCCCCACTATTATTTTTGAAGTGCCCTGGTATGTTAAAAGTGGTATACAAGAGTAAGTTGTCATTGATATTGTATTGTACAGAAGAGGGACTTTTAAAGGCAGTGTCTACATCATGGAACTAGAGGGCTTTGGTCCAAGAGGAAATTTGGCACCGGGGGCTAAAGGAAATCTACACCGGGTTCAAAATGAAATAGGGGCAGAGATTGGTTGCTTATACTAGTAAGATATGTGTACTACTAAACACTGTCTTCATTAAACAGGTGCTGGTCTTATGTTGGTGACTTGCACAGTGGTCAAAATGTGTCCATTGGTGAACGATGTGACTTAAAAGCTATTGTTGAGCATGAACTCCTACATGCATTAGGATTCTACCATGAGCAATCAAGAACAGACCGTGATGACTATGTTAACATTTGGTGGAATGAAATTATTCCAGGTAAGATTTCAAATGTTCATCGCTTTCAATTATAGCGATGTACACTTGTTTGCCACAATAAATAGTGTAGCTGCACAGCCACTCATTACAACATTTTAAAAAACACAATGGCTTAGAAATAGGTTTATCCCTGACTTCGGGCGTGAAGCCAACGGTAGCCCCAAACCATTGCACTTAAGCTGTTGCGCAAGAGGACCAAGCGAATTGACCAAAGCGTCGAATGGCAGTGACTGGTGATAGAACTGAGTTAAAATCCCACCATGGCAGTTTGAGAATTTGAAATCAATTGAAAAGTAAATCTGGAAATGAAAACTGTTATCAGTCAAAGTAACTGTGAAGCTATCTGATTGTCATAATAACCCAACTGGTTTACTAATGTCCTTTAGGGAAGGAAACCTGCCGTCTGGCCTATATGTGACTCTAGTCCCACACTGACATGATTGGCTCTTAACTACACTCTGAAGTAGCCGAGCAAGTCATTCAGTTGTATCAAACCACTAGCGGTTCAACAAGAAGGCCCACCACCACCTTCTATGGGCAACTAGGGATGGACAATATATGCTGGTTTTGCCAGCAATGCCCACACCCCAAGAATGAATTAAAAAAAAACCTGAGTATTTTTCCCTATTTTGGGCTAATATGAATTGAAATTACTAGCTAAAAGCTACTCAAGCCACAATGCAAACCTAATGTCTCTGAAAACATATATTCTATCTGATTCTAAACATGATGCACGAACTAAGTTAATAAATAACTTTTGAAAGCATTTTTTGCTTTTTTATTCTTTTGAATATTGTTGGCATTTTCTCAATAGAAAGAAAGAACTTGCATTTAAATACCACCTTTTACATTCCCAGGATGTTTCGAAATGCTTTACAGCTAATGAATTTCTTTTGAAGTTAGTCACTGTTGTTTTTTGCAAAAACACGGGTTTCAATTTGTGTACAACCAGGTCCCAAAAACAGGAGTGAGAAAGATAAACAATGAATCCATTTTGGTGGTATTGGTTGAGGGATAAATGTTGTCCAGGATGGTGGGAGAACTCTGCTCTTTGAATAGTGCTACGGGATCTTTTACATCCACCCAAGCAGTTTAATATCTCATCTGAAAGATAGCGGCCTAGAAATTCAGTGCCCTTAGCACCGATTTTGCGGCGCTAGAGGGCCTAGCGCTGCAATTGGCGCCGGTTCCTAAATTGCCTGGGGCCCTTCCGCGGCGGTAGACCGGTAGCGCTGCGCCGGCACCGATGACGTCATCGGTGTGCGCAGCGTCCCGGTTGCCGTGGTAACCCGGCCCCAAGCCGAAATTCAGTTGCGGCCGCCTCGCCAGTGGCAGCCGCAACTAAGACTCCGGCAAACGAGTGCTGCCGGAGTCTGCGCCGGCGCTTTAAGGAGGCGCGGCGGCCGGCCGCTTTCCCGCCGGCCGCCTGCCCGCAGCTCCCTCCCCGGACTTCTCCCCCCCCCCCCCGGAACAGATGCAAGCCCGGCACTTGTCCGAGGTGCCGGGCTCATTTTTGAGGAGATTTGCGCGGGCCGCGGCCGGGTGCAGGCAGCTCCTCCTTAACGGAAGGAGGAGGCCTGCACTTCCCGAGCCTGCCGCACCGCAGCGGGCGCCGCAGCGCCGGAATAGCGCCGCAATGCGGCGCGTTGCGCCAGTTTTCAGGCGCTAAAACCCTTCAGTAGCGCCGGCAGCCATTTGGGCGCGGCGCTACTGAATTTTTGGCGCGCGCAAAGGGACTTAGCGCCGGTGCTAACTTCCGGCGCTAAAGCCCTGGCGCAGCGCAAACTCAATTTCTAGGCCAGCACCTTTAGCAATGCAGCAATAGTTCAGTACTGCACTGAAATGTCAGACTAGATTATGTGTTCAAGGAGCTGCAGTGGGACTTGAATTCTACCGCCTTCTGGCTCAAAGGTGAGAGTCCAGAACATCGTTCATTAAATGTTACCTTGTACAGATACACAAACAACTTTAATTTTAAAGACTAGTCCAGCAATGTTCATCAAATACATAGAGATATTGCACTAGTTGAAGGCATATTACGATTCTTCTCAACTCAGTTGAACCTGTAGTGCTCGTGAGTAGTGAAAGAAGAATGGGAATGCACTATTACTGGTGTAATATCCCAGATATAGTTTAAACAAACATGTAGACTGATAAAGTATATCTGAAATTTAATCAATAAATTTGAACATAAAAATATCCTTCACTACAGCTGAATATCAACTGTTGCACTTTTATTCAGGTATGGAACACAACTTCATTGTATATAATGATGATTATATTACCGACCTGAATTCTCCATATGATTATGAATCTTTGATGCATTATGCACCATTCTCTTTCAACAAAAATGATAGTTTTCCTACTATCACTGCAAAGATACCAGCATTTGATGAAATAATTGGACAGCGATTGGACTTCAGTGCTATTGATTTGCTGAGGCTAAATCGCATGTATAACTGCAGTAAGTTCAGCTTTTATTCTTTACATGCAATGAAATTAGGACTCTTCAGAGAGTTCAGCACTTAAAGGCTGATTAAGCAAATTCATTTTCACACAAATCTTTTTCTCAGCTTCTTCGCTCACACTGTTGGACCAGTGTGCATTTGAGTTCATTAATATCTGTGGCATGATTCAGAGCGAACTTGAAGATGCCGACTGGGTTCATATGAAGAGCAGTCCTGGAAATGAGGATCACACTCTAAATGGCAAATGCAGAGGTGAGTGCACACTTTCCAACCCGTTTTACTTACTGCTACTGCTGCTAATTGTCTACAACAACAGCTTGTATATATAAAGCGCCTTTAAAGCAGTACAACGTTCCCAAGGAGCTTTACAGGAGTGTTATCAAACAAAATTTGACACTTAGCCACATAAGGAGATATATGGGCAGGTGGTCAAAGAGCTAGATTTTAAGGAGCGTCTTAAAGGAGGAAAGAAAGGTAGAGAGATGGAGAGGTTTAGGAAGGGAATTCCAGAGCTTAGGGCCATGGCAGCTGAAGGCACAGCCACCAATGGGGGAACGATTAAAATTGGGGATGCTCAAGTGGCCAGAACTAGGAGCGCAGATATCTCGGGGTGGGGGAGGGGGGGTAGGGCTGGAGGAGGTTACAGAGATAGGGAGGGGCGAGGCCATGGAGGGATTTGAAAACAAGGATGAGAATTTTGAAATCATGGGGTTACTCAACCAGAAGCCGATGTAGGTCAGCGAGCACAGGGGTGATGGGTGAACGGGACTTGGTGCGAGTTAGGACATGGGCAGCTGGATTTTGGATGACCTCAAGTTTATGGAGGGTAGAACATGTGAGGCCAGCCAGGAGTGCATTTGAATAGTCAAGTCTAAAGATAACAAAAGCATGGATGACCATTTCAGCAGCAGATGAGCTGAGGCAGGGGCGGAGACGGGCAATGTTACGGAGGTGGAAATAGATGGTTTTTGTGACTCCACCAGTAGGCATGTAGTGGTGCGAGTACAACATTTCCAGTTTTCACTGTCTTAGAAACATAGGCCGCAATTTCGCCGACCGAGGCGGGTCCGGGGCGTCCCATTACCATCTCCTTTTGCTTTGCACCATCATCCCCTTTGTCTCTTAATCTCTCCTGCCTTCCATCCTATCACAGACCTTCCCTTTTGTTCTTTCCTCCCCTCCCCCCTCTCCCTGCCCCGACACTTGCTTAAAAACCTGTTCCATCTCCAGCTTTTTCCAGTTGTGATGAAAGGTCATCGACCTGAAACGTTAACTCGGTTTCTCTCTTCACAGATGCTGCCTGACCTGCTGAGTATTTCCAGCATTTTCTGTTTTTATTTCAGATTTCCAGCATCCGCAGTATTTTGCTATTGTATCCAAAAATCTATCGATCTCTGCCTTGAATATACTCAACGACTGAGCCTCCACAGCTGTCTGGGACAGAGAATTCCAAAGATTCACCACCCTCTGAGTGAAGAAATTTCTCCTCATCTCAGTCCTAAATGGCCGACCCCTTATTCTGAGACTGTGACCCCTGGTTCTAGGCTCCCCAGCCAGGGGAAACATCCTCTCTGCATCTACCCTGTAAAGTCCTGTAAGAATTTTGTATGTTTCAATGAGATCACCTCTCATTCTTCTAAACTCTAGAGAATATAGGCCTAGTCTACTCAATCTCTCCTCATAGGACAATCCCCCCATCCCAGGAACCAGCCTGGTGAACCTCCATTGCACTCCCTCTATAGGGGGCATATAAAGGGTCATAGTTGGAGCCCATATTTATAAATTTTCAACATATGAAAATGTTTCTTCTGCCTGACCCCCAATCATATACTATCTCAGCTCTTTAGTTCCTCTGCAATACAGAAAGTTTTGTAAGAAGTCTCCATGTTCATGTTTTGACACCTTTCAGGATAAAATTATTTGTTTCCATTCCACAGACAGCTGCATCTTAAATCCGCCACATAGAAAATGCACTTGTGCCAATAATTGGTCAATGGTTTTTTCATTCATAAAAAATGTGTAAAATTAGAATCTTTAACTCCAGTCTCAGAAGAGCTTTTGCTGCTTTTCTGGTATTGTATTTTTTACTTAACATATTAGCCTGCCTCTAAGGATCTACTGTTCACTATTTATAGTGAAATTATTAACATGGGTATAAAGATTTCTTTTGATTTCACTATATATATAATGAACAGTGGAAATTTTCCCCTTTAATCAGGCAACCCAGTCAATGTCAATCAGTTGTGGATTATGGAGCTCAGGGTTACAGAGAGAAAAAAAGAAAGAACTTGGCATTTATATAGTACCTCTCATGTTCTCAGCACATCCCAGAGTGTTTTTCAGCCAATCAATTACTCTTGAAGTGTGGTTGCTGTTGTTTTGTAGACAAATACAGCAATCAATATGTGCACAGCAAGGTCCCACAAACAGTAATGAGATGAATGACCAGGTAATCTGGTTTTGTCCGTGTTAGTTGAGGGATAAGTATTGGTCACAAAACTAGGAGAACTCTGCTGCTCTTTTTTGAATAGTGCCATGGGATATTGTAAGTTCACCTAAGAGTTCATAAGGGGCCTTGGGGGAAAAAGTCAGTTGGTTTGCACCTCCCGTTAACGCCTTAAGAGGGCGCTAATGGGGCGCAAAACAACTAGTGCCCATGCGCAGCGATATTTGCGCCGCTCACGAAATTAACTAAACATTTTGCGGCAGTGCTAAACACTATCGCCACGCTCTCCTGCGCCGGCAGAGCGTGACGTCAGTCGAGTGTGCAATGCCCCGGTAGCGCCCCGGACCAGATATTGAGTGGTGCCCCCTGCCTTACTGCCTGCCGCTAGCAACGACAGGTTGAGGGGAGCGTTTTGCAGTCAGGAAGGGACTGGGGGAGCGCTATTTAAAGGCAACCGCTTCCTGCCTTTTTTTGTTGGTAACATTTTTGCACCATGCATTCTGAGAGAGAGAGACTTCTGAAGAAATTCAATGCTGTGTGAAGGAATTTTGGGTACTGAGCAGCACTTTGCAGGTTTATTTTGATTTGCGCTTCCTTGTATCGATTTAGAAGAGACTGTGGGGGCTGCATTCTGAGCTCTTTCCCTGGGCCTCTCCATTGTTCTTTCCAGCAGATTTGATGTACAGGTCTCTCCAGGCCGAGATTCAAGGCTGCAATGAGCAGGATGTGGATGGAGAGCAAGATCAACCCTCCTCTTTAAGAACTGGCCGGCGCCATTGTGTCTGTGTTCCATTGCTAACTGACATCACATGAGCTTCGCCAGCGCTCTGAGGTAGCGCCTCGCTCTTCGGCCTTTGCGCCTTAAGACAGGTGTGAAGCACCTGATTTAGTGCTCCAATCACCTCCGGGGCAATAAAAGCCAAGTTTGCAGCCGAAGGCGATAATTAGCGCCAGGCGCTAAACTTTGCGCACGGCCGATAACCGCACCCCAAACAGGGCGGTACTGAATTTTTCCCCCCTTGAGTTTAATGTTGCATCTGAAAGACAGCACTTCTGACAGCATTTCTTTAGTATTACACTGAAAAGTGAACCTAGATTATGTGCTCAAGTCCTGGAATGGGGTCTAAACCAAAGACCTTTGGACTTAGAGATGATAGTGTTATCACTGAGCCATTATTGAGTTTTATTTTGAGAACTGATATAGGAACTGGGAGTAGATTTCATTTATCATTTTATGATATCATAAAGGTAAGATTTGAATCTTGTTAAGTCTAGTGTTGATTCAATTCAGTCCCCAGTTATGCTGCCTAAAGATGATAGAACAACCTTATTTATTTGGATGACATCTAATGATATCTGATCCTCAGATGTGGATGCCAGGTGGAGACAACCCTAGGTATTGTTGACTAAGCTTTTTGTCCAAGTACAAATGACAAGGAACCAATAAAAAGACAGAAGAATAGTTTAGTGGCACAACAACTATTGTAAAAACCCTAAAATGTTGTTGTGTATTTAACTACTACTATCTAAGTACATCCAATGAGCACATGTCCTTTTGCCTTGACTATCTCTTAATGTCTCTTAACCTCTCCTGCCGTCTATCCTATCACAGACCTTCCCTTTTGTTCTTTCATCCCCTCCCCCCTTTCCCAGCCCCTACACTTGCTTAAAAATCTGTTCCATTTCCTGCTTTTTTCCAGTTCTGACGAAAGGTCATCGAGCTGAAACGTTAACTCTGTTTCTCTCTTCACAGATGCTGCCTGACCTGCTGAGTATCTCCAGCATTTTCTGTTTTTATATTATATTTGAAATTAAAGTACTTAGCTTACCTATTAAAAGACTTTGTTCGATGATGATAATCCAAAACATTTGAAGAAACCTTGTACATTATTCTAACTTGTCAGCATTTTATCACATGGCACTATTCAAAAAAGAGCAGCAGAGTTCTCCAAGTGTTGTGACCAATTTTATCTGATTCTTTCCCCCAAACATTGTGATCTCTGAACTATAAGGGTAGGGAAAAGACACCTGTTGTTTGAAAGAATGTTTTTTTTGTTAAGGTTTCTGAAAGTTTCATGAACAGTGTTTTTTTATTTGTAGTCATGGATATTTGGTTTTCCTCTGCTTGTTTAGTGTTACTCTCTTCCAGTCAAACACAAATTGGAAATAATTTCCCTTTAGTCCATTTTGCTAGTATATCTTTGAGCTCCTTTGATAGTTTAGTGAGCACATACATTGACCAGTGTGATACAGGATGACAGCTGGGGAAATATAGGGATCTAAAAGACACAAGAAGAGGAAAACTATGACGATGAGAATAGACGGGGAGACCCGAAGAGGATTGATTGCAGATGACAGTAATTCTGCTGTAACCTGAGCTTCATTGCACCTACACACTGCTTCTGTATAGTGTGTGAATGTTGACAGCTTGATTTGGTGTCTTCTCGATGCTTGAGTTTTGATGTACATGTGAGAAACTTAACCTAACCCCACCCCGTTCAATGACAGTTACTACATCTTAATTTGTCACATTGCTGTAAAGTACTAAATCAGAATATTTTTATAATATTCAAGAACAATTCCACATTCTTCAGTTGATAACAAATTATTCACATTTTAGATGCTGGGTACTTCATGTACTTTGATACCAAGACTGGGAAGACTGATCAAAGTGCCATTCTGGAATCCCGGATCCTTTACCCCAAGAGGGATCAGCAGTGCCTTCAGTTCTTCTATAAAATGACAGGAAGCCCTATGGATAAGCTCATTGTGTGGATGAAAATGGATGACGGAACTGGAACTGTTCGAAAACTAGTTAAAGTTGAGACTTTTCAAGGTATTGACTTTTGAGATTTATGTTAAGTCACATTTAATATAGAGTTTAACATTAGTTAATTATGCCCTATAAACCATGAAGCTGTTGACAGGATATACTGTTACATAAAGAATGACGGATGGCAGGCTCTTTTGGTAAATGCAGTGTGTGGGATTGTACCTCGTCCTAATGTCCAGGAGGCCCCAGATTTGATAGCTGATCTGTGCAGATAGATGAGTGCACTGGGCCTAGTGCTGGGAATGCTGCAATTGGCCTCATTGTTCCCAGGCTAAGAAGAGATAAATCATTCAGGGCTCCTCAACACTGTCCAATAAATCCTAGCGTAAAATGTACAGGTATGGACGTTGGGGACGACAGGATCTGTGCTGCCCGCACTCAAATAGCCTGTTGAAATTCAGTTTGGTGATTTTCCAGCATAGATATGATCATCTGTGGGTCATATATGGCTCAGAAAATATGAAAGTATCCTATATTTTTAAGAAAATGCTGGAATCCTAAAACATTTCGACTGCAGTGAAATTTATATGAGATATCATGAAATGTGTTTCTAACGATATGCATATAACTGCCATTTACTGCTCCTTGATAATGCATCAGATAATTCTGTCAAGTCAGCCAGGCAAGGGAAACCTAGGAGAGGTAGTGAAGGAGGTCCAGCAGACACTGCTCCTGTCCAACAGGCAATGTTCCCTCTAATTTTTTTTGTACTGATCGGGCCACAAACTCCTTTGAGCGCGACCTTTTCATCCGTGTGCAAATTTTACAACAACGACAGCAACCCCTTAAAAGCATATATACAGTAATGCCATATTGTCACCCCACTTTCTCAAATCATGAGACAATCAGACAAGGCTCTATACAAGTTTAACATAACTTCTCTGCTTTTGAATTCTATTCCTCTAGAGGTGAACCCCAGTGCTTTATTTGAACATTTATGGCTTTTTTTAACCTACGTTGCTACTTTTAATGATTTGTGAATCTATACCCCTAGATCCCTTTGCACCTCTACTCCATTTCGACTCTTATTTTCCAAGGAGTACGTTGCCTCCTTATTCCTCCTACCAAAATGCACCACCTCACACTTATCTATATTGAACTTCATTTGTTATTTACACGCCCATTCTGCAGGTTTGTTTACGGTAGAATTAATTAAAAGCTTTTAGTTCGTCATCTACAAACTCTATTTTAAAAATAAAATTACTTGTCAGAAATGACTGGGATATAAAAGAACTGCATAATAATGTGTTAACACTTCAGAAACGTCACTCAGTTACACGGTTATGCATCGACAAACAATCCAAAAGCCCAAGGTGAGCTGAAAGAGGTATATCTATTTGTGCAATTAGTAATTGGCCCAGAAATTCGGGTCGGGGGCTTCCCGCGGGTGTAGGCCCCTGACCTGCACTTACCTTGAGCGCCGGCCGTTGAGCTGTGGGCCCGCGTGGGATTCCGATCCTGGGCCTGCTCCAACTGCTGGCGCGCAGTGCTTGTGTATCCCAGGGGCGCAGTTAGTTCGATGCGTCCCCTGGGATCACATGGGCCATGGAGAGCCAATCGGAGCAGGGAATGCTTCATTCATAAGTTTGACAGGACCTGTCAAAACTTATAAATACTACTGGCCCCAAAACATCACTAAATCGTCAAATAAATTTTAAAAAAACATCACACTTTTTAAATAAACAATAAATTACATGAAATAACTATTTTAAACAATAATTTAAATTTTTGAAAAAAATAATTTTATTTTCTAACGGGACTAAAAGTAAACTTACCTTGCTTTAAAGTATTTAAAAATAATAAACCTGTGGAAAAAATGTTTTAATTTTAATTAATTCACCACTTACCTTGTAAAAAGCAGGCCTTATGCCTGCTTTTTAAATGTGTAACTTCTGCAGACTTACCCTCCCGGGAAAACCTGCAAAAAAAACGTAAGTTCGATGCGCACGCGCAGCCTCCCCCGCGCACGCGTTCGACCTCTGAACCCCTTTGTTCAGGGGAATGGAAGTGCCGGTTTCCTGCGCATGCACAGTGCATGCAGGAAACTGGCACTTCCATTTGGCTTACGGGTGAGTACCCCATGCGTACTCACCCGTGGAGACCCGAATTTCTGGGCCAATATTAATTTTAAAGTTTTCAAAGTATTAGCCCATCCCTCATGTCACTATAGCAGTGGCTGCACGAGCAGCAGGAGCAGCAGCTTTCCTATGGCGCTGATGTGCTGTACGTCCACATAAGTAATTAGAATATTAATCACAATGCAACCAGATAACCAACAAATATAAAGGGCTGTAGTATTAAAAAGAACTGAACAAAAACAGGTATCTGTATTTTCAACTTCAATCACTTGCATTAATAAATGTTGTCTTCTTGAAACAGCAGCCCCCCCATGTAACATGTCAGAAATGCAGCACTTGTTTCCAAGTGCAGAAAAACACATACACCGAATTAAAAACAAAAAACAGGAAAAGTTATGATTTAACAGAAATAAACATTCGTCTTTCATCCTGGACAGGAGAGCCAATCAGACTGACTTGGAAATGTTTACTAATATGGTGGCATACAGATGTTAATTTATGAATTTCGCTTCTAATGTTTTTCTCTCAAACATTCTCCACAATATTAATCCCTGCTCTTATCACAAAAAGTGTTGAATTATTTTAGGTACTTCACAATTAAATAGCGGGAAACAAAGTTCATTGTATTCTCACTCTTTAATCTCCTGTTTCAAACATTTATACCAAATTGAAATTGTACATTATCGGTTTAATCAAGTATTTTCTATGCCTTTCTCAATAAACATATAGGGCCGGATTTTCCGATCAGAGGGTTCTCATGCCTCTAAATGTTTAAGAGGAAATCTAGATTTACATTATTCCTGGGATTTGTTAGGGTTATAGAACAACATAAAATGGTTGTGTTTTCCCCTTTTTTGGTTCTCTTCCTAAACGTCTTAACGATATATTTTTAAAAAGTCAGTAAAAAGCACAGTAATATATAACTCCTACAAATCCTCCCCTGCCCTCCCCCCTCCTCAACAGCATGGTTGCATGCTTGTGTAAAGCTACTCATTTCACTCGATCGCTCAAAATCAAATATTGAGAAATTTCAATTTTAAAACATTTTAAGCATTTCAGAGCCTCTTTAAAAGCGTTTGGACTTCAAGACCTGGTTGAAACTTGTTTAGATGAGGGGAAAATTTATTTTTGCTTGTTTCTTCCAAAATCATATTCGAAACTTAGGGGGGAAAAAAGATGTTTTAACACATTTTTTGTGAAAAGTTCATTAAAAATCTTTAAATTCTTTCAAGTCTTGTTGCAGCTTTGACAGAAGAAGTTGCTCCAAGTTTCTCTTTCCCTCTTCAACACTGTCATTAAATATACAACAAAAAATAATAAAATAAACTCTAATTCCAAATGGAGCTCAAATAAGAAAGTTATCCACTTTGGTAGAAAAACCAGAAAGGCAGAGTATTTCCTCAATGGTGAAAGATTGGGGAATGCAGATGCTCAAAGGGACCTGGGTGTCCTTGTACATGACTCACTGAAAGTGAATGTGCAGGTGCAGCAAGCCATTAGAAGGCAAATGGTATGCTGGCCTTCATTACAAGAGGATTTGAATACAGGAGTAAAGAAGTCTTACTCCAATTATATAGGGCCTTGGTGAGACCACACCTGGAGTACTGTGTACAATTTTGGTCTCCTTACCTAAGGAAGGATACACTTGCCATAGAGGGAGTGCAACGAGATTGATTCCTGGGATGGCAGGACTGTCGTATGAGAAGAGATTGAGTAAACTAGGCCTGTATTCTCTTGAATTCAGAAGAATGAGAGGGGATCTAATTGAAGCGTACAAAATTATTACAGGGCTTGATAGGGTGGATGCTGGGAGAATGTTTCCCTTGGCTGGAGAGTCTCGAACCAGGGGCCACAGCCTCAGGATAAAGGGTAGGCCATTCAGGACTGAGACGAGAAGAAATTTCTTCCCACAGAGGGTGGTGAATCTTTGGAATTCTCTACCCCAGAGGGCTGTGGAGGCTCAGTCATTGGGTATATTCAAAACAGAAGTCGATAGATTTCTGACTAGAAAGGGCATCGAGGGATATGGCGATATGGTTGGTGAATGGAGTTGAGGCAGAAGATCAGCCATGATCTCATTGAATGGTGGAGCAGGCTCAAAGGACTGAATGGCCTACTCCTGCTCCTATTTCTTATGTTCTTATGAATAAAGTGGTTAAACTTCCTAAGAAGGCGGTGAGGTTATCTATCCCTAGCCTTGGCGATGAGTTGGGATCAGTTTTGGAGAAGTTGTTTCCTATTTTTCTGCTGTTGTTCCCTCCGTCTCTCACAGACTCTGAGGTACAAACAGGGGCACAAACCTTTTTCCTCTCTCACAACATAACCCTGATAAACTCTTACAAAAAGGGGGTAACACTTGGCAAAATTTAACTGGAAATTACCACGAGACATTCAACATCACTTTCCAGTATTTTTTTACAGCTTTAAACAATTTTCCAAATTAAAAAAAAAATTATTCATACTTTTATTTCACCAGGGGCCTAAAAAGTTGTTTGCTTTAGCCTCCTTCCAGCGGTCATTGTACATGTGCTGTGCCTCCACCTGTGTTGTTCCAAAGTGTGGCCGCCGGTCAGTCCCCAGGAAGGGACTACACGTGTCTCCACAGAAACAAGTTACTGACAGAATCCCGAGACAATGCTCGCCGGGTTCCAGGACTCCGTATCTTAGCAAATGCTGTTCCAATTCGGATCGGCTTAGGTCACAAACGACTCTCTGTGAGGAATCCCAGGCCGGGCCTAGGAATTGCCCTATGTCTGCTTGCATCAACCGTAAGAATTGCTGGCCAGTCGCTGGGTAAATAGCCCAACTCTGCACCAGCGATTGCTTTTCGGAGCCTCCGCGGATGGCCTGTGAATGCGGACTTTGACAGGCCGCAAGTTCTGGGTTTCGTGCATGCGCAAGCGCATGTGGAAATCCCGAACTTGTGGGGCATTTCAAAGGGATTACAATGGCGTACTCTGAGAGTGTCATCACAGACACCACAATTACCGGGCCATACTGTATTGGGCCCCGCCCCCCACTCCAGCTCACTGCGCGGCCTTTGAATTTAAGTGTGCGGGACCTTGCAGATTGCTGCACAGCCGTGCACCTTAGAGGGAACAGTGCTTACAACCCTCCAAGATCTCCGCGCTCTTCGCATTCCCAATTTTAATCACTCCACGGTCGTGCCTTCATCTGGCCACGCTCACTCTACCATCCAATACAAGAGGCAACCTTTGTTGCCCCCAGGCAGTCTGAATTCTTTAGCAGACAGATGTGCTAATTGGGTTAGCCTGTAGAAAGTGAGGTGCCTCAGCATTTCTAAAAATATAAATCTAACGCCAGAATTCTGATCTTCAAAAGTAAGCTCCAATTTTCCCCAATTTTTATATTATTAAGATTTTTAATTACTTTCATCAGCAATAAGAATAAAACCATTAATCCACCCCTGGTAGAGAAAAAAAATCCACCCCTGGTGCAATATGGGAATTAGTAAGAAGTAGCTAATAAAAGTAAGTTAAACTTGTGCTAATTACTCTTCTTCCCTCTGCTAAAATGTTGCCTTGCTTCACCTAATGACTGAAAGCCTGATCTTACAACCCATCTGCAGTAGCATCATTTTATTCTAAAAAGCGGATTCACGTGCATCTGAAAATTCACACAAACTAATTTCTCATTTCCTCTCCTAAAACATGTCACTGCCATCTGACAGCAATAAAGTACTTTCTTACTCACCTGTTGCAGGTTAAACTCGGCAACTCACTCACCTATATAAGTTTAATAAGATGCGGTACATGTGGTTTATCTATCGATCTCTCCCAGAGATTTTTAAAGCTCTGTCCAGCTCCATAGCGGTGGATGGCTGGCTGCACTGAGCTGGCCCGGCCCTGCACCACGGGGACCGCAGAGTTTCTGTAACATAGGCCCCCGGAACCGTGGAGCCAAAGAAGAAGGAGGGACATGCTGCCCTCATCACCATGGGAGCCGGCTGAGCAGTTTCGGCGCCAGGGATCTCCAAGGTGAACTAAGTTGATCCGGCGTGGGTAGGGTCCAAACCTGGCAAGTGAGTTAGGATTTCCAATCCAACACCTTTACCACTGGGCCACCACAGCTGCTGGCAGCCGGCTGAGCTTGGCTCCGCCACAGCTTCTGCCTGCAACACGTGGAACTTCTCAGAGGACAACACAACTGACACGTCAACCATTCATTCCCTTATCATTTGGTCGCTGCCCCAACTCTTTCGTTAATTTTTAATTGGGCTCGGCTCTGAGATCGCAGGACTTGCAAATGACTGTCTGTCTGCATTCTGGGCCATTGTGTATTGGGCCCCTCTCCTGCTCCAGCTGTCCAGTTCTCTGCACGACCTTTGAATTGAAGTCTTCTTCTTAGGCAGTCCCTCGGAACCGAGGATGACTTGCTTCCACATTAAAAATGAGTTCTCAAGTGACTGATGAGTCCAATGCGGGACCTACAGTCTCTGTCACAGGTGGGGCAGATGGTGGTTGAAGGGGCGGGTGGGTGGGGTGCTTGGATTGACGTGCACTCCTTGCGCTGCCTGCGCTTGGCTGCCACTTGCTCCCGGTGAAGAGACTCGAGGTGTTCGGCGCCTTCCCGGATGCTTCTCCTCCACTTTGTGCGGTCTTGGGCCAGGGATTCCCAGGTGTCGGTGGGGATGTTACACTTTTTCAAGGAGGCTTGAGGGTGTCCTTGAAGCGTTTCCTCTGCCCACCTGGGGCTCTCTTGCCGTGCCGGAGCTCCGAGTAGATCGCTTGTTTTGGGAGTCTCGTATTGGGCATGCGGACAATGTGACCCGTCCATCGGAGCTGATTGAGCGTGGTCAAAGCTTCGATGCTGGTGATGTTGGCCTGAGCAAGAACACTGACGTTGGTGTGCCTATCCTGCCAATGGATTTGCAGGATCTTGCGGAGGCAGCGTTGGTGGTACCTCTCCAGTGCTTTGAGGTGCCTGCTGTACATGGCCCATGTCGCTGAGGCATACAGTAGAGTGGGTATCACTGCTGCTCTGTAGACCATGAGCTTAGTGCCGGGTTTGAGGTCCTGGTCTTCAAACACTCTCTTCCTCAGGCGACCGAAGGCTGCACTGGCACACTGAAGGCGGTGTTGGACTTCATCATCGATGTCTGCCCTTGTTGACAGTAGGCTCCCGAGGTATGGAAAGTGGTCCACGTTGTCCAAGGCCTTGTCGTGGATTTTGATAATCGGGGGGCAGTACTATGTGGCAGGGGCAGATTGGTAGAGGACCTTTGTCTTATGGATGTTTAGTCTAAGGCCCATGCTCTCATACGCTTCGGTGAAGGTGTTGACGATGGTTTGGAGTTTGACCTCCGAGTGAGTGCAGACGCAAGCGTCGTCTGCATACTGTAATTCGGCGACAGAGGATGGGATGACCTTGGATCTGGACTGGAGGCGACGGAGGTTGAACAGTTTCCCATTTGTTCTGTAAATTAGCTCCACTCCAGTGGGGAGCTTACTGAGGGTGAGATGGAGCATTGCAGCAAGGAAGATCGAGAAGAGCGTTGTTGTGATGACATAGCCTTGCTTGACCCCGCGGGGTTCGTACGTGAATTGGGTCTGTGGTGGAACCGTTGGTCAGGATCACAGCTTGCATGTCGTCGTGAAGCAGGTGGAGGATAGTGACAAACTTTTGAGGGCAGCCGAATTTGAGGAGGACGCTCCATAATCCCTCACGGTTGACAGTGTCGAAGGCCTTTGTGAGATCAAAGAAGGCCATGTACAGCGGTTGGTGCTGTTCCCTGCATTTCTCTTGTAATTGACGTGCGGTGAAGATCATGTCCATTGTGCCCTTTAGTGGGCGAAATCCGCATTGCGACTCTGGGAGGAGCTCTTCGGCCACTGGGAGAAGGTGATTGAGGAGGATTCTTGCGATGACTTTCCCTGTGGCAGACAGCAGGGAAACTCCTCTGTAATTACCGCAGTCGGACTTGTCACCTTTCTTGAAGATGGTAACAATTACAGTGTCTCTGAGACCCCCTGGCATGCTCTCCTCCTTCCAGGTAAGAGAAATGAGTTCATGAATTCGCACCAGTAGTGCTTCTCCGCCATGCTTTAGTGCCTCGGCAGGGATTCCATCTGCTCCTGAGACCTTGTTGTTCTTCAGTTGTCGGATGGCCTTTTCAACCTCATGCCGGGCTGGGGTTGTGCTGAGATGGTGGTGGGTAGCATGCTGTGGGATGGAGTTGAGGACATTCGTGTCGAAGGCAGAGTCGTGGTTAAGGAGATCTTCAAAGTGCTCCTTCCAGCGGGCACTGACTGCCTCTCTGTCCTTGATGAGTACCTTTCCATTCTTGGCCCTCAGTGGGGAAGGGCCTTGGGTGCTTGGGCCGTAGATGGTCTTGACTGCGCTAAAGAATCCACGCACGTCGTGGTTGTCGGCTAGCTGCTGGATCTCCTGCGCTTTCTCCACCCACCATCTGTTCTTTAGCTCACGAGTTTTTTGTTGGACCTTGGCCTTCAGGCTTCTGTAGAGCTGCTTTCTTGCTCTCGAGTTCTGTTGCTGTTTCCAGATCAGGAATGCCTTGTGCTTGCGGCTTATTAGCTCCTGGATCTCCTGGTCATTCTCGTCGAACCAGTCTTGGTGTTTCCTGGTCGAGTGACCGAGCATCTCTTCACAGGTGCTGATTATGGAGGCCTTGAGTGCAGACCAGACGCTGTGGGCACTCTGTGTCTCTGCATCACTGGGAGTCATCAGGTTGTTTGTGACACGCAGGCTGAATAGGGCTTTTTTAGCGGGGTCTTTGAGTGCTCCAGTGTTGATTTTCCTGCGGCATCGTTTCTGTTGCCGCCGCTGTTTTGGGGCTACATTGATGGAGATGACAGAGCAGATTAGGCGGTGGTCTGAATTGAAGTGCGTGGGAGCTCAGGGACCCTCGGAACAGCTACTCAATATCTGTGAGGATAAAGAGAAAGACTCTGCGAAGGACAGCTAGAATAGCGTGGAGCAGGAGGCTGTCCAAGGGGAGGAGGTGCAGGGTAGAAAGCTGAAAGTTAAAGGGGATTCTATAATTAGGGGGTTAGATAGTATTTGCAGTCAGGATCGAAAGTCCCGAAGGGTGTGTTGTCTACTGCGTGCCAGGATAAGGGACATCTCGAAATGGCTGGAAAAGAATTTGGAAAGGGAGGGGGAGGATCCAGTTGTTGTGCTCCATGTCGGAATGAATGACATAGAAAAGATTAGGGAACAAGTTGTGCTAGGAGAGTATCAGGAGTTAGGAGCTAAATTGAAAAGCAGGACCTGGGGGTAATAATCTATACCTGAGCCACGTGCAAATTGGCATAGGGATGAACAGATTAGGGAAGGGGCTCCATTTCACGGGACGCTGGCATGGGCTGTACCTGAACCGGGCTGGGACCAAGGTCCGAGCGGAAAGGATAACTAGGGCTATAAATAAGACTTTAAACTAATAACATGGGGGGAAGGGAACTGCTAGAAATAATGGAAACCTAACAATAAAAAAATCAGGAAAAGAGAGTAAAGGACAAACTAAGGAAAGGAATAAGGATAACACGAGTGGCCAGAGATCGGATAAAGTCATAGAGCATAGAGATAAAATAACTACTAAAAACAAAGAAGATGAAGAATAAATAAAAACAATTTAAACTGTTGGTACAACAATGTACGTAGTACTCAAAATAAAATGGATGGACTTGAGGCAATAATTTGTAGAGGGGATCTGGATATAGTCGGGATGATTGAAACACGGCTATACAGAGAATCAGAATGGCAACCAAATATTACTGGACATAACACAATTTAGGAAGGAAAGGGAAGGAAGGAGAGAAGGTGGAGTAGCTGTACTAGTTAAAGATAACATAATGGCAGTAGAAGGAAAAGGATGCAACTAGCAGTAAGATAGATGCAGAATCCATATGGATTGAGTTAAAAGATAAGAAGGGATCCATTACCCTAATAGGGGTACACTATAGACCACCAAATAATGGAAGGGAATTGGAGGAAGACATTGTAGGCAAATCTACGAGGTGAGTGGCAGGCATAGAACAATAATCATGGGAGATTTCAATTGTCTCCAAATAAACTGGCAGGAAGAAGTAGCGAAAGGGAATTGAGTTTTTACAGTGCATACAGGACTCCGATCACACTCAGTACATAAGAAGTCCAACAAGAAAATAATCACTGCTGGGTCTTGTAATGGGTAATGAACCAGAACAGATAGGAGAAGTAAGAGTAGGAGAGCATCTTAGTGATCACAACATCGTAAGGTTCAAGATTAGGATCGAGAGTGACCTAAGTAAGACAAAGAATAAGGTAATAGATTGCAAAAGAGCAAATCATGAGGAAATTAGGGTGGAACGAAAGAAGATAAACTGGGAGAAAATATTGAAAAACAAAGAGACAGAAAAACAGTGGGAAATCTTTAAACGGGTAATCAATGGAGTTCAAGAATGTTTCCACTTGTGAGAGAATCCAAAACTAGGAGTCATAAATATAAGATAGCTACTAATAAATCCAATAGGGAAATAAGGAGAGATTTCTTTACTCAGATTAGTTAGAATGTGGAACTCACTACCACAGGAAGCAGTTGAGGCAAATAGCTTGGATGCTTTCCAAAGGAAACTAGACGAGTACATGAGAGAAAAGGGAATAGAAAGATATGCTGAAAGGCTGAGATGTGATAGATGGAAGGGGGTAGACTCGTGTGGAGTAAAAGCACCAGCAGAGATTAGTTGGGCCAAATGGCCTGTTTTTGTGCTGTATATTCTATGTAATTCTATGTAATCATAAGCAGCCAATGATGCAATCTAGAATCCAATAATATAAATCCGACATGTACCTGACAAAAGAGTCGTCTTCTCTGTCTCTTCCTTCTCCTTCTCCTTCTCCTCCTCCTCCTTGTGGATTTGTGGTGAGGGGAGGACGGGAAAGCCAGAGGTGCATACGAGAAGGAGGATAACGTATGACGATACCAGCATCTTGTATCCTTTCAGCTCCACCACTGGTCAAGGGCTTAGCAATGCCCCTGCCAAGAATGGCCAGCACCATTTCCTCCAAGGGGGTGAGTTAAAGCTAGGAATGGGAGGTGTGCCTCATGATTGGTGCAGATTGTTGGTAGGTGAATGATTGGGGGTGGGGGTTCGAGCATCGAGAAGTGTGTGAGGCTGGTGGTGCAGTTGGTAGGAGATGGCTTTTGAAGATGCATTCACTGACTTTGACCACTGGTCTGAGGTCATGAAGCTTCTTTGAGCACTGGTGCCAGGGGGTGGGGGCGGCGCTGCTGGCAGTGATGGCCTTGGTGATGACGAAGGTGACACATCCTTCTTTCTGGAGGGCTTCCTGGCCCCTGTGGGTAGAGGACCTCTCTTGCAGTGTTGACCTCCTGCACAAAGCTGGAGTCCTGTGTGCGAGACCCTAGGTGCCCCTTCCCTGGCTTGCTGAGCCATTTGTGTTGTGCTGAAGCACGTTTCCCATTTTTTTTAGGTGCGGAAGGAAATTCAGTTTTAAAAGCTAAAGGGCTAGATTTTCAGTTGATAGCGCCAGCAGTTAGCGCCTTAAGAGAAGTGATTTTCGGGCGCTATGCGTGTAGCGCCCATGCACAGCGCAGTTTGCGCCCTGCCCCAAATTAAGTTGCCCGTTAGCGCCGGCGCAAAGTTTAGCGCCCGCCCGGATGCGCGCGCAGAAAATGACGTCACATCCTCGTGCAACGCCCTTTGTGCGCCCCGATTCCAAACTTCAGTCGGACCGCCCCATTGTGCGGCTGGCGGCCGGAGCGTTTGGAAAAAGGAACGCAACACAACCAGCGCGGGCCCCGGGGGGCGCAAATTAAAGGGGACGTGCTCTCCAGTATAAAGGCCAGCCTTTTTTCAGAAAACACTCTTGTGCAACGCATTTCTGGAGACACAACAAGGAGGATAGCTAACTGGTTTCAAGCAGCAAGAGCTCAGGTATTTTTGGACTCAGGCCAGAGCGCTGCAAGTGGCCTTTTGGAAATTTGAGTGTTTGCCAGGATTTGATGGGGGTTGCATGGGGTGCCAACGCGGAGCTGCAGCTCCATGTCCGTAGGGCTCGCAGATGCATTGTGAGAGGGGCAGCCCTGGCTAGAGGCAGAGGGGGCTACAGGTGTCGGCCACGTAGGCCTTACCCAGTCAGGCTATACCGCCAGCAGCGCTCCTACCTAAACATGAGTGCCGCGCGATGTGTTAAAAGGCTCCGATTCCGAAAGGAGTTGATTGCAGAGATCTGCCACCTGCTTCGCCGAGATCTGCGGCCAAAGCTCAGGTGCAGGACGTCTCTGTCGGTGGAAGTGAAGGTGACGGTGGCATTGAAATTCTATGCCACCGGCTCCTTCCAATACGCTGCTGGGGACATAGCAAACATCTCCCAGTACGGCGCACATCGCTGCATCCGCCAGGTGACCGAAGCACTGTTCAGAAGGAGAAGCCAATTCATCTCCTTCCCCATGGCCCTGGAGAGCCAGCATCAGCGCGCATTGGGATTTTCCAGACTCGGGGAATTCCCCTTGGTGCAGGGCGCCATTGACTGTATGCATGTGGCTTTGCAGGCCCCTCTGGAGCATGGCGAGCAGTATCGCAACAGGAAGGGCTACCATTCTCTGAATGTGCAGCTGGTCTGTGACCACAAGCAGCGCATCATGGCAGTCAATGCCAGCTTCCCAGGCAGCAGCCATGATGCCTTTATCCTGCGGCAGAGTACTGTGCATGACATGTTCCAGGCACAGCCTCCCCCAAGAGGATGGCTACTCGGGGACAAAGGCTATCCTTTGTGCACCTGGCTCATGACCCCGCTCCGCGCGCCCAGGACCGCTGCTGAAGAGGCCTACAACGAGAGCCATCAAACCACCCGCAACATCATCGAGCTAACTATTGGGGTCCTCAAGCAGCGGTTCCGCTGCCTTGATCGCTCCGGAGGAGCTCTCCAGTATTCGCCGGACCGGGTCTCCCAATTTGTGGTGGTTTGCTGCATGCTACACAACCTGGCTATCCGCAGGACTCAGGCACTGCCACCTGACGTTGGACCAGCACCTCAGGAGGAGGAGCAGGAGGAGCATGAGGAGGAGGAGGAGGAGGAGCAGGGGTACGTTCCCAGGAGGGAGCGACCAGGGCCAAGGGCCGCACGACGCCACCTTATTACACGGTACTTCTAAGCCCCCTGTCAGGGAATGGCCAGGGGCCATGAGGGAAGATGAATGCAGCCGCTCCGCAACCCCTCAGCCGGCGAAGCCAACAAACACTAAGAAGAACAACCATGGAGACTGCATGAATAAAGATAATTTTTTATTACACAAAAATGAAAAGCCCTTCCCACATGAATCCCCAAAAACAATAAACGGGCCCCACAAAAAGCCCAACAAACGACTCACTCCCACAAACTGGGGAGGAGTCACTCCACCTTTCTTCAAACCGGGCCTCAACGTCGGCCTAACGCAAAAAATAAGCCCTCCAACAACACAACCATGGGCAAAATAAAGATGGCCACCGCCATATAAAAGGAAAGCTGGCCACACCCTCTACTGAGTGGCCCGCGAGGGCGAGACCTTGCCCAGCCTTTTGCCTCCCCTGCCCGGCCTGCTGCTCCTTCGCAAGCTCTGCCCAGTGGCTGCTGCGAGGCTGGGGGAAGGTGCCTGAGGCTCAGATGCCCTTCCGCCAGATGCCGCTGGGGGGCGGCCTACACGGCGTTTGGGCCTCGAGGGGCCGTCTGCTGAGTGGCGCACCTGAGCCTGGCCACCATCAGCTGCAGCCGCTTGCCCTTGACGCCCCAGTGGGGGAATGGCGGTGACGGATGGCGCAATGTGGGCCAGCTGGCGTCTGGGATGCACTGGCTGGTGCTGTGGCGTGGTGGCACTCGGCCGGGCCCGCACTGCAGGATCCGCAACAATCAGCCGAGGGGCGGCTTGCTGGGATGGTCCAGCGCGGTGGCTGCCCTGGCGATGCCTGCCTGAGACAGCGCGTGTGGCAGCAGTGAGTGCCCCTGTTATCCTGGTGTGCGCGCGCATCACATCCGCCAGGGTCTTGACGGCATCATTCAGCATGCGGCCACTCGCGGCAGTTGCTGCCCCGAACTCGCGCACACTGGTCGCCAGCGACTCGATGGCCCCAGGCATGCACCCCACCACGCTCATGAGCTCCGTGTGGCGCCGGTCCGAATCCTCGGCCATCTTATCCAGCTTCCGCACCTCCTCCGAGGTGAAGGTGTCCGGACTGGAGTTGCGACTCTCCCGCTGGGGAGGAGGGGGCCGAACTAAGGGACCCTTGCCACGTTGGTGGCGGCGAGTGTGCCGATCAGCAGCACTCCCCTCTGATCCTTCCCCCCTTTGGGGGGAAGGCCGCGGGCCACGCGCACGGCTCCTGGGTGGCTGGACGCCACTGGTCCCAGAAGCTGCATTGCCCTGCGACAGTTCCTCCAGGCACTCGTCCAGTGAGGAGGTGTCAAGCATTTCCTCCTCTCCTGCGGGACGTGACTGTTCCCCCGATGGTCCGGCTTGCTCCTCCTCCTCCTCCTGCTCGGAGGTGCTGTCACTGGCAGCTTCAGGGTCCTGGTCGTCACCAGCTGAAAGCAGGAATGCACAAGAGTAGCTTCAGAGTGAGGAGACGGCGTCAGCGAGGGAGTTAGGACTGGTGGCATTCAGCGCATTGGTGGGACAGTGGCAAAGGAGGTAGCTCGGATGGGCCAGTGCGACGCGAGAGGGCCAAAAGCCGAGGTCCTTACCACTGCCGGGCAGTGGAGGGTCGGATACTCCGCACGCTGTGGGGACGATCACACGGGCTCCCATGAGCACACACACGCGCTCCTCCAGCCGAGTGAGCTTCTGCAGCTTGGCGCGGCCACCCCTGGCACGGGCCTGGCGATTAAAGGCTACTTTAGCCTGCAAGAGAAAGGACGGGCTGTAAGTGCGCAGTGTAGCCCTGATGTAGTGTGCACTGCCTCCCATGGTGGAATAGCTTGGCCAGAGTGAAGCCCTGATGTAGTGTGCACTGCCTCCCATGGTGGAATAGCTTGGACAGAGTGAAGCCCTGATGTAGTGTGCACAGCCTCCCATGGTGGAATAGCTTGGCCAAAGTGTAGAGTGCCGAATGGCCATTTGATGCTCATGACTGTCCCAATGCTGCTGGCTGAGGGCTGGCCAATAGGACTTTCAGCTCCCTTTGCCCATCATGTCAGGTGTACATGCAAGAATGAGGAGGAGACTGGAAAGGCTACTCACCTTGACAATCCTGGTCAGGTCGTTGTATTTTTTACGACATTGTTTGTGGGTCCTGGGGGCATCGCCGGTGAACGTCACCCTCTGGGCGATCTGCTTCCAGGCTTTGGTGTAGTCGTGGTGGGTTGGATTCCTCCCACTCTCTGGGAACAAGATCTTGCGCCTCACCTCCAGAGCTGTGACCATTATGTCCAGATCACCCTCTGAGAAGCGCAGGGCACGCTGATGGGCCTTCTCTGGCGTTGCCATGACTCCCTGGGGCTGAGCAGCAGTGTTGAGGCCTCTTTGCAAGGCTGCAGTGTGCAGGGCGTGGCAGCAGACCAATTCGTCCCTTCCCCTTTTAAGAGCTGGTCAGCGCCACGGGGTCTGCTGTCAGTCCAAAAATGACCGCACCCGCGCTGCGCCCCGCCTGGGCGCTATCCCTCTGGACCGCCGGCTTAGCGCCTAAAGAGAGTAGTGGAACGCCTCTTTTAGCGCTCCACCAACCTCTTAGGGCGAAGCCACTGAATTCCCGGCAACGGGGCGCTACTTTGGGGCGGGCGCTAACTTCGGGCGGGCGCTAAGGTTAGAGCCCCAAAACTGCCTATACTGAAAATCTAGCCCAAAGACTCCCATTTGGGAATTCTTTTTAATAATTTTTTTTTCAGAAGGTAGTTGTGTTGTAAGGGCTTTACATCATTTCTATTTTTATCTTTTCAGATGGCATTGCTCTTTTAAGAAAAAGACAATGCATTGCTCTTTTAATATCCCACAATGCTTTGCAATATCACCGCCTCGCCGCTTGGGTCACGCCACACTGGGGCCTGCTGCCGGGGCCAACGTCACCAAGAAGGCATTACACAGTGATTTTAGTGCTGGGCTAATGATAATTAGTCCCCAGCGCCAATTTTTCAGTCCTGCCAGCACCACCATTTTTGGTGGCCGTTACCCCCCTGGCCACGGTGGCACTGACAGCTTTTGTGGTGGCCACGAATTTCTAGGCCAATATTTTTGCACTTTGTTGTTCAAGTGTCATGAAGGCATTCAATTCCAAATCAATTTATTATATTCCATTTCACCCACATCATGTCTTCTGTGCATACTTTACTCACTGGAAGCTGCAAACAGCATGAAAGTCCATGTCAGCTCTATTATACTATAGAATTATGATAAATAGAACTATCAGGGTGTCTGTTGAAATTGTGGCAAAACTGAAATAGCTCAACTTTTTTCACCAACCAACACCTTTTGCTTCTTTTTAGCTGATGGCTTGCATTCCTGGAACATCGCCCATGTAGCTTTTCATGCAAAGGCCAAGTTTCGTTATGTCTTCCAAGGTATAATTGGTAATCCCACAAATTCTTCGGGTGGTATTTTCCTCGATGACATCGCTTTTACTGAGACCCGCTGCCCTAATGGCATCTGGCATGTGAAGAACTTCACTTCGATTCTTCAAAACACGGGAAGTAAGGACAGCATAAATAGTCCACGGTTTTATAGCCCAGAAGGTTACGGCTATGGCCTCACTTTATATCCTCATTCTTATTACGGAAGCTACACGGGGCTATTTTTCCATCTGTGCAGTGGTGAAAACGATGGCATCCTTGAATGGCCAGCTGGGAACAGGCAAGCCATTGTCACAATAATGGACCAAGATCCTGATGTAAAACTTAAAATGTCATCCAGTAGAAGCTTCACTACGATTACAAACTTTGTAACACCAGGTGAGAAAATAGAATGACATATCTCCATTATAACTTCAGCACAATACCGCAGTGTTTGAACAGTATCCTATTAGAAAGGAATTGGCTCATCAGGCCTAATGGCCTCTCCTTGTTCTCTGTTAATACGATGCATATGCATAGAGGATACCGTGTGGAAAAGAGCTGAATGAATTTTGTGCTACATGAGTAAAAATGATCAGATAACATTAAACAGTGTTGTTGAAAAAAGCAAGCCAGCAGGACAATCTCTTCTGTTGGTTCTACAGAGAACGGTGTAGCCCCTTGCCCTGGCCCCGAACTCACATCATTCTCTAGTTTCAATCCTCTCTCTCCGAGCTCATCTTGTCCACGAGACACACCCTTCTGCTCCCTCGACCCTATTCCCACCAAGCTGCTGATCACCTAACTTCCGTTCCTGGCCCCCGGGTTAGCTGATATTGTCAATGGTTCCCTCTCCTCGGGTACTGTTCCCCTCCCCTTAAAATCTCCTCAAAAAACCCACTTTTGACCCCACTGTCCTTGCAAACCACCGACCCATCTTCAACTTCCCTTTCCTCTCTAAATTCTTAAACATGTTGTCGCCTCCCAAATCCGTGCTCATCTTTCCTGCAACTCCATGTTTGAACCCCTCCAATCAGGTTTCCGCCCCTGCCACAGCATTGAAGCAGCCCTTATCAAAGTCACAAATGGTATCCTATGTGACTGTGACTATGGTAAACTATCCCTCCACTTCCTTCTCGACCTGTCTGCAGCCTTTGACACGGTTGACCACACCATCCTCCTCCAACACCTCGCCTCCGTTGTCCAGTTGGGTGGGACTGCCCTCACCTAGTTCCATTCCTATCTCTCCAGTCGTAGCCAGAGAATCAGCTGCAATGACTTCTCTTCCCGCTCTCGCACTATTACCTGAGGAGTCCCTCAAGGATCTATCCTTGGCTTCCCCCCTTATTTCTCATCTACATGCTGCCCCTCGGCAACATCATCTGAAAATACGTTAGGTTCCACATGTACGCTGACAACACCGAGCTCTACTTCATCACCACCTCTCTCGACCCCTCCACTGTCTCTGATTTGCCACGCTGCTTGACCGACATCTGGTATTGGATGAGCAGAAATTTACTCCAATTAAATATTGGGAAGACTGAAACCAATGACCTGGAAATTGCGGTCGTCGGCTTGCCACCGGCATACGCCTCCGAACCGAAAAATACATACAAACGTACCTGGTGTCTCCGGAACTTCGGACTCTTGCGGCACCGGGCCTCCAGGCGCACGCCAGCTTAAAGGCCCACTGATCCCAGAGGCGCACGTGGTTCGCCAGCGCCCCTGGAATCACGTGGGCCAGGCCTGCCATTTACAAATGAAATCCCCAAAAGCTTAATAGAAATCCCCAAATAAATAAAATTTCACACCACTTAAATAAAAATAAATGATCACACGTTCAAAATGAATTAAAAGACCCTTTAATTAAGCATCTAAAATAAAAATTAATTTTTTGAAAAATAAATGTAAACATTTTAAAATGGGCACTTTTTTGAACAATGGTGTAACATTTGTAATTCTCCAGTCCTCTGGCACCACCCCCATATCTAAGGAGGATTGGAATATTATGGCCAGTACCGCCGTGATTTCCTCCCTCAATTCCCTTAGCATCCTAGGATGCATCCCATCCGTTCCTGGTGACTTATCTACTTTAAGTACAGCCAGCCTTTCTAATACCTCCTCTTTATCAATTTTTATCATATCAATTATCCCCATTACCTCCTCCTTTGCTATGTCTATGGCAGCATCTTCTTCCTTGGTGAAGACAGATGCAAAGTACTTATTTAGTACCTCAGCCATACCCTCTGCCTCCATGTGTAGGTCTCCTTTTTGATCCCTAATCGGCCCCACCCCTCCTCTTACTAACCTTTTACTATTTATATGCCTATAGAAAACTTTTGGATTACCTTTTATGTTGGCTGCCATTCTATTATTATACCCTCTCTTTGTCCCTCTTATTTTCTTTTTCACTTCTCCTCTGACCTTTCTGTATATAGCCTGATTCTCAGATGTATTTGCAACCTAACGTCTGTCATACGCGCTCTTTTTCTGTTTCATCATATTCTTTATTTCTTTTGTCATCCAGGGAGCTCTGACTTTAGTTGCCCTGCCTTTCCCCCGTGTGGGAATGTACCTCAACTGTCTGAACTATTTCCTCTTTAAAGGCAGCCCATTGTTCCATTACAGTTTTGCCTGCCAATCTTTGATTCCAGTTTACCCAGGCCAGATCCGTTCTCATCCCACTGAAATTGGCCTTCCCCCAGTTAAACATTTTTACTCTAGATTGCTCCCTGTCCTTTTCCATAGCTAATCTAAACCTTATGATACTATGATCACTGTTCCCTAAATGTTCACCTACTGACACTTGCTCCTCTTGACCTACCTCATTCCCCAGAACCAGATCCACCAATGCCTCTTTCCTCATCGGGCCAGAAACATACTGATCAAGAAAGTTCTCCAGAACACACTTTAGAAATTCTTCCCCTTCTCTGCCCTTAACACTATTACGATCCCAGTCTATATTAGAATAGTTGGAAGTCCCCCATTATTACTACTCTATAATTCTTGCACCTCTCTGTAATTTCTCTGCTAATTTGCTCCTCCATATCTTTCCCACTATTTGGTGGTCTATAGAATATACCTAGTAGTGTAATGGCACCTCTATTATTTCTTAACTCTAGCCATATAGATTCTGTCTTATAAGAAAACCTTAACTAATTTGGCCTACAGCTTTCTCTTCAATGGGCTCTGAATAAAAGAACAGAATGTACCGCTAATAATGCAATACCATATTTGAATCCATAGGCCACAATTTATATATCTCTGCGTTCTCTACTATTGTATAAGCAACAATTACTTAAGGCTCTAACAAGCCAGCATTTCTTCAATCTAATGCTTTATTCAGTTTAAAATTTTTTGAATAGTACGAAATGCAGGTGAATGGTTAAGATGAAGAGTGTCGCACTATTAAGTTGTCTGATATTTTCTATTTTTATTTCAGATTTCCAGCACTCGGGATTTTGCTTTTATATTTAGTGTTTAAGGTAGTATGGAAATCATTTGACATGACTAAAGCTGTATGAATTTAATTACAGACAAAAATGACACCTTCTTCTGGGACAAGCCTATGCTCACTGGAACCTATGATCCTACTTGCAACTGTTACCGGAGTCATTCCTGGGGTTGGTCAACGTTCATATCGCACAAGCAGCTTCAACGCAGAAGTTTCTTAAAAAATGGCGACCTCATTATTTTCGTTGAGTTTGAGGGTAAAGTAAATTTTCTTCCCTTATTTCCTATTGCATCTTGTTGCTAAATTTTCTTCACAGACTTCATCTCGGCCCAGGAGATCATGTGATTTTCTGTCCATTCGTTTGAATTTTAATCGACAAAAAACTACATTTTTGCAGTTTCTCAAGATGTGTTGGCTGCGAGTGCTGTGACCTGTCGGGAGTACCACAATCACTGAATCAACCCATTCATGTCAGTGTGAAGCCGAAACTGCTTATCAGTCACTCAAACTGCAGAATACCTGTGTGACTATTAATAACTAATTTGACAAGTCTTGCCATGTCCCCCTTGTGACTTAGCAGCAAACTGGGATACCCATAAGTGGACAAGGAGCGTAGTGAGCGCTATTTGTTCGTTAGACGACCACTGTCAGCAAATAATAGGGGTGGGGCTGCCAAAACAGCGAGTAGCTCTCTTTGCCAAGAACCTAAACAATGAAAGACTTGGAAATACTTGCATTTATATAGCGCCTTTCACAACCTCAGGACATCCCAAAGTGCTTTACAACCAATTGATTACTTTTGAAGTGTAGTCAGTGTTGTAGCTCTTTTAGTGTAGTCAGTGTTGTAGCTCTTTTAGTGTAGTCAGTGTTGTAGCTCTTTTAGTGTAGTCAGTGTTGTAATGTACTGCTAGAGCTATACTTATGCAGGATTCCAGAGCATTCCAGAGATATAATTGATGGACAACACTCCTTGCTTTCTCATGGAAGCTTCTTAAATTCTCTTTGAAGTAATGTACTCCACAGAGTCTTCTGCCTAATAAGCATTGGCTGGTAGACATTTTGCTAAGGGTGTAATCTATGCTGTGCCAAGCTATCATTCATTAACTAGCATGGTTAGTGAAAAAAAATCCAATCTGTTAGTTTATTAACCTAATTACCCTTGTGAAGTTCAGACAATCTTCAACTATAAAACTTTAAAACAGCAATCTTTGCAAGGTACTGGAGTCCAACCACTGCCCATTAAACTGTACTTCAGCAAGAGTCAGCACTTTCAGGAGAGAAGGGGAGGAAAACTGGGAGGAAAAAGAGAAACATTTTCTGTTTATAACTGAAGCAAAAGCATTGCCTGTAAAAAGATGTACTTTTTATCTACAATACTTTGAAAACTAGAATACTGATAACGACAATAAAAGGATAAAGGTGAACACAGAGTTCACTTACCAAATCGTCGAGTGTATGACAGAGACAAAACAGAGGCTTGCAGATAAAAGCTAGTGAGTAAAGTCTTATGAAGAGGGCTTTTGTTACAATGCACTATTGCCAGTAAAAGCACTTTATGGCAAAGGATATAAATTGAGAGTGCAATATAGTGAATGTTATCAGCAGATTTCCACCATAGCATGTCACACTACTGGAACTTGTTCTGGATTTTAATTACTGATGGGCGAAGCTGCTGTCAGTAAAATAAGCAAGGATTTTTCAGTCTTGTAAATTCTGATTTTGACATATGATAATATTTTTAAAAGCCTCCGAATTACCATCTGTGATACTAATGTATGGACATTTAATGTGCTATTAATGGCCCAGATTTTGTGGTAGAAATAACGGTGAGGCTATCAGCATTCACTGCTATTAATGAGTAAATCGGACAGCAACTTCCGGCACCCACACATTCGCAGTTAAACATTGAAGTCAGGAAGTTGCTGTCTGAGATGCCCAGCTCCTTCAGGAGCAGCACTATACCAATACCTTGCTGAGAGATGTGACATTGAAATGGAAGAGTGTGAATTTGGGGTACTTACTGATAGATACCCACTAAACATGCCAGGAAAAAAGTTAGGGCTTGTCCATTCAAGTGTACGTGATTTTTTAATGGCGTGATAAGTCTTAATTACTGCCAAACAACCTCTCTGGCACTGAAAATTCACTTTTACAAGTGTGGAGTCTCATTCCATCAAATTTTAATTATTGTTGGAGATTTTAAAAATTAAATTTTTTTTGTACTTTTTCATTCTGTCTCTTTTATATCTTTCTCTTAATCCCATCTTTCTTTCCCTCTCTTTATTTTGCTATCTGTACATGATTTTACATTGAATTAAATATTCTAACTTAGACTTGCATGTTTAGACCCTGCGGCCGCGATTTTATCAGCCGGTCAGAAATTGCAATTTTACCTTAATTGCCCTTTTGAATCCCTGCGTGCGCGCTACCTGGCCCAATTAGTGGTTTTGGGTCTGCTGCTCGTCTCTGCTGACGTCTGTCAGCCAGCTGCATTTAAGGGGCCATGCAGCCTTGTTTCATTCTTATCCTTTTATGTTGGTTTTCGTGTTGCCAACTGCTCCCATGACTGCTGCAAGAGCCAAGGCCTCTCCCCGCTTTTATCATGACTCCCTCCATGCTCTTGTGGATGGAGTGAGAGGGCGCAAGGAGGTACTATTCCCATCCTCTGGACGGAGGAAGCCTCCTCAGCAAAGCAAAGCAGCCTGGCTGAAAATTACTGAGGAGGTCAACTCCAGATCGTTGTGTGCTCGCTCCTGGGTCCAGTGCAGGAAAAGGTTTAATGACCTGGTACGCTCAGGAAAAGTGAGTATAACATCACACTTACTCTCAATCTGCTCTCCATCTCCTCTCATCACCAGCACTCTGCATTGTCAACCTACTCCTGCACATCCCACTTTACCCTTACATCCCTTGCACCCTTAACCATCCCTCTCTCTCTATGTACACAATCACTTCACTATTCGACTATGCTGCCCTCACACTCACTATCACTGTTATGCAATGCCAGCAACTAACAACGCACAGGGAGGGCCCTTGGTATTGGCATCTCACTCCATCTTTGTCTCCTTCTAAGCATCTATGCTATAGATTCTCTACACTCACTCCATCATTCTCACTCAAACTCCACTTGTGTCCCTCATTGCAGGAAAAGAGAGCCTACAATAAGAGGGAGAGGGGCAGGACAGGAGGAGGGCCACCTTCCATTGCCCATATGGCCAACGCTGAAGAGGCTGCACTCGAAATAATCGGAGGTGATGAGGATCTGGAAGAGGGGGATGGCCAGACAGGCGCAGCAGAGCAAGCTGGTGACAGAATAGATTTGCAGCCCTCTCATTTACATTGCATGAGTGACTGATATGGCATCTGATGCTCATACAGATTGACTTATGATCATCTGCACAATTCAATATGCATGCTACTTTAATATCACATGTCTAACTCATGCCTTTACTCCCCCACAGGACCATCGAGAGCCCCCCTCCCCACCGTCCAGGCGGAAGAGCCTGAAGACTCCTCAGAGGAAGCTGCAACCTCTGAGGGCGCAGCGTCAGCAGAATTAAGCACACCCAGCACCAGCGCAGATATGCACACCTCGGTGGGACCTTCGCGAGATAGAGTAGTGTTGTCATCTGGTGTATCACAGCTCACAAGTGAGCATCAGCAGGTGGTGGAGACAGGGACAGCAGTGGAGAGTCCTCGTCGGAGGCTGCAGGGCCCTCCCAGCTCTGCTCAGCTGCATGTGGACCCTGTGCCTCTGGGGCCATCCAGAAAGAGAGCGGTGCTGGAACTCCAGGAACAAGTGCAGGATTCTCTGGCAGGTTTTGCATCCAGGGTAACTGCGAGTGTGGAGAGGATGGAGGAGTCCATGTCTAACATGAGCACTGCCTTTGTGGCGGCAATGGTACATGAACGCACCACCACGGATAGGATGGCAACCTCCGTGGAAAGGATGGTTACCTCAGTGGAAACGATGGCTATGGTCATGGAGGAAATAAGTCGCCAGAGTCAGGAAAACATAGTGAATGTTCAGAATAGATTGACATCTCTGGAGGAGCGATGGGCAGCTATTGAGCAGAGAAACCAGAGCTTCATGGAAGTCCTTTTGAGGAGGGCTGCCAGTGCAGATACGGGTCCTCATGGCCCCCCTGTTGTGCAGCAAGGTGCTGTCAAGCCACTTGCCAGCATTGAAGTGGGGCTGACCCATGAGAGAGATGTTGGTGGCAGGCAACAAGGAAGTGTGGGCTCCTCTCTAAGTGCTCACACTCCCATGCACTGTGTAGCCCTCAGTCAGAGCCCCACCAGAGTCCTCACCGAACTGAGATGGGCATCTCAGCCCCTACACAGCCACAGGAGGAGCAGACTGTTGCCGAGCCCTCACAGGCTTGCAATCCCAGAGGACGCCCACCAAAGGTGTCGAAGCAGGAGCAGCATGAAAGTGAGCAAGGTGCCCCCACATCTGCTGAAGCCACAGGGGAAGCACCACGTAGAAGCACGTGTAAGAGGAAGATAATGCACAATTAGTCACAGGGGTAGTCACTTGGGTGTTCTGTTCTGTTGTCTTTTGTTGTGTTTAATATTTGGCATTGTCATCCTTTTGTGCATGTATTAAACAAAATGATGGCAAACAGTTGAAGTTCTGGCCTATGTGTTCTGGGAAATGGAAGTTGCACATTGAGGGCTCAGGGTGACTTGCATTTATAATGATGGTGGTGACAGTGATAGGAACCCACAGGTTCTTGTGCATTGTGTATGGTGTGATAAGAAGGTGCCAGCCACATGTGTTTGATTCGTCTACCTAAGTGAATCTGGTAAAGATTAGTGCATCCCTTGCATCACAGCCAGCAGTGTGCTTGCGTGCTGCTACAGCTGGCTCATCTGCCTCCGCAAGGTCTTCTTCCTCCTCCTCCTCCTCCTCCTCATCTGAGGAGACTATGCGCTGAGCCATTTGTTTGTCAGGCAGCTGCAAGCCACGATGCTGTGCGATGTTATGCAGTGCGCAGCAGACCACGATGATTCTGGAGACCCTGGCTGCTGAGTACTGTAGGGCTCCACCTGATCTGTCAAGGCATCTGAATCGCATTTTGAGCAAGCCGATGGTTTGCTTGATGATGCCTCTGGTGGAAATGTGGCTCACATTGTAGCGCTCCTCTGCTTCGTTTGATGGCCTCATCATTAGTCACATCTTCAGGGGATAGTCCTTGTCTCCAAGTAGCCATCCGGAAAGTTGGGTTGGTGGATTGAAGAGTTGAGGCACAGTAGACTGCCGCAGGATGAACGAGTCATGGCAACTGCCAGGGTACTTTGCGCAAACATGCATAATGTTCTTCCTGTGGTTACAAACCAGCAGGACGTTAAGGGAGTGGAAGCCCTTGCGGTTTACAAATACAGCTGGGTTGCGATGGGGTGCCCTAATGGCCACATGTGTGCAGTCTACGACACCCTGCACCCTTGGCAAGCCTGCCATATTTGCAAAGCCAACCGCACGCGCGGTTACACTTGCCTCATCTGTGGAGAAGAGGATGTAATTGTGCAACTTTGCAAAGAGGGCATCAGTAACCTATGTGATGCAAGTGTGTGCGGACAACTGGGAGATGCCGCTGATGTCTGCTGATGAGCCCTGGAAGGACCTTGAAGCAGAAATATTGAGTGCGGTGGTGACTTTGACAGCCACTGGTAAGGGGTGTCCACTCACTCCTCTGGGCTCCAGGTGTTGGTGCAGCATTGTGCAGATGTCAGCGATTACCTCTCGTGAAAGTCTGAGCCTCCTTTGGCACTGCTGCTCAGTCATGTTGAGGAAGCTTATCCTCGGCCTGTAAACCCTGTGTTGGGGGTATCTCCTGCGGCGACGTGCAGGCCTGCACTGATGCCCTCTGCCCTGTGCAGCATCAGGTGAGCGAGGAGGAGGTTGGTGCTGCTGTTGTGCCTCCAAATCTGAGGACCAAGATGACAGGGTATAAATGGTTCCCATGCTGCTGGTAGATATGTCAGTTGAGGACTAGAAGTTATAAGCGCTCAGTCAGTGTGGGGAGAGGGTCTCCCCAGGAGGTCACAGTGGAGATGGATCTCAGCTTCACTACTTACAAACTCAGTAGACCTGCAAAAAGTGTTCCAACACCTGAAAAAACAAAGTTCTGTCCTCTGTAAGTGAGCCATGTTAGAGCTCCGCTTTTATTCTGGAGCTGCAGCTGTCAAGGCACTTGCTGAACCCGGCACAATCAGCTGACGTGGTTTGGGAACGGTGTGGAACACGCAGAAAATGTGCAAAAATTGAAAACCGCTGTTAAAATAGGCTTATCCAGGCAATTAACAAGCTGTTAACTGCCTTAAGGGCCTCTGCCTCCGCTTGGTGGCGGGACCGATCGGGACTCCCAGAGCCAGCATTTGGCAAAGTGGCGTGGAGGTGGGTTGAAGGCACCGTCAATCAAAACGATCTTAACCCTTGACCCGCCTCCAAACCCGCCCACTCAGTGCCAATAAAATCGCGGCCTGCGTGCCTCAGTAAGGATTCTTCAATCTGATTGGTTAAGGAGACACGCTGTTGCATGCCCTGTTCATACAGATCCCAGATCTCCTGTAAAGGGCGCTCCTCTAAGAACCACAACTTCTAGTGCAATAGCCCATAGAAAATCTGTGTGCAAGTGTAAGTGTAATGAATGGTGTTCTCTGCTGACTGCAAAATCCCGTCTGTTATGTTCCTTTGTGGTTGTTGTAAGGGAGGTATTAACTAATTTAAAATAAATAGGTTAGGTTCTCCAAGGTGCCTCTGAGTCAGAAGGTTGTGGGTTCAAGTCCCACTCCAGAGACTTGAGCAAATAATCCAGGCTGCCACTCCAGTGCAGTACTGAGGCATTGCTGCACTGTCAGAGGTGTCGTCTTTCAGATGAGATGTTAAACCGAGGCACCGTCTGTCCTCTCATGGGTGTAAAAGGTCCCATGGCACTACTTGAAGAATATTGGGGGAGTTCTCCCGGTGTCCTGGCCAATACTCCTGAACCAGCATTTATTTAATAGCAGTTTGTGGGATCTTGCTGTGCACAAATTGGCTGTCGTGTTTCCCTACACTACAACAGTAACTACACTTCAAAAGTATGTAATTGGCTTTGGGATGCCTTGAGGTCATGAAAGGCATTATATAAATGCAAATTCTTTCTTTCTTTATTAAAATAGCGGACAGAGGAACGTTATGAACATGTCAGGTGTTCATGCACTAATGTCACAAACAGTAATTTTTAGGCTATGCAATTAAATGTAAATGTATAAAACAAGAACTAGAACAGTTTAGGCATGTTGAGTGCTGGAGCATTTGGCAGCTCCTTGGGTGTATTGTGTTGATGTTCTGTATGCCATGGAGGGGAGAGTCACATATGCTCACAAATTTTAAAAACTCTAATGTTGGCCTTGGCATTGGCCTGGGATGGGAAGGGAGAAATTAGGTTCAGTTCATGGTCCTCATTACTATCCTGAGACTCTTGCTGGCTAGTGTATATGTTGATTAACGACAGAATAATGTTTGGATGTGATGCCCACCATAATCGCACAAACTGTTGACTTTCACTGTCCAGGCTCCCTCATGAAGATTTGCCCCCTGAAGGAGATACTGGAGAGTGGCTAGTGCCTGTTGAACGAAAGCACAGGATAACCCATGAGAGCAGGGAAAAAATATGGAGGGGAAATTATTATCAAAATGTCCAACCCAATCACTGAATTTAACTCTTTTTTTTAAAGATCTGACTCCACTGATTAATACAGAAGTTCAGATTAATCCCCCAAGTTTTCATGAAAGGCATCGACGAGCAGTGGAACATACTGAATACTCACAAGAGCATCAGCCACGGAGCCCCCTCAGAGATTGGTGTGATCCAGGATTTTGCCTGAATGGTGGACTGTGTGTTATGGCGAAAGGGAAAGCAAGTTGCAGGTAGGTGACATTTTTGGAACTATTTGTGGAGCTATTCTGAAAGAGCAAAATAGTTGTTATCTCACTCCAGTATAATGCAACATTTAGTGTGCTTAGATCGCATCTCTAATCACCTTCTTGTCCCAGTAAGCATCAGACCTCTGCCGCTCATACTATTGAACAGTTGTTACTTACAAATTTTTTGTCCATTCCCACAATCGCAAACAGTATCTTGTTGGAAGCCATTCCCATTAATGTTTGAACATGCTACACCACAGGATGATGGGACATGGGCCTGTACCAGTGATTCTTCATATAGCGATTATGCATAGTTGCTGAGTGGAAGCTAGGCACTACCTCACAGGAATGGAGGAGAAAAGAAAACTACAGGACTAATAGACTCATAGGTCCCATAGTTTTAATGGAGACCTTTTACTTGCTCAGTGGGTATTGGGAAAGTCCTGCCTCCAAATCACATCCTTTTGCCTTCTCTCATTGGCTATCAAGAGAAAGAGAAGAAGTGATGTAGAGTGTCAGCTCTAGCCTCATTCCATAGCCAGTCAGCCTAGAAATGCATGGAGGACCAAGTCTATTGGTGGGGGGAGGAAAGGAATATGGACGACAAATGGCCGTATTGTGAGTGCCACTTCCTTACACTTTTCCCTTTGCCGACAGCTTGAAACAAGCCAAGTACACTTTAAGTTTCATGTTACAGGTGTGGATATTGTTTCTGGGCAAAAGACATTCTGATTGAATTAAACTAAGAATAAATACAGTGTGGCACCTCAGTGGGAATGCAGGATCTTTGGATATGCCATCTTGTTGTTTCTGCCATAAGATTAAGGAAAAAAGTTTGCCAGATATCACCCCTTGATGGCACAAAACTGCAAAAAACAAATGCGTTGTCACTGACTCCTGACCCCAAGGACAAGAACTGCAGCAGATATCTGCCCATCCGCAATCATATATGAACATACAAACATATGAAAATGATGGGCAGGAAAAGACCAGCTGGTCCATTAAGCTTGCCCCACACTTGTTATGGCTGGAGCATCAATACTAGACACATCCAAGCCTCCTGCAGCCAAGTTATCTCCTGGGAGAGGCAAAATCCCAGGGCCAATAAGGGAAAAAATACACTGGAAAGTATCTTTTCCATCCCCCTCAGGCAATCGAAACCAGTCCTGGAGATCACATGGACCAAGTGTTATCTGTAAAGCCAATTACCTTCTATATGATGTGAACACTGCCTCAGTCAAGCACTGGCCCAGCTCCCTCTTGAAGGTATGCAGTTAGTCAACACCCACCACACCAGCCAGCAATGCATTCCAAAGGTGTATATATATATATATCTATAAATGTACTCTGTATTTGGTCATTGGAAGCTCACAGCTTTGAGGGCAATTTTAAAAGTAAGTATCAGGATTCAAACATTGTCCTATTCCTTTATCCTGCACTTGTATAGGTTTTGATATTGACAAAAGATGCTGGGGAAAATGTTCCTGTTTTGTTCTTCAGTGTTAAATAATCGTCTGGGAGGTTGCATGTGGCAGAAAGCTCCATTTGGGGTGTGTGACCCTCCCCACCCAAATTGCCTCTACACACTGCGCCCAGGTGATTACTTAGTGCCTAACTGCAAAGGAGGAAATTTTTCCCAATAACCCTAATCATGAGGCCCACCTTTGTAATCACTGTAGCCCTTTTCCCCCTTCATTATCAAGTTCAAGTGGGATGCAGGACATGAAAATTAATATGAGCAAAAATAATTTATCACAACCTCAGAAAAGCAAGTTGCTCATTTAGAGCAGGGTTACTGTGCTGGCCAACACTGAGATACACCATGCTAGGCATAATCTGAATACACATTCTCAGACTTGTTTATTAGGACTCAAAATAGTTTGAGCCTTGGTAATGGAGAGTAATACTTCTTATTGGGGAAGCTAGATCAGCACGTGAGGGAGAAAGGAATAGAAGGATATGCTGATAGGGTGAGATGAAGAGAGATGGGAGGAGGCTTGCCTGGAGCATAAACACCAGCATAGACCGGTTGGGCCGAATGGCCTGTTTCTGTGCTAGAAATACTTTGTAATACTTTGTAACTTTGTTCTATTTTAGATGTGCCTCGACTCAAACACACCTGTACTTCGGTGAGCGCTGTGAAACAGCACAGATTCATGGTACTCTCTTCGGGGTAATGCTTGGTGCAACTGCAGGTGTGCTAACCCTGACCATTGCTATTATTAGCATGATTGTAAAAACACGAAATTAAAACTGAACAAAGCATCATAAATATGTCAGGTTGATGTAAATCTGCTTTATCAATAAATTACAAACTTTTTAGACCTTTTTATACTTTGCAAGAATTACCTGGGGAAGCATAGCTTTATGATAATTCCATAAAATTTGGGCTGCGTTTGTGACTAATCACATTAAACATTACTATTTCTTCTAATGGAAATAATTATCATATATACTCATGCAGAGGATGACCACACAGAGGTTGGCACTTATTTTCCAGCCAGAACTATTCCCTGAAATAAAATCTATGACCCTTATATAAAATAACTAACCACACTGTAGACCCTACTCTTTGTAGTAGATGACAAAACTTCAAGTAGTTGACTGACTTAATAATGAGGTCTCAAGAAGCCACTCAAAAATTGTCTTTGATGGGTAAAATTATCTTTACTTGATCCAAACTTTGGTACAATTAATATTTGAGTCTTAGATCTACTGATATAATTGCTTTTCCAGTGCTTGTCTTGTTCCAGCTTCCTGTCTTCCATTCCCCTGTCTCAGGCCATTTGTTTCTCTCAGACTGCTGGTCTACCATTTTCTACTCTTAGGCTCCTGATCCACCATTTTCTGCTCTCAAACATCCAGTCTGCCACTGCAATCTCTCAGGATCCTGGCCTGCTGCTCCTTGATTGTATTTGTGCACATTGGTGGCAAATGTAATTTCCCAGTTTGAAGAAAGATTCACTACCCTGGATCTTTTTTTCTCTTGAAAAGGGAAGACTGGGAGGGGATACAATAGAATTGTTTAAAATGATGAAAGATTTGGACAAATTGGATCCAAGCAAGCTTTTCTTCCCTATACAGAATTGAAGCAGGAGGGGGGATAAATTGGCCTGCATCGTGCCCGATTTCTGGGTGCTAAATAAGTGTTTGGGAGCAATTTCACGCAGCACTATCCCATGCCCGATCCCCCCCCCCCAGAAGTGTGCCGGCTGCCAAATTGGAGGCCAGTGTCCAAGTGTCCAGGACGTCTGCCTGAAACAGGTGTTCAGCCTCGTGAATATGCTAACCAGGGTCCTAGTGCCTGATTTAGGACCCCACTGCCAAACCCGACAGAAACCGGACGGAGTACGTGCCGCGCATGCTCTGCTCAGATTTTCTTGGTCTACTGCGGCCTAACCAGCTAGGAGGAGCTCCACAACAGTATTGTGGCTGCTGCCAGCCCAGCTCAGCCTCCCCAATTCCGTTCACCTCGCCACCCACCCCCCCCCCCACCCCCCCAGGACCCCCTTGGGCTGACATGTCGGGGCTCACATTGTAGGTGTTCTGCCTGCTTTGCAGCAGTTTCCCAGGGCTAGACCAATTTCTTCCCCCAAAGGGTCATATTTACAAATTAAGAACAACAAAAGGAAAAAGGCAATGCAGGGTGAATTATGTGGAACAGATTACTGACAAGAGAACAATAAATCTTAAAGAGTTTCAAGAAGGAACTAGACAAGTTCTTGTCAACAAATGTGATTCAGGGTTATTCAAAATGCTCTAAGGGAATACTGTGGATAGGTGGGCTAGATGGACCGAAGGTCTTCTCCTGCCTGAAATTGTTATGATGTTATTAATCTCTGGGAAGGTGGAGCATCAGTCACAATGTCTCCCTAGAGAAAGGGATAATTGTTTTTAATGCGCGCTGTCTATTCTGCATGCTGCTGACACTGTGCACAGTGAGCCTGGATCAGCAGATAGAGATTTGGAGAGAGGTGAACAGAAAAGTGGGAGTTAGAGAAAGAAAAATGCAAGAGAAGTGCTGGAGAGTCCAACAGATGGATAGATCTGGGCCAGTGTGTTTGCCCCAAGTGATGTGCAATGACATCCATTGCAATGACTCATGACTCCACCCACCTGATCTTCAACCCCGAAAGCAGTGAACAAAGCTTCTAATCTTATATGCGAGATCTTAAAATATGTAAATCATGCTGTACTTTAAAACGTGTTGAAATAAAGACATGTTCGAACAGACTTGAAATAGAGCTTTTTTTTGTTTAAATGCATTATCAGTGGGTAGTTGCATCATTCAGTGTAATACTAGGCCATTCAAGCCAGGGAGATCCCAGGCTCTACTTGTGGTCTTTGCTGAATTAGCTGATTTCATCTGGGTTGGCTGCAGAGGATGCTAAAATTGCCCTCAGCGCCCTTGAGCTAGGAAGGGGAAAAAAAACATAAGCTAGGGTTCTGAGCCCTGTTGGTGTAAGTGTGGAGATGTGACTGCCACAGACTTCCTTTGTTGAACCTGCCAAAGTTAGTGGGGGGTCAAAGAAAAGTCCAAAAACGTAGCCTTCGGTAGGCGAATGATGCATCTAAGGTATTTCATACACCTTCTCCCCTCTGCCTGCTGCAAAAGAGGCTGGAGAGTTTTGGTGAAGAGTTTCCTGGTGGGCTCCTGCAGCGAGACCACGGCTGCAGTACCAGGTGAGGCAGCTGGGCACTTGAAGCAACAGAAGCACACCAATGGTGGAATGATTGGCATCCTGTTAGGTAGAGACTGAAACCTATACTAGGAGCTAAGTTGGACCTCGAATGGATGGCAAGAAGGCTGCTGCAAGGTTCTCTTCCTCCATAGCAGCTTCGGGAAGCATCAGTAAGTGTGACAAATAGGAGGGAAAGCTTCTGTGATTCAGGCCCAGATTCAGACTCAGACTCTGTCCCCTCGCTGCCTGCGGCTGTCCGGATGAGGCAGGAGGAGGAAATCCCAGTTGGGCCGGTGAGTTGGTGATAAACCTCATGGTCCAAATTTCCATCATTCTCTGCCACAATCCTGCCAGATTTTGGAATGTGTCCTCCAAGTGCCAAATGTAATTTTATAATAGATAGGTGTTGCCACACATAGAGACTAAAGCAATTACTCCACAAATGTTGCAAATGGGGATGGCAGAATCATCAACAGCTGTTGCCTGAAAAAATAGGGGCAGAGGTTATGATCTGAAATTGTTGAACTCAATGTTGAGTTCAGAAGGCTGTAAAGTGCCTAATAGAAAGATGAGGAGCTGTTCCTCGAGCTTACGTTGAGCTTCGTTGGAACCGTGTAAGAGGCCGAGGACGGAGGTCAGAGTGGGAGTGGAGCGGAGAATTAAAGTGACAAGCAACCGGAAGCTCAGGGTCACCCTTACAGACTGAATGGAGGTGTTCCGCAAAGCGGTCACCCAATCTGCATTTGGTCTCCCCAATAAATGAAAGGAAATTGCAAGATGATTATTCTCCACTTGCTTGGATGACAGCAGCTCCAGCAACACTCAGGAAGCTCAACACTATCCAGGACAAAGCAACCCGCTTGATTGGCATCCATCCACCACCATAAATATTCACTCCCTCCACCACCGGCGCACCGTGGCTGCAGTGTGTACCATCTACAAAATTCACTGCAGCAATTCACCAAGGCGTCTTCAACAGCACTTCCCAAACTCGCGACCTCTTCCACCAAGAAGGGCAAGGGCAGCAGGCGCATGGGAACACCACCACCTCCAAGTTCCCCTCCAAGTCACACACCATCCTAACTTGGAAATATATCGCCGTTCCTTCATCGTCGCTGGGTCAAAATCCTGGAACTCCCTCCCTAACAGCACTGTGAGAGTACCTTCACCACACAGACTGCAGCGGTTCAAGAAGGCGGCTCACCACCACCTTCTCCAGGGCAATTAGGGATGGGCAATAAATGCTGACTTTACCAGTGATGCCCACATCCTGTGAATGAATTAAAAAAAGTAACTGTCATTACCATCTCAAGGGTCCTACAGTAATCCTATGACTGTTAGTAACATGATACTTCTGTTCTTCCACAATTCTCCACAATCCTGGGCTATTGGTCAACTGTGGCGTCTTAGTACAGCAATACTACAATATGTGTACCTGCTAAATCTATCTTCCACTCCTATACTCGGAAAACAGAGTAGCTCTGAAAAAATAAATGAAAGGAAATTGCAAGATGATTATTTTTAATATAAAGCGCTTCTTATGTCTAATTACTGTGACCAATTCATTAAAAGAATACCTTCTGGGTAAGGTTTTGTATTTTCACTGTTCAATGACCCAGCATCATTGGTCTGCCTTCTCTGTAGAGAGACAGTCAGCTGGTGTTACTTATGGGTGTGTCTTCATGGGGCAATTTAATACCAGTTGGGCCATATGCCAATTTGTGGGATTTCAGTAGAACCACTCAGTGCCAGTTGAGGGGCTCCTACCAAGACGGGAAACTTGTTACGAGAAGTTTCCATGTGGGGAATGGGAACAATGAAAATGTGAAAAGCTCATGTAAGTTAGGAGGTTTTAAAATAAAGGGTGGGGGGTACTTTACAGTGAAAATACTCTCCTACATATTCGTTTTCTTTCAATGTTTCCAGCCTATGACCTGAAATCTTTGGCCCACAGCTTGTAAAGATGATCAAGAAATGACTAATGTGATTGCATATTTAGTCACAACAATTCTAGGGAATTGGGGAAGAGATAGCGGAATTACTTGCCATAATTTTCCAATCTTCCCTAGATGCGGGGGAGATGCCTGAGGATTGGAAAGTGGCAAATATGACATCTTTGCTCAAGAAAGGGTATAAGGACAATCCTAGTAACTACAGGCTTACAGTTTAACATCAGTGGTGGATAAAGTTTTAGAAACAATAATCAAGGAAAAAATTAATGGGCACTTGGAGAGGTTTAAGCTAATTAAGGAGAGCCAACACAGATTTGTAAAAGGCAGATCGTGTTTGACTAAACTAATTAAATGTATTGATGAAGTAACAGGGAGGATTGATGAAGGGAATGCAATGGATGTTGTCTACATAGATTTTAGGGAGGCGTTTGACAAAGTACCACATAGAAGGCTGGTTAACAAAATTGAGGCTCATGGAATAGGTGGGTCACTGGCAGCTTGGATAAGGAATTGGCTTAAGAACAGAAAACAGCGAGTTGTGGTAAATGGCTGTTTTTCAGACTGGAGGATGGTAGACAGTGGTGTTTCCCAAGGGTCAGTGCTGGGGCCACTGCTTTTTTTGATATATATAAATGACCTGGATATTGGAATACAGAGTAGAATTTCTAAATTTGCCGATGACACCAAACTTGGGGGTGCGGCAAACAGTGAGGATGACACCAATTGACTGCAACAGGCTAGCAGAATGGGCAGACAAGTGGTAGATGGAATTTAATACAGAAAAGTGTGAGGTAATGCATTTTGACAGAAGGAACAGGGAGAGGCAATGTACACTTAATGGCACAGTTTTAAAGAGTGTGCAGGGGCAGAGGGACCTGGGAGTTAATGTGCATAGATCCCTGAAGGTGGTGGGGCATATTGAGAGAGTGGTTAGCAAAGCATATGGGATCTTGGGCTTCATAAATAGAGGTATTGTGTACAAAAGTAGAGAAGTTATGCTGAACCATTATAAAGCGCTGGTTAGGCCACAACTGGAGTATCCAGTTCTGGTCACCACACTTTAGGAAAGATGTGAAGGCATTTGAGAGGGTGCAGAGGACCTGGAACTCGCTGCCAAAGGAAGTGGTGGAAGCAAAGACACTCAGGCCTAGAAATTCAGTTGGTAGCGCCAGCCGCTAGCGCCTTAAGAGGGCGATAAGTGGGGCGCGAAGCGGCTAGCGCCGGGCGTGGCACGATCTGCGCCTCTCGGGAACTTGAGTGAAGAATTAGCGGCGGCGCAAAACCGCAACGCCCACTCAGCTGCGCGCGCAGATCCTGACGTCATTTCATGGTGCAACGTCCTTGGTGCACCCCGAACTGGAGCTTCAGTGGCGCCCCCCTTCTTTCCGCCTGGCGCTCGCAGCGACTGGTTGAGTGGAACAGTTCCCAGTCGCTGTGGGGCTGGGGGGGGGGGCGCTATTTAAAGGGGACTCTTCCTGCATTCTTTGTGGTAGCCATTTTGGACCACACCTGTGTGAGAGAGAGAGAGATTTGCAGAGAGACAAAGGGAGAGAGCTTTCTGCTTTGACTCAACGCTCGCACAGGTACTTCTGGCTTCAGCCCAGAGCTTTGCAGTTGGATTGATTTTTCAGTGCCATAGCCTTGAGTGGCCACATATAATGGGGGCTGCAATGGGTGGAAATGTTGGGTTCCTCCATTGCATTGAAAGGGCTCAGAGACGCCGAGAGAGAGTGCCAATCATGGCCAGATGGAGGAGGGCCAACAGGCATCAGCACAGGAGGCCTTACCCTCCCAGGGTATACCGCCAGCACTTCTCCTACCTCAACATGTCTGAGGAGCAGTGCATTTGGAGGCTTCGATTCAGAAGGGAGGTGGTCACTGAGATCTGCCACCTGCTTCAGAGAGATCTGCAGCCTCAGCTGAGGAGCAGGACGTCTCTGTCGGTGGCAGTGAAGGTGACAGTGGCTCTGAACTTCTATGCCACCGGCTCCTTCCAATCCGCTACTGGGGACATTGCCAATGTCTCCCAGTTCGCGGTGCATTGCTGCATCCGTCAGGTCACGAATGCCCTCTTCAGAAGGAGGCGTCAGTACATTTCCTTCCCCATGACCCTGGACAAGCAGCAAGAGCGTGCAATGGGATTTGCAAGAATAGCGGGCTTCCCCATGGTCCAGGGTGCCATTGACAGCATGCATGTGGCTTTGCGGACGCCTCTAGAGAATGCCGAGGATTACTGCAACCGGAAGGGGTACTGTAAAGTCTGTGGGTTGTGCAGTTAATAAATACACAGACTTCAGAAGTAACAAACAAACAGGTCTTTACTATTCGAAGGTCCGGGCGAATCTGCCCCAGCAATCCTGCCACAACACTTATATACTGGTGTGGTCACGATCGGTATTACAGTATACAGAAGCCAAACAAATAGTGCCACACCTAAAGTAGTTCTCTTAAAGGTGAACGGTTACATTCAATAGTTCCCTTAAAGGTAGACGGGTACATACACTACAGGTACCATTCGTTGAACGTGCAGTTGGTGTGTGACTGTAGGCAGGTCATACTAGCTGTCAGTGCTCACTTTCCAGGCAGCAGCCATGACACCTTCATCCTGCGCCAGACTTCTGTGGCAGACATTTTCAAAGCCCTGGCTCACCCAGGAGGCTGGCTTCTCGGGGACAAGGGCTATCCTTTGTGCACCTGGCTGATGAACCCGCTCCGTGCGCCCACCACCCCTGCTGAAGAGCGATACAATGACAGCCATCAAGCGACCAGGAACATCATTGAGCACACGATCGGCGTGCTAAAGCAACGGTTCCGCTGTCTGGACCATTCTGGGGGAGCCCTACAGTACTCGCCTGAGCGAGTCTCCCATTTCGTTCTAGTGTGCTGCATGCTGCACAACCTGGCTATCCTCAGGACTCAGCCACTGCCAGCAGACATTGGAGGACCACTAGAGGAGGAGGAGGAGGAGGAGGAGCACCAAGACGGGAGGGAGGCACAAAGTGCAAGGGCTGTCCATCAGTGGCTTATTGCAAGTCGGTTCTAGGCCCCCTCTCAGGGAATGGCTTGTGCCATTGAAAGAACATGAATGGTGCCGCTCTGCAAACCCTGAGCCAGTCAAGGCAACGAAAGTAGTTCAAAGTGCAAACATGCACAATCTGAATAAAGAGAATTATTTATTTAACAAACTCTGTGCCCTTCCCGCATGACAAACAAATACAGAGAAACCCCCACATAACTGGCTCTCATAAGCTGGAGACAATGAACAAAAGAGTTAAACAAAAATGACCATGATCCTCGGCCTTCACAAAAAAAAACACAACATTTTGCCACACCTCCTACTTTTTGGCCTGCGAGGGTGATCTGCCTCGCTTGCGCGATTGGTCCCTTCCCGCCCTGCAGCTGCTCCGCAATGGGACCCCAGTGGCTGCAGCAAGGCTGGGGGAAGGCTGCTGAGGGTCAGATAGTGAGTCAGGAGATGCCCTTGGGGGACGGCCTGGAGCAGCTCTGGGTCTGGAGGGCCCGGCTGCTGACTGCTCCAACTCTGCTTGGGCGGCAACAGTCTGTCCTACGGGTGGTGGCAGCTGCAGTGGAGGAGTGACAGTGTTGGCAGCAAGAATGCTGCCAACCTGACAGAGCACAGGCACTCCCTGGTCGGATGACACACTGGCACTCGCACGGGCCAGCACTGAAGCATGCGCAGCAATCTGCTGAAGCACAGACTGCTGACCTGCTGTGGCGCGGAGAGGGCCCCGGCGAATCCTGGCCAAACCAGCGAGGGTAGCAGCAGTTAGTGCTCGTGTGGCCCTGATCTGTGTCTGCATCAGTCCAGCCAGTGACTGCATGGCACGACTAAGCACTTGGCTGGAAGCCGCCTGTGCTGCACTGAAGTCCAGCAGACTCCTTGCCTTGTGCTGCACCGAATTCCTGTACACTCCTTGCCAGTGACTCTATGGAGTCAGGCATCCTTGCCACTGCAGCCATGAGCTCAGTGTGCCTGCGCTCCGCCTGGGCACCCATTTCACCAAGGAGCCCCACCTCCTCTGCGCTCACTGTAGCAGGACTGGAGGCCACACTCACCCTCCGGGGAGAAGGCCGCCGAGCTTCCCCACCCCTCCCGCATTGCTGCAGCCCGCTGGGCCCCAGAGCGTCACCCCCCTCAGACCCTTCCCCCCTGCTCCCCTCCAGGGAAGACGTGTCCCCATCATGGCCATGGGCTGCCTCGGCTGAGGGTGGCACTGACGTTCCAGCTTCCTCTTCCTCCTCCTTGACTTCTGATTCACTCACAGTGCCAGCTTGAGGGCCCACCTCCTCACCTGGCAAATCAGCATCTGAAAGCAGGTAGGTACATGAGTTGCTTTAAAGTGAGGACAGGGCGGCAGCGAGGGAGACATGAGTGCTGCAATGCACTGCATTGGTTCGATAGTGGCAAAGGATGCTGATGTGAGGCACAAGTGGAAAGAGAGAGGTCAAAAAGGTGATGACCTTACCATTGCTGTCCAGAATGGGGTCAGCATCTCCAGTGGCGACGGGGCCAATCAGCCGGCCTGCCATAATCCGCTCCACTCGCTGCTCCAGCTCGCTGAGGTCTTTAAGTTCAGGACGGCCTCCCCTGGTCCGTTGCTGCTGCCTCCAATTGTGGGCCAGCTTGCCCTGCAAGAGAAAGGACGGGCTCTGAGTACAGTGTCAAGCCTTGATCTTGCCTGCACTGCCTCCCATGGTGGAATAGCCCTGACAGTGTCAAGCCCTGATCTTGGCTGCACTGCCTCCCATGGTGGAATAGCCCTGACAGTTTGAAGCCCTGATCTTGGCTGCACTGCCTCCCATGGTGGAATAGCCCTGACAGTGTCAAGCCCTGATCTTGCCTGCACTGCCTCCCATGGTGGAATAGCCCTGGCAGTGTGTAATGTGGTGAATGTGCATGTGATTTTCATGAGAGTCCTATAGGTGTTGGATGAGGGCTGAGCATTGGTGCTTTCAGGACCCTTTGGCCAAAAAGTGAGGTGCACATGCAGGGATGAAGAGGATACTGGAAAGGGTACTCACCCTGATAACCCGAGTGAGGTCGTTGAACTTCTTCCTGCATTGCGTTGGTGTCCTAGGGACCATGCTGCTGGAGGTCACTCTGTGTGCCACCTCCCTCCAAGCTTTTCTATATTCGCTGGGCAGCGGCCTCCTGCCACTGTCAGGAAAGAGGATAGGTCGCCGGCGCTCCACTGTGCCAACCAAAACCTTCAGGGCCCCCTCACTGAAGCGATGCGCTCGCTCCCTGGCCTTCTCCATGGTCGTGGGCGTAACGATGTCGCAGCAGGTCTGTCCAGGCCTAGAATCAGGGCTGCAATGTGCAAGGCGTGGCTGCAAGCCAAATCGACCCTCCCCCTTTAAGAGTTGACTGGTGCCAGCGTGTCTGCCTGCAATCGCTAACTCGCCGCACCTGCGCTGCGCCTGCCCTCGGTGGTAGCGCCTCAGCTCGCCGGCTTAGCGCCTTAGGATAGTCGTGCACCTCCTGCTTTAGCGCAGCAGCAACCTCTTGGGGCGATGCAACTCAATTTTGGTGAAGGTGCCGCTAAGTTGCGCCGGGCACTAAATTTAACGCACGCTCAACTTTAGCGCCCCAAACATGGCGATACTGACTTTCTAGGCCTCAATGTTTTCAAGGGGAGACTGGATAGGCGCTACTTTTTGCGCCCCGAAAAAATTAGCGCCTTCGCCGCTGAAATTCACCAGTAGTGCCCCGCCTCCCTCTTGGGGCACTGCGAGTGAATATCACGGCGCTATGTGCTGCAGCGCCATACTCTTCAGGGGGTAGCCTTTGTCACCAAGGAGCCATCCGTTAAGTTGGTTCGGCGGATTGAAAAACAGAGGAACACTAGAGTGCCGTAAGAGTCATGGCAACTACCACAGAACTTGGCGCAAACATGCAAAAACTCCTTCTTGTGGTTACACACCAGCTGTAAATTGAGGGAGTGGAAGTCCTTTCGGTTGACAAAGATAGCTGGATTGTGATGGGGGTGCCCTAACGGCCACATTTATGCAGTCTATGACGCCCTGCACCATTGGCATGCCTGCCATATTTGCAAAGCCAACCGAACGTGCGGTTATACTTGCTTGATCCCTTGAGAACTGGATTTAATTGTGCGCCTTTGCGAAAAGGGCATCGGTAACCTGCGTGATGCAACTGTGGGCGGCTGATTGGGAGATGCCGCTGATGTCTGCTGATGATCCCTGGAAGGAGCCTGAGGCAAAGAAGTTGAGTGCGGTGGTAACTTTGACAGCCACTGGTAAGGGGTGTCCACCCGTTCCTCTGGGCACCAGGTCTTGCTGCAGCAGTCTGCAGATCTCTCGGACAACCTCTCGCGAAAGTCTCAGCCTCCTTTGGCACTGCTGCTCAGTCATGTTGAGGTAGCTCATCCTGTCTGTAAACTCTCTGTTGGGGGTATCTCCTGCAGCGAGGTGCCTCGATGCGCTGGCGCCTTCTGCCCTGTGCAGCATCAGGTGGCTGAGCAGGAGGTTGGGGCTCCTGCTACTGTTGCTCCTGAGCTGCCTGGTTCTGCTGCTGCCATGGCTGCTCCTCATCAATATCTGAGGTCCATGGTGAAAGGAAATGAATGGTTCCCATGCTGCTTGCAGATGCCTCCGTTGGGGAAGCGCTCATTGCAAGCGGGGAGAGGGTCTTCCAAGGAGGTCCCACAGTTGATAGATACAAGCTGCAGCACCTCCGACTTCAGAAGGCCTGCTAAAAGTGCTGAAAGACCTTTTAAAGCAAAGTTCTGCCACCTGCAACTAATCCCTGATGAAAGCTCTGTTTTAATGGTGGAGTTGCAGCTGTGAGGAGGCCACCCACTTGTCAACCTGCCAGGTTTAGCTGGCGTGGTTTAGGAGGGTCGTGGAACATGCTGAAAATGTCAAAAAATGACGAGGGCCTCTCAAAATAGGATTACAGAGGCCCTTAACGACCTCTCTGGCCTGCAAAACTGGCACCGGCAAAATTGCACGTAGGCGGGTTGGAGGCGGTTCCGAACCCGCACTCATTTTTCCTGATTCTCTCACCTTTCCTGCCTCCAAGCCCGCCTCCTCCAGCATTAAACAGAAGTTCTGGTTTTGAGATGGGTTTAAAATTGACTCAACTGGAGTTTGTGTTCTATGCGAAGGATTAGCTTAGTTCTTTTAAAGTTACAATCTTTTTATTATTTTGTCTACTTGAGGAGTTAAATAATAAACTTTCTATGTAAAGATTATGTAGCTATTACATGATTGTTACTTATTTTCTCATCTATCTTTTCTTAAATAAATTTGCTTAATGATTTTAAACTTAAAAAGATCTGATGATGTGATGCTCTATTTGTTTATTGAAGATGTGCAAGATTCTAAAAAAACTGATAAGTTCTGTAGCTAAAAGTAATTAATAGAGAGGGAGCCCGAAAATCCACGGGTCTTTCATCTCAGCATGGCAATACTGACTCACCTGTGGCTCCAACCTGGATGTTGATGTGGAAGTCATTCTTAAGCCTACACAAGGTTTCTAAGATGAATGAGCCTACAGGTGACAACATCTTAATTGTTTGTTTTGCCAAACTTGATTTTTGGGCCTCACTGTAAATCTGGAACGTCACAGGGGAGAATTCAGGGTATGCTCATCCTGTTTCACCAGACTATGTTGACATATCACAGTGTTGCCCATGTTGGTCAATGCATGGGTCAAGTGCCAAGCAGCAAGCACAATATTCTTTACAGTTGAATGCTCCTATAAGATGTGCACTTTGTTCCAACTCACCTTACTAAGCTTTTTCTTACATATGTCCCTTTATTTCTGCTTGCAAGTAGAAGGCTGCACATAATAGGAGACAATGCTTGCAGACAGGTAAGAGGGTCATCAAAGCTGTGTCCCATGACTCCTTATGAACATGTAGGCAACAGCGGAGTGGGGGCTACATTTGGAATTCTCCCACCAGCTCATAGCTAGTATCCTTTGCTTTTTATTGCTTATCTCCTTACTTATGTAACCATGCATTCTGCCACACACAGATCCACACTGCAGCATTTCAGTGTAGCACGGTGCAATCTCTTGCTATGTTTCAAGGGGCCAATCACATTGTAAATGACGTGCTTCTTCTGCTCCCAGCTCAGCCAACTGTGCTGCCTCAACATAGCACCTCGCAGAACCCAGTGTCATCTATTCCTCCAGCACAGATATATCGGGGTGAAATTGGTCAACGCCAGAAGCGTAAAACTGGCTGACAGCTACAAGCCCATTCAGGTTGCTGGGGAGAAATAAGGCAGCATTCATGGATCCTGATATATGCTGGGCCCAATGGAGGGAAAGCTTTATTTGGCATGGGGAATGAGCACATGTGGGGAATGCTGTGATGTATTGGTGGGAAAAGGCTATTAATTAAATATTTATGTTATTACGTTGATAATTGCAACAGTCTGACCAGTTCCATCAGCAGGTAATTCTGCTCCATTGTCCTCAGCTTTGTCTTCTTCTACCTTTTTCCTCCTGTCTGCTCCATCAATGGGAGCCTTTTCAAATCTGCAGAGGACATAGACAGCAGCCATAACCTTACAGGCTTTAACTGAACTCCCTCTGAATGGTCCAAACACTGGAATTACTGTTTGAGGTCACCAAAGGTATGTTCCACTATGACCTTGGTGGGCCGTACTGATCCTTCCAGAGCTCTTGAGCCCAGGTATAACACTGGTGTCACAAGCCACAGCTGCAGGACATATCCTTGGTCCCCCAAAAGCCATATCGCTGGAGCTTTGTCCTTTCAAATAAGGCTGGCACAGGCACACTGACAGCTCTCAGAAACTATTACAAACAAATGTAACCATTTTTATTTAATATATTTTATTTAGAAAGAATTTTCTGCTACATGTATAATAAGAGAAGGCAACAAATACTAGTTTATTACCACATTGTTGTTACTTAATCTGTTTTTTAGAATGTTAAATATCGCAAGCATGAAACACTATTTTTCATTCAAAACATCTGAATGTTACTACATGGCTGAAGCATGCACTTCTCTGCATGATATATCTAAGATAATTCACTCTGTTTTATATGATATTTTAATGCTTTTACTTTATTAACACAGCTCACTGATTTGTAAAGAGACAGTAACAGTAACAAAGAAAGTTGTTAAAATATCCTAGGTTTTTTTTCATAATAACTGTACAGCGGTTATGTGTAATCTAAATTCTATATGATCAAAAATACCACGTCAAATCTCGATATGATTTTTACTTCCACAATACTGTTTCAATTCAGGTCACATTTCTTCATTTTGTGCTGTTGACTTGTATGTGGTTTACCTGTTGACAGATTGAAGTCACATTGCTTGTGTGAAATGAAGGTTGTAGTCAGACTGTTCATTGGCACTAGTATAGGTAGAAAAGAGTGAAGCTGGCCAGTTGCCTACTTTTTTCCTTCAAAACTGAAAAGAACCAATTCAGTGTAGGCTAAACGATGGTTGAAGATTTGTAGGCCTCAGATGCCCTCTTGAGACCATGAATGGAAGTTCATAATGAATTTTTGCTGGATTTGAGATTAGCCAAGCTTTGAAAGGATTTCTATTCTTGTTTAGTTTTTCTTCACTGGAATATTAATATAAAATCCAGTGTATACTCTTAGCTCCATTTAAAACGTCTGATGGTAATAGTTTATGAAATCAGGTAGTGAAACAGTTTTAATGGAAGAAAGATATTGGTGGATTTTTGTGGTATTATTGAATTGATCGCTGGACCAACATCACATATTTCAATGACCCCCCGCCCCCCCCCCCCACTTCTTTTCCCTCAAGTAAAATAGAACCAAAAATGTAATCCTTTTTCTTACAATAACAAATAAAAGCAAAAGCAAATAATTAAAATACAAACTTTAACTCTAACAGATGATTATATATAAGTATAGATAAGATATTCTTTAACCAATCAAGAATGTTGTCAGCAGTTTTCCTTCAGTTTATATTTTAGTTTCCATTTTCTATTATTACAGACATTTTCTGTGTGCTCCTTGTTCTCATTGAGTTCTAACAGTTAAATAATATGATGTAAGGTGATAAAATAAGTTCACTTTATGTAAAGTGCACATGAAAATCCAGTACTAAAAGCTACAAACTTTAAGATTGGAAACAATATTTAATGAAACCAAACTCAACTGATGATGACATTTCAATTAATTCCTTATTTTATGTATGCCATAATAGAAAACTGGTAAAGACATAGCCTATTTACAAAGAAGACTATCGAAGAAATCAAAAAGTTGTAAAATTTCTGGTTTTCCATTCTTCATAGCCTGTGGGGGGGAAGTAATTTATTTAAAGCGATGCAGATAATGCATGTTAAGTTATACAGTAATACAACTCACAAACCAAATAAAGCCTCATTGAAGAAGATTATAGCTGCAAAAGCAAAATACATAAACCAGAAATAAGAAACAATTCCTACAGTATAATGACATAGGTAGAATGGTATTTATAAAAACTGTACATTTATTCACATCTGCAGTTCAGTTATTGCTAATTAGTTAATGAAATTTGGGTCCTCACGCGTGAGTACGCGCTGGGTACTCACGCGTAGGCCCAATGAAAGTGCTGGTTTCGTGCATGCACTGCGCATGCGTGGGAAACCGGAACTTCCATTCCCTTGAAAGAAGGGATTGACAGGTGGAACGCGTGTGCCGGAGAGGCAGCGCGTGCGCATCGAACTTACGTTTTTTTTGCAGGTTTCTCCGGGAGGGTAAGTCTCCAGCAGTTACACTTTTAAAAAGCAGGCGCAAGGCCTGCTTTTAACAAGGTAAGTGGTGAATTATTTAAATTTAAAACAGTTTTTCTACAGGTTTATTATTTTTAAATACTTTAAAGAAAGGTAAGTTTATTTTTAGCCTCGTTAGAAAATGTAATTAATTTTTTCAAAAATGTAAATTATTGTTTATAATAGTTATTTCATGTAATTTATAGTTATTTTAAAATGTGATTTAAAATTTTTTTTATTTGAAGCTTTAGTTATGTTTTGGGGCTTATAGTATTTATAGGTTTGACAGCTCTTCCTGTCAAATTTATGAATGAAGCATTCCCTGCTACCATTGGTTCTCCATGGCCCACGTGATCCCAGGGGACGCTTCGAACTAACTGCGTCCCTGGGATACGCAAGCACTGCGCGCTGGCAGTTGGAGGAGGCCCAGGATCAGAATCCCACGCGGGCCCACAGCTCAACGGCCGGCGTGCAAGGTAAGTGCAGGTTGGAGGCTTGCACCTGCGGAAAGCCTCTGACCCGAATTTCCGGGCCAGATTAAATGATTATTTGAAATGTTGTAAGGGTGTTGGCAAATTGAAGCGTTCTACGTATCTCAAACTATCACAGTCAAGTTGGAACCAGTTATAAACGTCAGCAGAATCCAGAAAATTAATTTAAGTCATATATTTGTGCCCATTATTTGTTTTACATAACAAATAGTACACAGGGTTTCAAATCACTGGTCCCTGAATTCTCAAGCACCAAAGTGGCGTTGTTAGGCACCTAACTTGTTCAGTTACTTGCTGGACAAGTTATTTCCATTTGATGTCCCCCCTACCCCCCACCCCTGCCCCACCCCCTCAGCCACGTCTCCATTATAGCTACTATATCATTATCCCTCCATAGTTATTAATGCTTCTAACTGTTTAGCTTTATGTTTTATGCATTCATCTACATACCATTCAATCCTGACTCTAATTTCTTTGGCATGTTGACCCTTATTCTTTTTCCTGGTTTTGTTCATTTAATTTTTTGGTATCGCTTGTGCCTTATATAACAATGTTTTGTCTCTCACTACCTCATAGCCTTTCTTTCCCTTTCTCCTCTGATAATATTTTCTCATTATTTATTTCAGCGAAACTTTCTAGTTTTATTCTAGCAGCTTTATTAATCATTCTCCCTCTCTGTTCTCAAACCTACATTTTTCCCATCCCTTTCCGTATTAATTTACATATTCCCCCGCTGCTTTACCTACCCTCTCTGCAAGTAATTTGGTGCATTTTTGGTTCGGATAAAGTCTTTCCTTTCAGTATAGCCTTCCCTTATTCCAAAACTCGCTCCAGTGCCCCAAGAATGTGAATCCTTCTTCCTGTACCAACCTTGCAGTCACACATGGACTTTCCTGATCTTCCTCTCCATAGCCTATCCTGCACATGGCAGAAGAAATAATTCAGATGTTACCACCCATGAGGTCTTGTTTTTAAATCTAGTCCCTAACTCCTTAACTCTATCTTTAAGGTCTCAAACGTACTTCTACCTATGCCATTGATGCCAACATGGAGCATGACTTTTGGCTGCTTTCCTTTCCTTCCCATTAGATTTCCCACCAGTTGTGTGATGTCCTTCCCCCTGGTACCAGGGTGGCAAGGTACCGTTTGTGGCTGCTAGTTATGGCTGCAAAACAGAATATTTGCCTGACTATAAAATCTCCCACTACTGTTTTTGTAGTCTACCTGCTCCACAACCTCCTGTATAGTCCCTTGTTGCATGTTGTAACAATGTTGCTCAGGACCACCCTCCTCTGAGCCACTGTCAATGTCCACCTCACCTTGTCCAACATAATGGGGTAGTTCTTGACTTTGTGCGATAGTGAGTCAAGATCTACCCTAATGTGTTTATTGGATGGTTCCAATACCTCAGGGAATCCCTTTCTTCCTCTGCTGCCCATGCAGTTGATCAGCCCCATTTCTCTCTTTCTACACTATCCCTGTGTAGCACTCCCTCCTGGATGACCACATTCTGGAGAGTATGATCCAGAAATCCTTCTTATGCTGTAGAGCGTGGCCAACTGTTCCTTGAGCACAGAGGTACTCCGTTTCAGCGACTCAATTTTCCAACACAGTGATAGACTGAGGATCCATAATGGCCCACATTATCACATTCCAAAGACAACCTGAAAGCTCCTTGCCTGACCACCCCTTTATGTCTAACTTAAAAATGTAGACAGAATTAGCCTGAACTTCCACCAGCAGCAAACGCTCACAAGCATCAAATTCTCTTAGTCACTTCACATAAGTGTTAATTATGGAAATAACTCCTGTCCAACTGCACCTCAAAGATGAATTTCCTCTAGGGCTGAACTCCATGTTTGTCTGCCCATTAACAATCCACTGGCCTCTCTCAGCTCAAGACTGACCTCTCGCTATGCAATTCAAATGTATTAACTTACACAATAGCCCAGCCACCACAGAAAAATACAGCCAATCAGAAAACAGCTAATCACACTTCTTTTGTAACCAATTACAGGAAACTCTTGTTTAAATGGCACCTAAATATCCGGAATTTTCTATTAACCGGCAAAATTCATACTCCGAAAACAACACCTCAATAACCGGAAATATTGCCGAGTCTGAGTCCGAGTCTCCCACGGTGGCCGAGTTAGTCAGTGAGGGTAGTTCTCCAAACTGCCACTACTTGGCTTCTTAGCGCTGTCGGAAGTCCGAACACCTCAATAACAGGAGTCTGACTCTCCCGCGCTGCCGGGAGTACCCAATTAATGTATACTGCACATTTCTTGATTTTTTAATTTTTGTTTGTTAAAAATAGCCTCGGTAGATAACCCTCTCCGTCATCCGGAATTTTTAATCAACCGGCACCATCCCGGTCCCGTCGGTGCCGGATACCAAAGAGTTTCCTGTAATGACCTATTTCTGGCTCAAACTGACCCAGAGTTAATGCACTAAGTAAAAAGTGTTTAAACAGTTTGTAGTACTCAACAGATAAAATTAAGTAAATTAAAGTAAATTGAACTCAAAATTCTGTAAAGAGAAATGAAAATATCAGTACTTATAAGAACATAAGAAATAAGAGCAGGAGTAGGCCATACGGCCCCTCGAGCCTGCTCCGCCATTCAATAAGGTCATGGCTGATCATCAACCTCAACTCCACTTTCTTGCCCGATCTCCAAATCCCTTGATTCCCCTAGAGTCCAAAAATCTATCTGTTAAGTCTGTGGGTTGTATTGTAAATAACACACAGACTCCAACATTAACAAAGAAAACAGGTCTTTACTATTCAGAGGTCTGGGCGATTTCTGCCCTAGTTAACATATCCCAGCCCTTATATACTGGTGTGGTCACTATCGGTATTACAGTATACATGAGCCAACAAATAGTGCCACACCTAAAATAGTGCTCTTAAAGGCGAACGGTTACATTCAATAGTTCCCTTAAAGGTAAACGGGTACATACACTACACTATCTATCTCAGCCTTGAATATACGCAAAGACTCAGCAGTCACAGCCCTCTGGGGCAGAGATTCCAATCATACTCACTGAGACTAAACTCCACACTCTTCTGGCCTTTCACATTCCATTGTCCTCCAACATTTAGAAACCAGGAAATCACATATGGTAATTTTACTCAATTTTTATATTATAATGATGCTTATGCACAGAATATTAAATTAATAACAGAATGCGCAACAGCACTTTAGACCATCTGCAAGAATGCATGCAGTACAGATCAAGTGGGGTCTGGCAAAACAGATCTCCATCCAATTTCCTTGCCCGTCCATGCCCATTCTGTCTTAATGGGAGTGATCCCACCTGCTGGAAAATCCACTCCCATATCTGCATGATCGCTACAAACAGTGATCATTAAAAGCAGAATCCACCCTAAATGGGTTGAGTACCATCCATAATACAGTAGGTTGTACGTGGGCCAGTCTGAGGAACATTTTCTCATTCTGTGCTTTTATTGTGTTCCTTACACTTTCATGCTGGTCGCACCAGCTTTACTCACCTCATTTTGCAATTGACTGAAATGATGCTTTTGAGTTGACATTCTCGGATGTACTTTGGAAGGACTGAAAAATATTTAACGGCATATAGTATTACTTACAATATGACCTTATTGATTGTTTTAAAAAGCATGGACGAGTCATGTTTTAAAAGACAAGTCATCAGATGATATCTCCAGATTTTTCTAGAGTGCCTATAGCTATTTTTAAAAAATCTTTGTGTTTCAATTCTTTTGGTACCTTATCATTTAAAAAACCTGAAAACTATTTCTATATTTCTAACTAGTTTATGGTCTCTTTTCTTTTCTGGGGGTAGAAATTTGCCTTGGGCGGTAGTGCGGAATGGACGGTATCGCATCAGGCACCTGTTGTATGCCCCGCTCGACAGTCAGTTCTATTGAAGTCAATGCAATTGAATATCATAGAAACATAGAAACATAGGAGATAGGAGCAGGAGTAGGCCATTCGGCCCCTCGAGCCTGCTCCGCCATTCAATGAGATCATGGCTGATCATCCAAATTCAGTACCCTGTCCCTGCCTTCTCTCCATATCCCTTGATCCCTTTAGCCTTAAGAAATATATCCAACTCCTTCTTGAATATATTTAATGAATTGGCCTCTACTGCCTTCTTTGGTAGAAAATTCCACAGGTTCACCACTATCTGGGTGAAGAAATTCCTCCTCATCTCTGTCCTAAATGGCTTACCCCTTATCCTTAGACTGTGACCCCTGGTTCTGGACTCCCCGACCATCGGGAACATCCTTCAGCATCTAGTCTGTCTAGTCCTGTTAGAATTTTATAAGTTTCGATGAGATCCCCTCTCATTCTTCTAAACTCCAGCGAGTACAAGCTCAATCGACCCAATCTCTCCTCATACGTCATTCCTGCCATCCCAGGTATCAGCCTGGTGAATCTTCGCTGCACTCCTTCCATGGCAAGAACATCCTTCCTCAGATAAGGCGACCAAAACTGCACACAATACTCAAGATGTGGTCTCACCAAGGCCCTGTACAACTGTAGCAAGGCATCTTTGTTCCTGTACTCAAACCCTCTCGCTACGAAGGCCAACATACCATTTGCCTTCTTAACTGCCTGCTGCACCTGAATGCTTACTTTCAGCGACTGGTGCACAAGGACGCCCAGGTCTCGTTGCACTTCCCCTTCTCCCAATCTATTGCCATTCAGATAATAATCTGCCCTCCTGTTTTTGACACCAAAGTGGATAACCTCGCATTTATCCACGTTATATTGCATCTGCCATGCTTCTGCCCAATCACCCAACCTGTCCAAATCATACTGGAGTTTCTCGGCATCCTCCTCACAGCACACACGCCCACCCAGCTTTGTGTCATCTGCAAACTTGGAGATATTACATCTAGTTCCCTCGTCCAGATCATTAATATATATTGTGAATAGCTGAGGTCCAAGGACCGATCCCTGCGGTACCCCACTAGTCACTGCCTGCCACTCGGAAAAAGAGCCGTTTATTCCAACTCTTTGCTTTCTGTCTGCCAACCAGTTCTCTACCCAAGTCAATACCTTGCCCCCAATCCCATGTGCCTTAATTTTACACGCTAATCTCTTATGCGGGACCTTATCGAAAGCCTTTTGAATATCGGGCGGGGAGTCTGATGGGCGGCATGTTTCACACTACTGTCCAAGACAAATTTCTACCCCATAGTTATTGTCTCCTAAATTCTGCAAAGTGTGATATTCTAAGTCATATTTCAAAATGCTATAATATAGGAAGTACTCAAATGAAATCGCTGGTAAACAGGGTGCTAACTCCTATATTTTACAATACTGCCTGTGCGACTGTTCTCAGAGCCACTGCTAAAATGCTCAGTAATGCCTACAGCAGGACATTTTTAAGCCAATGTGCACTAAATATCATCAGGGCCAAGTTGTCAATTGACCACTTCTCACAATGGTAACCATAGCATGAACCATTTGAAAACCTGTAAGTTGGAAGATACATATCAAAGGAAATTCTTATCAGTAGACTCGATGGGTGAGTTGTCCTGTACCCATTCCGCAGAGCCCTCAGGACAAAATGAGATAGCTACAAGTTTGGATATTTTGTAAATCTGCCACGATTGATGCCAGTAGCTACTTAAGGTCAATGTCACTTTGCAGCTTTCTGAGGCCTGAGTCCTATGGCCTATCAGGGCAACTAGAATTCCTAAACTATGATTGAACACAGGAACAATTATATTGCATATTGTGCAAATAAATTAGTAAGCTCATGATTTACCTGTGTGTGATGTAATTTATCAGACATCGTCATGTGTAAATGGATGCAAAGAATGCTCTAGCTTCATGTTGCAAGTTGTATTAAGGCAAAAGAGAGGGATAATGAGGTCATTATATATGACATCTTTTGGAATGTGTGCTGAAATAATGGTCATCTCCTTTAATATTGAAACAGCCTAAGAATCTGTGCAAAGGTTAAGCTAAGCCATATTTATGAATAGATCTGAGGAAAATATTGCAGTTGTCGGCTGTATTATGAGTCGATTGATGAAAGTTTAACAAGCAAGAACATACCTACCATTGAATCCTTAAATCATATGTATCAAAATAGGAATCTGATGAGGCAGGACTGAGAATATGCAAAGTTAACAATGGGCTTAGCATGGTGTACCACTGAATATCTCACTGTGTAATCTGTTCTGTAAATCAAGTAAATAACTTATTTGACTTGTTTTGAAATAAATTGTGCTTACATGTAATGAGATACCAGCAAAGGGCTATATATATATGAGTTCAAGGGATAACTAGATGCAATTCTGGAGAAAGAAAATGGGAAGGTAGGTTTGGACCCTGGCAAAGGTTGATAGGCTTGTGGAGCTTGCACTGTTTACAATGACTGTTTAAATTACATTTCATTTTTATCTTGTGGGTTTCCAGGATTTTCACCAATGGTTTAGGATTTGAATTCCAAGATATTGTCCATTTATAATTAGGCCTGTTGGTTTATGAAGACTGACTATGTCAAATGACAGTTTTATTACATGAGATTATGATTTTTTTTTCAGTATGTTCAATTTTCTATGAAAACTGCAAATTAGTGGCTTATTAGCACGTCCTTCACCCTACATTCTGACTGCATTGAAATTAAGACTAATAATACTGTCTCTTATTCCAATTCTTCCTTTGCCACAACCTCAAAACTGTGAACCTCTTTGGGGGTTACTTTTAACCCCCAAGAACAGGAGGGTTTAGACTTGTATTTCTATAGCACCTTTCACGACCTCAGGATGTCCCAAAGCGCTTTACAGCCACTGAAGTACTTTTTGAAGTGGAGTCACTGTTGTAATGTAGGAGGGTTGGATGCAGGTGAGAAGTTAAAATTTGAAAGATTTTAAACACAACCCCAACCCGCCTCGAACCCACCCACATCTGGTTTTAATGTAGGCGGGTTGGGGGTGGGCAACCAGTCCACTCTCAGGAGGTGGGTTGGTCAGTAAAAGCTTTTAAGGAGGTTGTGTGCCACCAGCTTTATAGGCCTTTTATATTTTTTTACCCATTTTGGTTGGGTTTCCCAGGCCTCAGGAAACCCGGCAGGTATAATGAGGCAAGAAGTGTCGGATCCATCAGGTGCTTTTACAGCACTTGCTTAAGGGCCAGGAGGAGCAGGAGTGTTTCCACCAGGGCCAACAAGCTGACCTGCTTATCCTCCCCGAGATTGGCTGATCCCCCACTTCCACAATCTCCAACTCCCCCCCGATCTCCCGACTGAGATCTCCACACTCCCCCTGATTTCCCCCCAGTGATCTTCGACCCCACCTCTCCCCCACCTCCATGCTCTCCCCCCTCCACTATGATCTCGCCCCCTCGACCATGAATTCCCTCCACCACAATCTCTCTCCCCCCCGACCAGAAGCCCCCCTGACTACGAGCTCCCCCGACCATGATCTCTCCCCCGATCATGATCTCTCCCCCACCAACCTCGATCCCTCCCTCCCCACGATATCACCTCCCCTCCTCACTGCTCTGCCGGCTGCGGCCTTGTGTTGCAGACTTTCCCGCCCAACACACAGTCAGCCTGTTAATCAGGCTGGCTGTCGGGTGGGAAACCTGGTGAAAAAATTTTAAATGGGTCCTGCTGTTAATTTCAGCAGGATGTCCAGGAAGCCCATACATCCAGTTTCTCATTCGGAACTCTTCCCCCTGCTCCCTCCCCACCTCCCTGTAAATATAGGAGCCTTTATCCCTCTCAGTCTTGCCTTCCACCTACAATCTATAGGCTTTAAAAACATAGGAACCTAAGAAATTGGAGATCAAGAAAAGGCCTTTAGATTCAACACACCCAGCCTACGCATGGCATCTTCTAACCATCAATTCTTCACTTGTCTTAGGAACATAAGAACAGGAGTAGGCCATTCAACCCCTCCAGCCTGTTCCACCATTCAATGAGATCAAGGCCGATCTGTATCTTAAGTGCATCCAACCGCCTTTTCTCCATATCCTTTTGTACCCTTGTCTAGCAAAAATCTATCGATATCAAATGTAAACTTATTAATTGACTTAGCATCCACTGCTTTTTGTGGCAGAGATCGCCCTTCTACCATCTTTTGCATGAAGAACTGTTTCCTAACTTCTTTCCTGAATGGCCTAGCTCTAATTTTAAGCTCATGTCCCTTGTCTTAGACCCCCCATCAGCAGAAAAAGTTTCTCTCTATTTATCCTATCAATTCCTTTCAAAATCCTAAAAATCTCAGTCAAATCACCCCTTAACCTTTTATATTCCAGGGAATACAAGCCTAATTTATGTAATCTCTCCTCATAATCTAACCCTTGGAGCCCTGGTAACATACTGGTGAATCTGCGCTGCACGCCTTCCAAGGCCAATATATCCTTTCTAAGGTGCGTTGCCCAGTACAGTACACAGTACTCCAGATGTGGACAAACCAGGGCTTTTGTATAGCTGTAGCAAAAATTCCTCCCCTTTATATTCTAGTCCTCAAGTTATAAAGGCTAACATTCCATTTGACTTTTTGGTTATTTTTTGTACCTGATTCTACATTTTAGTGACCTGTGTACATGGACCCCTAAATCTCTTTGGTCTTGCATTGTTCCTAGCTTTTCACCATTTAAATAATACTTGTATCTATCATTTTCTAGTCCAAAATGGATGACCTTACAATTAAATGCATTAAAATCTATCTGCCACAGTTTCACCCACTCACTTAATCTATCAATTCCTCTTTGTAATTTTATGCTCTGGTCTATACTACATACTATACCACCAATCTTTGTGTCATTGGCAAACTTGGATATATGGCTCTCTATTGTGATATCTAAGTCATTAATATATATAGCGAATAGTTGAAGCCCCAGCAATGATACTTGTGGGACACCACTAGTCACTTCCTTCCAATTCGAGTACATACCCATTATCCCTACTCTTTGTCTTCTATGGACTAAACAACCTCCTAACCAGTTAAATAATTTGCCTTCAATTCCATCAGCTTTCATTTTAGCTAACAGTCTCTTTTGTGGAGCCTTATCGAATCTCTTCTGGAAGTCCATATAAACTACATCCATAGACATTCCCCTGTCTACTAATTTAGTTACTTCCTCAAAAAATTCAATTAGGTTCATTAGACATGACCTACCCTTTACAAATCTATGTTGGCTCTCTCTAATTAGCTCAAATTTTCTAAGTGCTCAGTTACTCTGTCCTTAATCATAGATTCCAATAACTTCCCCACAACAGATGTTAGACTAACAGCGCTAAATATTCCTGGTTTCTCTTTCTCACCTTTCTTAAATAATGGGGTTACATTTGCAATTTTCCAATCTAAAGGGACTATTCCTGAATCGAGAGAGCTTTGGAAGATTATGGGTGAAGCAGCTGCAATTTCTTCATCTACTGCCTTTACAACCCTGAGGTGGAGATCATCAGGTCCTGGGGATTTGTCAGTCTTTAAAGCTATTATTTTTTCTAATACTGTTTTCTTGTTTACGTTAACTTTAGTGAGTTCCTGCCCTTGATTCATTATTAATTTCCCTGGAATTTCTACTCTGCAGACTGACACAAAGTAATTATTCAACAAATCTGCCATTTCCTTATTTTCATTTGCAATGTCGCTCACGTCTGTTTTTAAAGGGCCCACATTACCCTTGACTGCCATTTCTCTTCTAATATAATTGTAAAAACTTACTGTGTTAATCTTGATATCTCTCACACGTTTCTTTTCTTATTCCTTTCTGCAGCTCTTAATAACTTTTTGGTCTTCCTTTGTTGTTCTTTATATCTCTCCCAGTCCCCTGGATTTACACTATTCTTTGCACTTTGTGTGCTCTTTCCTTTAGTTTTATGTTATCTCTCACCTCTTTTGTCGACCATGGCAGTTTTATTTGGTAAGTATAGCTCTTGCCCTTTAGGGTATATATTGGTCCTGTATTAAGCTCAATTTTTTTTTTGAACACCCCCGCACTGTTCATCTGTAGTTTTACCTGATAACAGTTTGGACCAGTTTGCTCGTGTCAGTCTCTGTCTCGTCCCGTTAAGGTTCTAGATTACTTACCGAAATCTAGAATCTCAGTAACTGTGTTAAGTTTCTCCTTTTCAAACCTAATGTTAGATTTGATCATATTATGATCATTGTTGGATAAATTTTCCCTTGCTGTTAGATTATTAACTAAGTCTGGCTCATTACTCATTATTAAATCTAGTATGGCCTGTCCACTTGTTGGGTCTAGAACATATTGCTCCAGAAAACTATCTTGAATGCACTCAAGAAATCCATTACCTTTCTAATTGAGCTACTCTGCACCTCTCAAACAATATAAACATTAAAACAACTTTGCTTTTGACACAAGCCTTTCTATAATCTCTGAATGAATACATTCTGCCACTTCATTGCTGCTATCAGGAGGCCTGTAGGTAACTCCCATTACAGTTTAAAGTCCTCTGTTATTCCTCAATTCTAACCATAGTGCCTCCACTGATTGCTTTCTCTTACCTATATCCTCTCTTACTAATGTTGTAATAGCATCTTTAATCAATAAGGTTATCTCTCACCTCTTCCAGTTTCCCTATCCTTTCTAAAGACCTTATAACCTGGAATATTTAACTCCCAATCATGACCAGCTTGCAGCCATGTCTCTGTAGTGCCTACCATGTCATACTCTCTAAGCTTCTACTCTCCTACTGTTTCAACTGTGGTGATGTCCCACATTATATGCCTCAGCCCTTCAGTCAAAAACATTAGCCAGTGATTTGGCACATAAATATTCCAACTGCACAAGCAATATAATTATTCAGCATTAAACACAGTCAGAAATATTGCACTCTGATAAAACACTGGGCCTGTACACCATGATCCTTCTCCCCACCAGTGATCCATGAGCCCGACCCTATTGCCATTTGCAGGGTGAGGCAATTTGTTTATTTTTGGCAGGACCCCATCAGTTTTGGCCCTGCAGTCCAGTACCGAGGAAGTGCTGCACTGTCGGCGGTGCCATCTTTCAGATGAGACATTAAATCAAGGCCCCATCTGCTCTCTCAGGTAGACACAAGAGATCCCATGGCACTATTTTGAAGAAGAGCAGGGGAGTTCTCCTGGTGTCCTGGCCAATATATATCCTTCAATCAACATCACTAAAAACAGGTTATCTGGTCATTCTCGCATTGCTGATTGTGGGAGCTTGCTGTGTGCAAATTGGCTGATGTGTTTCCTATATTACAACAGTGATTACACTTCAAAAGTACTTCATTGGCTGTAAAGCACTTTGGGATGTCCTGAAGTCATGAAAGATGCTATATAAATACATGTCTTTGTTTTTCTTTCCTGCTGGGTTGTCCGCTAGGTTTGGGGTGTGGCGCAGGCCTGAAAAGAATGTGGCGCTGGCCAACCCCTTATCCGCAAAGCCAGCTGGTCCGGCTGGTAAATAAAAAAAATTGGGAATAGGCTCGTTTACTGGATTTCTCCAGGTTGCTTCAGTGTTCCAGGCCACGCAGTCAGCTTGGAACACTTTTGCGGGCTCCTATTTGTGCTTCAGTCAGTTAATGCATGCCTGCCTCTTGCAAACATAGATTGGGGCCATAGATAGTGTAGACTTCACCAGGAGATGACATTTGCCGGTCCTGCTTCCATAGCAAATTTTAATTCCAGTTTATTTCGGGTGAACAGCTGGTGTTACTGGACCCTTTCCCATTTCCTATCCTAGCTTGTCCTTGCTCACCCTGATCCCCAAGGAAATTCGGGCTTATATAATTTCTAATGAATATATATGTAAATATGTTCCTGTATCATTTTAGCTTAAATTTCTGTTCCACACCTTTTATCAAGGCACTGGTTTTACTAGCATATCTTATTATTTATGATGTGATTTCAATTTTAGAAATGAGACGTACCATTGTCGTAATGCGCTTTATGAAGGCCTCTCGTACCTACAATTCACAAAAGATGTAATATTTAAAATTTATTGTGGACAAAAAAGCAAAAATGCTAAAATTAGCAAAATGCAGCTCAAATGTTTTCACCTTGGTCTCCGTGAAACCGGCAGTTATTACAATAAACAAACCCTTGAAGAGAAATGGTAATATATTGTTACGATGCATTGTCATCTTCAAAGTTGAAATAATTCTCAAACGCTGCAGTACTATGTCTTATATTTACTTTACCTGAATTGAGTTTAATAAAACAAATGCATAATGGATGTAATCAGGAGAACTGGCATTCAGAGCAAATCCAATGATCCAGGTCAATCCAAAAACTGGAGTGAGAATAAGGACAGCTTTAATGACTTTCTTAATTGTTTCTTTGTCCTCTGTCTGTCTTCCTTCTGCAACAGATGGCCTCATCAGCTTCACAATGACCACTGTCAGGATAATCATATTGATGCCAATAATGCACCCGAGTGGTATAATGAAAGTATAAAATGCAGTGAATTCTCTAAGCGGCAAGGCATTTAGCCAACAGGCATTTTCCCTCTTATAGTTGCCTTTGTTTACGAAGCTCGTGGTTGCAGCAATTACTATTGCCAGGGGGCAGCCATAGCCGATGATAAAAGAAAATGACATAAAGGCTGACTTTCCCAGATGATGGAAAACAAAGATAAGCCGGTAGAGGAGTGTTAGACTTTGAGTAAGTGTCCAAAAGAATACAGAAAGGAAGAAAAAATGAGTGAAAATTGTAGCGATTGTACACAAGGTTTCATTACTTTTAACAGAATGAGCTGAACCAATTAGAAAGAAAGACTGAGCAAATAGCAAAGCAATAGCAGTGTTGATCAGGGTAGTGTGACGGAAAAGGGCAACGCTGCTTTTGACAACTGTGTTCCACACTATCATTTCAACAGTGATACAAAATATCAGCGATCCAATGGAAATGCTTAATCCTGCGTAGGTCAGTTCCTCAATAAATGGAATTTTTCTTGCCACTGGCGACATTAGCACTGCAAAAGATGTCAAGTGCGTACAACTGCAGATTGTTCCATTCATAGTGACAACTGATTTACAACCTTCAGTCGACCAGCCACCTGCCCCCTTAAAGAGTTCAAAATTCCAAAAAACACACGTTGCGGTTTTTGGATCAGCATATTGAAGTTTTGAGGGGAAAAACATTTTGATGGGAATGTTTTGGTTCTTCTCTTTGTCTTTGTTATTGGTCACTTTCAATGAAGTTGATTGAACTTGGCTGCTTAGTAAGTAATGTTTTAATTCCTTTAGTTCAATGTTTGAGGGTAAATAGTCATCTATATTTGAATACAGGATGCTTGATAATTTGAAAGTAAGATTTCTTTTCACCATATCGTCCAACTTCTTACTGTCTATCTCTGCTGAAGCATTATAATCCCCAGAAAAAATCTGAAAATAACTGTCTGTGGAATTTGCATCAAACTCCTTTCCTTTTAGCTGAATGTTTGGAAAAGATACATTGAATTCTTTCTGCTCAGCCTGAAATAATTGGCTGAATGTTTCAACTGACTGCATTAATGTTGCACTTGAACTGAAGTTGTCGTTCTCTGCTTTTTGTAGTGTTACATTGCTTACTACTGAAAGGAATTCCTGTAAGGAAATAAAAGTAACACAATATTATTACACAAGGAAAAGTCTTTATCAAATTAGGAGTAGAATGGTGAATCAAAAACACAACCTGCAATACTTCATCAAAGTGCCATGCTTAAACAGAAAATCAACCCAGTTAATAAGGACTATTTACTATTTTATGACTGATTATGATCTGGTGTGGCTATTTCAATTTTTGTTAATTTTGGTATTTTTTGGGGAACCTTTGTGCTCATCAAGGTAGGGTTATTAATGTTAGAGACGGAAAACTTTTGTTTTTGTTTTAACTCACTGTCAGCACATTGCACTTCCATGGTAGGTATACATAGGTTAGATGCAGGTTAAAGCTCCTTGTACTACTTACCAGCAACAAGCTTCAACCCCTGCCTCACAAGAGTCCTCCCATAGCCCATGGCAACATTTCCATTTACCATTTCCTTTTACTCTCTCTGAATCAAATTTAGTACCAATTAGTAACAAATTAGGATAGTTCTGTAATAACAACAGAAAATGCTGGAAAAACTCAGCAGGCCAGGCAACATCCGTGGAGAGAAAATAGAGTCAACGTTTTGGGTCACAACCCTTTGTCAAGACTGAAGAAGCACAGGAAATGAAATAGATTAAAAGGCCAGTATGGGGGCTGGGAGAGAACAAAAGAGAAGTGCAGAGACATTAAGAGGTATTCAAAACAAGATGAGATGGTGATAGGACTAGTGGAGACAAAAGACGGCTCTAGATTAGGTGTGAAATGCGCTGGCAGAATGGGAGACAGCTGCCATGTGGGAGAGAAAAAAAGGGCGGGGGGAAGGGCCAAAACAAAGGTGTGGATAAAAAATATAAGTAAAAATATAATAGGGGCCGAGGCTATGATCTGAAATTGTTGAACTCGATATTGAGCCTGGAAGGCTGTAAAGTGCCTAATCGGAAGATGAGGTGTGTAAGGATTTAGCAATAATTTTGAAATTTCCTACAGTTCCAAAGATTGATTTTTGATTAAAGAATACTTGGGTAATATACCTTTAAAAATCCAGGGATCAAAATGGCCGTCAGACCTCGTGGCAGAAGACAAAAGGACAGTCTCTCTTGAAAGGCAGCGTGTGTGTGTCTGTGAAAAAGGGGTAATCAAAGATGGCTGCCCAACCTCGTGGCAGAACACAGGCTGTGGACATATGTAAAGGGAAGATCAAAGATGGCTGACTAAACTGCCAATCAAAGGCAGTTCAGGGAGTTTCCCTCCCTGCAGAGACAATCGATGTTTGTTTACTGAAACTGCTACAATGTTTACACAAAGGATTAACCACTTGAGACTGCGGTTTCAGTTTGACCACAGGACAATGACTTTTGTTTACACTAACTTCCAAGGCTGTTTACTCAGCAATTAAGGAAAGACATGCTTTTTTTTCAAACCAAGGCAGCTCTATTCAAACCCAGTATGATGAATGGGAATACATTCACAAACCCATCACGATAAATGGGTAATTCATCCAAAACCCATCACAGTTTAATGGGGACATCGGATCCCTTTTGTTTAGCCCAGATGCATCTGGATTTGGGTGGGAAGGTATCGGCCCCAAATGGGATATAAGATAGCTTCTCAGGAAGTGATTTCTCTCTCTGCTGCCTCACCTCCATGCTCTGCCTACAGAAGAACAGCTCAGAAGCCTGCCTAAAGGAGTAGAATACCAGCAGTTTACTTTTAAATACTGGGGTGTTCTCTACTTCGGGGCAGTGAAGATCATAGACCGCAGGGGGCATGGAGCAGGCGTTTTCATTGGTGAGCATACCTTTTCTGGCCCATTACAAGGCAACTTAGAATAGGTATAGGGGTGGGAATTAAGGGGAATTTTGTTAGAACTGTAATTTTAGTCAAATTTTCCCTCGTTGTGTCTGTTTTTCTCCTCCCCTATTTAAGTAACAGTGTTGCACTGGCAGAGAAGTGCTGTAGTGAACACTAAGTAGCTGTATTTAAAAAGTGCTGTATCTAAGTAACAGTGTTGTACTAAGAAGTAAAGTGCTGCATTTAAGCAACAGTGTTCTATTAAGTAAACGAGTGCTTTAGTGGACAAGAAGTGTACTGTGCTAAGTGAAGTGCTGTATTTCAGCATAAGTGTGCTGTATCGTTGATTTTCAATTTGTTTCCTTCTTTTTGTTTCAATAAATGCTGGTCTGTTTTGCACCCAACCACGAGTCACGTTTTCTGTCTACATCGCTACCGAATAAGTCTGGCAGTCAGAACCAGGAATAGGGGAGCGCTTCGAAACTGCACGGGGGTCCCTGGAGCAGCTCAGAGGCTTCTGACTGGCCAGAGGCAATAACCCCAACCCCGCTAGTTAATTCCTACAAAATGGCGACCGCGGCAGGACGTCGGCAGCGGTGTGCGATGTAGCAGATGGTGGTTTGGGTCTGGAAAGAGCAGCAGTTATTGGTTTTCTTTTTATCCCACTGGTCTGTCTATGGTTAGGCGCCCGCAGGCTTGGGGAAGTCACCCGCAGGCTTAGGGAATCTAGAGCAGAGAGTTGGGATAGGGAAAGGGAGGTTGAAGAATACCAGGCCAAGATAGAGCGCCTGGTGGTTCAGTTTAGTGAGGGCAAAAGCCACATGAGGCATGAGTCAGAGTACCTGAAGTGCCTAGTTGCAGAGGCCAAGAGCAATGAGATGAGGGTGCGGGAGGAGAACGCTCACCTCATACAAGAATTAAAAGAGCAGGAGGAAAAGGTTAGGGAGGTAAAGGCAACATATAGGCTGGCCTGCGAGCAAGGGTTTGAGGAAGCAGATCATGGTCCCTGTAGGGCAGAGATAGAAAGCTTGAATATGGCTTTACGGAGGGCAAAGGGGATGATATGTCTGATCAGCCCGAAGGCAGGTCCGAGCTTTCAGGAGCTCTGGCAGCAAAGGGGGGTGGAGGATGAGGTGGTAGAGACAGGAATTTCCCCCCCCGGGTCGAGTCACTATTGGAGGCAGTGCGGTCTCTTCTGACTGGCCAGGGGAGCGTAGCAGCCACCACCAGTGCTTTGACCCCGTCTGCCCCATCCCACTCCCAGCAATGGCTAGAGCCAGCACAGCCTGTTGACCTGTGTCCCCGCAAAAATGCTGAGGGGAGCAGGCCCGATGGCCTAGAAATTGAGTTTTGGCGCAGCCAGGGCTTTAGCGCCGGAAGTTAGTGCCGGAGCTAAGTCGCGCTGGTCGGGCCCAAAATTCAATAGTTCTGCGCCCAAACGGCTGCCGGCGCTGCTGAGAGCTGTTTGTGCCTGAAAACTGGCGCAACGCGCTGAATTTCGGCGCTATTCCGGCGCTGCGGCGCCCGCTGCGGTGCGGCAGGTTCGGGAAGTGCAGGCCTCCTCCTTCCCTTAAGGAGGAGCTGCCTGCACCCGGCCGCGGCCCGCGAAAATCTTTTTAAAAATGAGCCCGGCACCTCGGACAAGTGCCGGGCTTGCTTCTGTTCCGGGGGGGGTGGGGGGAAGTCCGGGGAGGGAGCTGCGGCCAGGCGGCCGGCGGGAAAGCGGCCGGCCGCCGCGGGGCCTTTAATGCGCCGGCGCAAAGTCATGTAAGACTCTGTTGCCAGAGTCTTAGTTGCGGCTGCCACGGGCGAGGCGGCCGCAACTGAATTTCGGCGCTGGGGCCCGTCGGCATGGCAACCGGGACGCTGCGCACACCGATGACGTCATCGGTGCCGGCGCAGCGCTACCGGTCTACCGCGGCGGAAGGGCCCCAGGCAATTTCGGCGCCGGCGCCAATTGCAGCGCTAGGCCCTCTAGCGCCGCAAAATCGGCGCTAAGGGCACTGAATTTCTAGGCCTATGTTGAGATGGGGGTGAAGATGGTACAGGGGAGATATTCAGTGGACACTGGAGCCTCCAGCATGGTGGTCCACTCGGAAGACCTGACCAATTCACCTCGGTCTAACCAGGTCCCATTTAACTTAATGGGACCCACAGGGAAACAGGCAGCTGGGAATGAACCTGAGGACAGAAATCCTCAGCCCACAGCGGATACAATCTCACAGGCTGCACAGGCAGGCGCTGTGGCTTGTGTTAGGGGAGGAGCCATTTATGACTCGTACTCGGGCTCTTGCATTGTTCCACGGAAGCTCAGCGCAAGCTCGAGGAACAGCACCTCATCTCCCGATTAGGCACTTTACAGCCTTCCGGACTCAATATCGAGTTCAACAATTTCAGATCATAACCTCAGCCCCTATTACATTTTACTTATATTTTTTATCCACACCTTTGTTTTGGCCCTTCCCCCCGCCCTTTTTTTCTCTCCCACATGGCAGCTGTCTCTCATTCTGCAGCGCATTTCACACCTAATCTAGAGCCATCTTTTGTCTCCACTAGTCCTATCACCATCTCGTCTCATTTTGAATACCTCTTAATGTCTCTTCACTTCTCTTTTGTTCTCTCCCAGCCCCCATACTGGCCTTTTAATCTATTTCATTTCCTGTGCTTCTTCAGTCTTGACAAAGGGTTGTGACCCAAAACGTTGATTCTATTTTCTCTCCACAGGTGTTGCCTGGCCTGCTGAGTTTTTCCAGCATTTTCTGTTGTTATTTTGGATTTCCAGCATCTGCAGTATTTTGCTATCATAGTAGGATAGTTCTGTGCTATGTGACCATAGAATCATAGAATGATACAGCACAGAAGGAGGCCATTCGGCCCATCATGCCTGTGCCGACTCTTTGATAAAGCTAGCCAATTAATCCCACTCCCCTGCTCTTTGTCCATAGCCCTGTAATAAGAACATAAGAAATAGGAGCAGGAGTAGGCCATTCAGCCCTTTGAGCCTGCTCCGTCATTCAATGAGATCATGGCTGATCTTCTACCTCAACTCTGCCTTCCCGCACTTTTGTTTTCCCTTCAAGTATTTATCCAATTCTCTTTTGAATGTTACTATTGAATCTGCTTCCACCACCCTCTCAGGCAGTTCATTCCCGATCACAATAACTTGCTGTGTAAAAAAATGTTTCTTCATGTCGCCTCTGGTTCTTTTACCAATCACCTTAAATCTGTGTCCTTCCTAAAGTGCGGTGCCCAGAATTGAACACAATACCCCAGCTAAGGCCTAACCAGTGTTTTATAAAGGTTCATTATAACGTCCTTGATTTTGTACTCTATGCCTCTATTAATAAAGCCAAGGAACCCATATGCTTTTATAACAGCCTTCACAACTTGTCCTGCCACCTTTAAGGACTTCTGTACATACATCCCCCAGTCTCTCTGTTCCTGCACCCCCTTTAAAATTGTACCATTTATTTCATATTGACATTGCTCATTCTTCCTACCAAAATGTTTGGGGGCTAAATTAGATAAGGCCCAAAAATGGGCACAGGGATCGCGATGCGTGATCTGCCCACACTCGTTGAAAGTATTGTGGGCAGCACGCAAAATTCTTGCTGCCTGCTCATTAACATGATTGAAGCGCTGAGTCCAGCACTAAATGCACTGCTGGTTGGCTCAGCGCTCAACAATGGGCCCAATATTGTGGGAAACTGCTCTGTATTTAAAGGCTGCCTGCAGAGTGAAAGGCTGTCTGCACTTCTTAAAGGGGAGGTGCTTTGTGAGAGAAGTACATCATTCTGACTGGAGCTGGAAGTTAGCAATGTTTCAACAAGGCAGAGAAAGGGCACCCCGGTTCTCAGACATAGCACTGGAGTCCTTGGTGCAGGGGGTCTATAAGAGGAGACAGGTCCTCTACCCGCAGGGGGCCAGGAGGCCCTCCAGACACACTGTTCAAAGGCAGTGGGAGGAGATCACTGAAGCAGTCGGTGCCACTAGTCTTTCCCCTCGGACCTGTGCTTGGGGAATGCTAATTGTCTAGACACAGGGATGAGGAAAATCTTTGGTATAGCAAGGTGCCACGCTTCCTTTTCCTTTGGCATAAATATAGTTTAAATAATAATTTTAAATAAAGAAATGAATCATATTTCAAACAATCAGTGTCTATTTCCAGAGCAAGAGGCATTGCTGGGGATTTCAGCCAAATTAGTATGCTAGTTTTCATTTTGGAAATAAGGGGTGCAAAGTTGTGCTCAGTAGCACCCATTCGGGACCAAAATGGTGTCCGCTGCGTGCATGCACACTTCTGCCTTGAATCTTGCGGTAGCCATATTGGCGAGGGCATTAGCATGCATGCAGCTAATAACTGCCAGAAGTATGCAGAGCAGTCAGATCATTTTGGAGCTCCATGCTGCAGCCTACACCCTCTCTTAACCTCACACAGCTGAACACATGGGGGTGATTTTCCCATTGGAGGTGGGTTGGAGGCGGGTTTCGGTTTGGGCGGGTTCCAAACCTGCCTCCACTGTCAAGTGGGAAAAAGTTTGGATTTTCCCCTAATTGGCCAGTTAATTTCAGACATGTGGGTTCCCCTGGGCCAATTAGTCTTTTGGGACTGAAACTTACCTCTGCTGACGTCACTTATCCTGCTTCATTTAAGGGCTGCTTGCTGCCTTGGCTCATTCCACTGGGTTTTGGTCGATGCTGCACCACCGCCAAACATTCATCACAGAGAAGAATGGCCAGCTCCAAGGCAAGGGCCTCCCTGAGGTTCTCGGATGAGGCGCTGGGTATCCTGGTTGAGGGGGCGAGAGCTAGCAGGGAGGTGCTCTTCCCCTCATCTGGGAGGAAGAGGCCTCCCAAAGAAACCAAGGCTGTGTGGGTCCAGCTGGCAAGGGATATAACCTCCAGATCTGTGTGCAGCAGAACATGGCTGCAGTGCCGTAAAAGGTTCAATGACCTTGTAAGATCAGGTAAAGTGAGTATACCATCAGCTTGACCCTCATTCTGCTCCCCTTCTCCTCTCATCACCAGCACTCTGCATTGTCAACCTCCTCCTACACATCCCACTTTACCCTTACAACCCTTGCTCCCTTCACCATCCCTCTCACTCTATGAACCCAATCACTTGACTAGTTGACTATGCTGCCCTCACACTCCCCTTTAATGTTATACAATGACAACGACTAACAACGCACAGGGAGGGCCCTTGGACATGGAACCTCACTCCATCTTTGTCTCCTTCTAAGTATCTATGCTCTGGACTCTCTACACTCACTCCATCATTCTCACTCCAACTCCACTTGTCTCCCTCACTGCAGGAAAAGAGAACCCGTAATAGAAGGGAAAGGGCGAAGACAGGAGGAGGGCCACCTTCCCTAGCCATTCTCACCCAGGCTGAAGAGGTGGCACTGGACATCGCCGGCACTGAGGTGGAGGTGGAAGTGGGGGGTGGACAGATGGGTGATGCAGACCAAGCTGGTGACAGGATAGTTTAGCATCTCTCTCATTTACACTGCTTGAGTGGCTGAAATGGCTGCTGATGTACATTATTAGAATGCCACTTGAGCATCTGCACTATTGCATGTGCATGCCACACTTCCGTGAAACGTCTAACCTATGCCTTTACTCCCCCACAGGACCATCCACAGAGACCCCCCCCCCACCACTGTCGACGAGGAAGAGGCTGAGCAGCAAGACTCCTCAGGGGAACCTGCAGCCCCTGAGGATGCAACGTCAGCAGATGTAAGCGCACCCAGCACCAGCGCAGATACACACACCTCGGTGGGACCCTTGGGACATAGAGTAGTGTTGTCACCATGTGTATCACAGCTCACAGGTGAGCATCAGCAGGTGGTGGAGACAAGGATAGTAGTGGAGAGTCCTCGTCGGAGGTCGCAGGACTCTCCTAGCTCTGCTTTGCTGCATGTGGACCCTGTGCCTCTGGGTCCATCCAGAAATAGAGCAATGCTGGAACTCCAGGAGCAGGTGCAGGAGTCTCTGGCAGATTTTATCTCCAGGGTCACTGCAAGTGTGGAGAGGATGGAACAGTCCATCTCCAACATGAGCAGTGCCTTTGTGGAGACAATGGTGCATGAACGCACCACCACGGAAAGGATGGCAACCTCCGTGGAAAGGATGGCAACCTCCGTAGAGGAGAGGATGGCTACGGCCATGGAGGACCTAAGTTGCCAGTGTCTGGAAAACATGGTGAATGTTCAGAATAGACTGACATCTCTGGAGGAGCGATGGGCAGCTATTGAGCAGAGAAACCAGCGCTTCATGGAAGTCCTTTTGAGTAGGACTGCCAGTGCAGATACAGGTCCCCATGGCCCCCCTGATGTGCAGCAAGGTGCTGTCAAGCCACTTGCAAGTGCTGAGGTAGACCTGTGAGATGGAAGTTGATGGCAGAGAACAAGGAAGCGGGGGCTCCTCTCCAAGCGCTCACACTTCCATGACACTGTGTAGCCCTCGGTCAGAGCCCCACCAGAGTCAGCACCCAACTGAGATGGGCGTCTCAGCCCCTGCACTGCTGCAGGATGAGCAGACGTTTGGCAAGCCCTCACAGGCTCGGAAACCCAGAGGACGCCCGCCAAAGGCGTCGAAGCAGGAGCAGCATGAAAGTGAGCAAGGGGCCTCCACTTCTGCTGAAGCCACAGGTGGAGCACCACGTAGGAGCACGCATAAGAGAAAAATAAAGCACAAAAATAAAGCACAATTAGTCACACGGGTAGGCACTTGGGTGATTGTTTTTGTTTATTGAGGAAATGCCATCCCTGTGTGAATGAGATGATGGCAAACTGTTGGCATGATGGCATCTGTTATTTTGGCTTAGGCAGCTCCACATTGCAGGCTCTGCGACACCTGCGTGGTAAGGTTGGTGGTCAGAGTGAAAGGAGGCCAGAGAGTTATGCCCATTGTCTCTCATGTGTTAAGAAGGAGCCAAGCACATGTGCCACAATGGGCAACCTATGCAAATCTGGCCAGGATGAGTGCATCCCTTGCATCACGGGCAGCCATGTGCTCGCGTGCTGCTGCTGGTAGATATGCCGCTGCTTCGTCGTCCTCCTCCTGCTCCTCCTCCTCATCTGAGGAGGCTATGAACTGAGCCACTTGCTCATCAGGAAGCTACAAGTCACGATGTTGTGCAGTGCACAGCAGACCATGACTATTCTGGAGACCCTGGCTGCTGAGTACTGCAGGGCTCCACCTGATCTGTCAAGGCATCAGAATCGCATCTTCAGCAAGCCAATGGTTTGTTCGATGATGGACCTGGTCGAAATGTGGCTGGCGTTGTAACGCTCCTCAGCCTCATTAGCTGGCCCCCTGATCGGTGTCATTAGTCACTTCTTCAAGGGGTAGCCCTTGTCACCAAGAAGCCATCTGTTAAGTTGGTTTGGCGGATTGAAGAGCAGAGGAACACTAGACTGCTGCAGGATGAACGAGTCATGGCAATTATCACAGAACTTGGTGCAAACATGCAAAATCTCCTTCTTGTGGTTACACACCAGCTGTACGTTGAGGGAGTGGAAGCCCTTGTGGTTGACAAAGATAGCTGGGTTGTGATGGGGTGCCCTAAGGGCCACATGTGTGCAGTCTATGATGCCCTGAACCATTGGCAAGCCTGCCATATTTGCAAAGCCAACTAAACGCGCGGTTACACTTGCTTTATCCCTTGAGAAGTGGATGTAATGTGCCTTTACGAAAAGGGCATCGGGAACCTGCATGATGCAACTGTGGGCGGCCGACTGGGAGGTGCCGCTGATGTCTGCTGATGATGCCTGGAAGGAGGCTGAGGCAAAAAAAGTTGAGTGTGGTGGTGACTTTGACAGCCACTGGTAAAAGGTGTTCACCCGCTCCTCTGGGCTCCAGGTTTGGGTGCAGCAGTGCGCAGATGTCTCCGACAACCTCTCGCGAAACTCTCAGCCTCCTTTGGCACTGTTGCTCAGTCATGTTGAGGTAGCTCATCCTCTGTCTGTAAACCTTGAGAGGGGGGTATCTCCTGCGACGACGTGCTTCCATGCTCAGGCACCTTCTACCCTGTGCACCATCAAGTGGATGAGCAGGAGGTTGGCGCTCCTGCTGCTGTTGCTGCTGAGCTGCCTGATTCTGCTGCTGCCGTGGCTGCTCCTCATCTGAATTTGAGGTCCATGATGAAAGGAAATAAATGGTTCCCATGCTGCTGGCAGATACCTCCATTGGGGAAGCGCTCAGTCCAAGTGGGGAGAGGGTTTTCCAAGGAGGTCCCACAATTGAGAGATAGAAGCTGCAGCAGCTCCAACTCGGTAGGCCTGCTAAAAGTGCTGAAAGACCTGTGGAACAAATGTTCTGCCACCTGCAGCTGATCCTTGTTGAAAGCTCCATTTTAATGGTGGAGCTGCAGCTGTGAGGAGGCCACCCACTTGTCAACCCGCCAGGATCAGCTGGCATGGTTTAGGAGCAAAGGAGGGCAAAGGGCATGATCAAGAGGGGCAAAATAGCTTACGAAAACAAGCTGGCGGAAAATATAAAAACTAACTCCAAAAGCTTTTATAAATATATCAAAAGGAAAAGACTGGTGAAAACCAAAGTTGGTCCATTGCAGTCAGATACGGGGGAATATATAATGGGAAATAAGGAAATGGCAGATCAACTAAATGCATACTTTGGGTCAGTCTTTACGAAGGAAGACACAAAAAACCTCCCTGGGATATCGGGAAAAATAGGGACATTGGCAAAGGAGGAACTGACGCAAATCAATATCTCTAAGGATATGGTGTTAAGGAAGCTAAAGGGATTGAAGGTGGACAAATCCCCAGGGCCTGATAACATGCATCCTAGGGTACTGAAGGAGGTGGCCCTAGAGATAGCGGATGCACTAAGGATGATTTTTCAGAATTCATTAGACTCGGGAACAGTGCCGATGGATTGGAGGGTAGCTAACGTTACCCCACTATTCAAAAAGGGGGGTAGGGAAAAAGCAGGTAATTACAGACCTGTAAGCCTTACATCAGTTGTGGGCAAAATGCTGGAGTCCATCATTAAGGATGAAATAGCGGAGCACTTAGCAAATGGGGACAGGATAGGACAGAGTCAACATGGATTTACAAAGGGTAAATCGTGCTTGACTAATCTATTGGAATTTTTTGAGGGAGTAACTGGTAGAATAGATGGGGGAGAGCCAGTAGATGTGGTGTACCTGGACTTCCAAAAGGCCTTCGATAAGGTCCCACATAAAAGATTAGCATGGAAAATTGAGGCTCATGGGATAAAGGGGAAAGTTTTGGCGTGGATAGGGAACTGGCTGTCAGATAGAAAACAGAGAGTTGGAATAAACGGCTCATTTTCTGAATGGCAGGCAGTAACAAGTGGGGTACCACAGGGATCTGTCCTGGGCCCCCAGCTGTTCACAATTTACATTAATGACCTGGATCAGGGAGTCGGATGCAGCATTTCCAATTTGCAGACGACACTAAACTAGGAGGGGGGGTGGGCTCAGAGGAAGAGACCAGGAAGCTCCAGAGCGATTTGGACAGACTGGGCGATTGGGCGGATAAATGGCAGATGCACTATAATGTGGACAAGTGCGAAGTTATCCACCTTGGGTGCAGGAACGGGAGGGCAAATTATTATTTAAATGGCAATAGATTGGGAGAGGGGGAAGTACAGAGAGACCTGGGTGTTCTTGTACACCAGTCACTGAAGGCGAGCATGCAGGTGCAACAGGCGGTCAAGAAGGCAAACGGTATGCTGGCCTTCATAGCAAAAGGGTTAGAATACAGGAACAGGGATACCTTGCTGCAGCTGTACAGGGCACTGGTGAGACCACACCTCGAGTACTGTGTACAGTTTTGGTCGCCTCATCTGAGGAAGGATGTTCTTGCCATGGAGGGGGTGCAGCGGCGATTCACCAGGCTGATACCAGGAATGGCGGGAATGACCTATGAGGAGAGACTATGTAGTTTAGGGATGTACACACTGGAGTTTAGAAGATTGAGAGGGGACCTCATAGAAGTGTATAAAATTCTGACAGGTCTAGACAGACTGGATGCAGAAGGAATGTTTCCCTTGGCGGGTGAGAACAGAACTAGAGGACATAATTTAAGGATAAGGGCTAAACCATTTAGGACAGAGATGAGGGGGAATTTCTTCACTCAGAGAGTGGTGAACCTGTGGAACTCATTGCCACAGAGGGCAGTGTACGCCAGCTCATTAAATATATTTAAGAGGGAATTAGATATATTTCTACGGGCAAAAGGGGTTAAGGGTTACGGAGAGAAGGCGGGGACGGGATACTGAATTAAAGGATCAGCCATGATCTCATCGAATGGCGGAGCAGGCACGAAGGGCCGAATGGCCTACTCCTGCTCCTATCTTCTATGTATCTATGTATCTAGGAGGGCCGTGCAACATGCTGAAAATGTGGTAAAATAACAAAGGCCTGGCAAAATAGGATTATAGAGGCCCTTAACTGCTATTTAAGGGTCTTAACTACCTCTCCTGACTGATGGAGGTGGGACCGAATCGCACCCATGAAACCCGCCTCCGGCAAAATTGCGCGGAGGCGGTTTGGAGGCAAGCTCCGAACCCTCCCTCACCTTTTGTGATTTTCCCAACTGTCCCGCCTCCAAACCCGCTTCCTTGGAGCTGGGAAAATCACCCCCCATGTTTTGAAGCATTAATGACCCCACATCAGTGCTATTCAAAGGGATCATCAACTACTTACAGATTAGTTGCTGGTTGATTTCTTCTGGCTGTTGCTACAATTCTACATGTTTTTGATGCTTTCCGTAGTTGTTTCAAGTTGCAAATGTCTATAGGGAGTGGTGTGGGTGGATGCTGAAGGACTTTTTGCTGACTTCAAGGCTTCTGCACAAACCAGTTGCTCCCAGACATGGGCACAGTAGTAGGAATTCCCCTTTGCCTACAGCATGACAAGGAGAATAAGCAGAGGCCACGCAGAGCAGGATGAACTGAGGGAAGAGGGAGGAGGAGCAGGGCTCTCAGCTGTAGGACATATCTGCCCAGGGTGTTCAGGGAGCAATTCTCCTACATGAACCTCAGCAAGCAGCAATGTGTGAGGTATCTGTGCTTCAATAAGGACGTCCTCACTGAAATCTGCCAATTGCTGCAGCCACAACTCCAACCTCAGAGCAGGGCAAGGACCGCATTGCCAGTGGCTGTGAAGGTGACCCTGGGCATGAACTTTTATGCATTTGGCTCCTTCCAGGCTGCTGCTGGAGATATTTGCAACATCTCACAGTTTGCAGTGTACTGTTGTATAAGGGTGATCTCTGAGACTCTCTGTTCAAAGAGAGCTGACTACATTTCATTCTCTTGCCAGAGACAAGTAGAAGCAGCGAGCATGAGGGTTTGCTAGGATTGCAGGAGTTCCCATGGTGCAAGGTGCAAATGACTGCAAACATATCGTTTTACGGGCACCGCATGTCAACTCTGCATGTACGAGAACTGAAAGGGATTCCACTCCCTCAACGTTCAGCTGGTGTGTGACCATAGGCAGCGCATCATGCCTGGTATCCTGGCAGCAGTTATGATGCCTTCATTCTGTGGCTGTCCGCTGTGCCAGCTTCATCTCAGCCACCATGGCAAACCAAAGGGTGGCTACTGGGCGAGAAGGGATATCCATTGATGACATGGCTCATGACTCTGGTTCGCAACCCAAGCATGCGTACAACAAGAGCCATGCTGCCACAAGAAATATGATAGAGCAGACCATTGGCATGCTGAAACAACGATTCCACTTCCTGGACCACTGAAGAACTGATTCCAGTGCGATACCAGTAGCCACAACCCCAATTCCCCATTCACCAACAGTCCCACAATTTGTACCTTCCCTCTGTCACTGACCAATTCATCGCCCTCTTGGCCACAATGCAAAAATAAAATTCACCACAAAATAATCATTGCAAACAAAATTTATAAAGGAAATCTTGCCATATTGCATACACAATTAAACTAATTACCCTTATGCATTTCCTTAGTGCCTGTCTTCCGTGTGCCTTTGCCTGTTCTAGTGCTCCTACAAAGTACTACTCCAGGGGCTGTAGCATGGCTGGTACAAGGCTGATGACTTTCAGTGGAGGAGGCTTCACATGGCCTTGGCGGACAAACTCAAGCAGCTCTGGCCCTAGAAGGCCCGGCTTCAGACTGTACCATCTCAGCCTTGGCTGCAACAGTGTGCGCTGGCTGGCTGACAGGGAACAGCAAGGGCACTGGTGGAGTGGTAGGGATGGGAGCACGAATGCTGTCATTCTGAGAGAGGACAGCCGGCTCGTGCTCCATGGAGCCACTGCCATTCCCCTGGGGCGGCGCCTCAGTGATCCTAGTAATCTGTTGGAGGACCGATTGATGGACTGCTGCAACCCCCTGCAAGTCCCTTTGAACACTATAATCCAGAGCTATGGTGGCAGCAGTCCGAGCTTCCACTGCAGCACTCAGACATTGGGTGGCTGCTACTTGAGCTGCAGTGGAAGCTGAGACAGCGGCTATCAGGCACTGCAACATGGTTAGGTCCACAAGTGTGCTCATGGAGTTGGCCACCACTTCCATACTGGAAGGGATGGGCTCCAAGCTCTGCACAAAGCCCTGTGCCAAGTTAGTGCCAGAATCCGCCATGCTCCTTGACATTACATGCAGGCTTTCTGGCAGGCTTCCCAATTAACCAAGCATTTTGTTGTGTATTCCCATCAACCTTCTTCTGTAGCCTGCCCCATCGCAGTCCTCATCTGAGTTCTCTGCAGCAGAACGTGTATGTAACCTTGCCCTCTGGCGAGCTGGCAGCACCACTAGTATAGCATCTAGCCTGGCTGCATGGCACTCATGCATGGTGTCTGACCATGTGCAGATTTACTCCTCTAATATATTCTTTAAGATAGACGCAGTGTCAGTGTCAGTGAGTGTGGTGCAATGTGTTTGGGTGAAGTGTGTCAGTGAGTGTGGTGCAATGTGTTTGGGTGAAGTGTGTCAGTGAGTGTGGTGCAATGTGTTTGGGTGATGTGTGTCGGTGTGTGTGGTGCAATGTGTTTGGGTGATGTGTGTCAGTGAGTGCGGTGCAATGTGTTTGGGTGAAGTGTGTCAGTGTGTGTGGTGCAATGCGTTTGGGTGATGTGTGTCAGTGAGTGTGGTGCAATGTGATTGGGTGAAGTGTGTCAGTGTGTGTGGTGCAATGTGTTTGGGTGATGTGTGTCAGTGTGTGTGGTGCAATGTGATTGGGTGAAGTGTGTCAGTGTGTGTGGTGCAATGTGTTTGGGTGATGTGTGTCAGTGAGTGTGGTGTAATGTGTTTGGGTGTTGTGTGTCAGTGAGTGTGGTGCATTGAGTTTGGGTGAAGTGTGCCAGTGAGTGTGGTCCAATGTGTTTGGGTGAAGTGTGTCAGTGAGTGTGGTGCAATGTGTTTGGGTGTTATGTGTCTATAGTAATCTGGGATGTTATGATTAAGGTTATCCACCAGGTGGTGCTGTAGCCAATGCTGCTGCTAAGGTCAGAGGTTTGCTTCCTGTTAAGGTCAGAGGTTTGCTTCCTGTCAAGGTCAGCAAAGGTGCAATGCCTGGATGCAAGCCTGCCTGGTTGTTTCGCAGTCGTTTAATAAAGTACTCTTATTAATCCTAATACCTTGCCTCTTCGAGTCCTTGTCTCACTACATGGATTTATCACATTTGGCGACGAAGATAACTAAAGGACCCTGAATAAAGAAGAAAAGTCTGCCAGGATGTTTAAACAACAAAATTACGAGCTACGGTTAGCTACCAGCTGGAAGAGAGCATGGCTGCCATGGTAGGAACGGTTTCCGCTTTTGATAGTCAAGCACAAATCTGTGAGGAATACTGTGAAGTGTTGGGTTATTTTTTCGAAGCAAATGAAATAAATGATGCCGGAAAAAGGAAAGCCATTCTGCTTAGTTCAGTGGGAAGCCAACCCTACAGTTTGATGAAGAATCTGCTCAGTCCTGAAAAGCCTGGAGACAAATCATTTGTTGAATTAGTGGCCTTGCTAAAAGAACATTTCAACCCTAAGCCTAATGAGATTGTACAGTGGTTCAAGTTTAATTCAAGGAACAGGAAAGAGGAAGAGAGTGTAATGGACTATGTAGCGGTGTTGCGTAAATTAGCACAAGATTGCAATTATGGGAACAACCTGAAGGAAATGCTGAGAGATAGGCTAATTTGCAGAATAATGGACGACCGAATGCAACGCAGATTATTATCCGAGACTGGGCTTACTTATGTAAATACATTGGAACTTGCTCAAGCCATAGAGACAGCGAACCGAGATGTAAAAGAAATACAGGGTTCAGACAGGGCTAATGCTATGCAAGTTGCAGGTCAGGTTGTTGTGCACAAGTTGAACATGCGTCAGAAACCACAAAGTTATAGATGCAAGGGCGATCATCTGGCGAGTGAATGCCGGTTTCAGGAGGAAAAGTACTACAAGTATGGGAAACAAGGACACATAAAACGAGCTTGCAGGGTGAAATCACCTGTGGAGGAATCCAAACCAAAAGGGGGAGGACAGCAAAACCAAGGGAGAGAAGTGGAAAAACATGGAGTACACCACATCAGCGGGGAAGCTGAGGAAGAAGAGGATATGTTCATAATGTATAGCATGTTAGAGAACATTCCAAAAGTGGCTCCTATCACATTGCAACTGACAGTAAATGACTCTAAGGTGAACTTTGAAGTGGATACAGGGTGCGGCGTGACCATAATGAACAAGGCAGAGTACTCAAAATTGTGGAACCGTGCAAAAGTTCCAGAGTTAAAGCCTTGCTCCCTGCATCTTAAAACATATACGGGTGAACGAGTAGCGACATTAGTTACAGCTAATGTAACTGTGCAACACAGGGACACAGTGGAACAGCTAACTGTAGTTATAGTATCGGGTACCGGACCAAACCTGTTAGGTCGGGGCTGGATAAAAGAACTTAAATTAGACTGGAGAGCAGTACATCAAATAGATGCGGAGCAGTACATCAAATAGATGCGGGCAAACAGTTGGCTTTGCAAGAAGTGTTGAGTGAACATGAGAATGTGTTCAAGGAGGAACTTGGCACATTTAATGGCCCCCCAGCTAAGATTTATGTAGACAAGGAGGCACCGCCAAGGTTTTTTAAACAATGACCTGTGCCTTATGCCATGAAGCCAAAGGTAGAGGCTGAGCTTGACCGTCTATTGAGAGAGAACATACTGGAGCCAGTGAAATGTTCAGAATGGGCAGCTCCCATAGTACCTGTTTTAAAACCGGACAATTTGGTAAGACTCTGTGGAGACTATAAATTGACAGTCAATCGGGTGTCCAAACTAGAGCAGTATCTGATTCCCAAAACAGAGGATCTCTTTGCAAACCTGGCTGGAGGAAAGAAATTCACAAAGTTGGATATGAGTCATGCCTACTTGCAGATTACACTGGATGACGAATCAAAGAAGTATGTCACCATAAATACGCACAAGGGCTTGTTTACATATAACCGCTTACCGTTTGGTGTCTCATCTAGTCCAGCTATCTTCCAGAGGACAATCGAAGGTGTACTGCAAGGGATTCCACATGTTTCCATCTATCTGGATGACATTCTGGTGATGGGAAGAACCGACCAAGTGCATCTGAGCACTCTGAGAGAGGTACTACAGAGATTGGAGAGGGCAGGGTTCCGGCTCAAGAGGAGAAAGTGCACTTTCCTGGGGAATGAGGCAGTGTTCCTGGGACACAGAGTGGACGCCACTGGGCTCCATCCACTCAAGGAGAAGGTACAAGCACTGCAGGACGCCCCTGCTCCTACAAATGTGGCTGAGTTAAAAGCTTACCTGGGACTGCTGAACTATTATAACAGGTTTTTACCAAACTTGTCAACTGTGTTAGCACCTCTTCACAAACTACTGTGCAAGGAGACACAGTGGCAGTGGGGAGAGGAGCAGTCCAAGAAACTGATGCTGTCGTCGGATGTGCTGGTTCACTACAATGCAGAGAAAGACATCATTCTCTCTTGTGACGCTTCACCTTACGGGGTGGGGGCAGTTCTTTCACACTGCATGGAAGATGGAACTGAAAGACCAATAGGGTTTATGTCCCGAACTCTAACACCAGCTGAAAAAAACTATTCCCAGTTAGAAAAAGAGGGGTTAGCAGTAATGTTTGGGTTACAGAGGTTCCACAAGTACATATATGGCAGGAAGTTCACCATATGCACCGATCATAAACCTCTTCTCTCTCTTTTCAATGAAATGAAAGCAGTTCCACAGATGGTGTCACGCCGGATCCAGAGGTGGGCAGTGACGTTGAGGGCATATGAGTATGTCATCGTCTACAAGGCGGGCAAGTACCATGGGAACGCAGATGCCTTGAGCCATCTTCCACTGCCAGGCACACCTATCCGTGCAGCTCCAGAGGACAGAGTTTTGATGTTGGAGGACACTGACACGGCACTTGTGACTGCAGAGCAAGTAAGAACATGGACAGGTAAAGATCCAGTACTGTCTAGAGTTCGAGAATATGTGGTGAGGGGATGGCCACAGCACCTGGAAGTGGCTGACTTCACACCCTACAGTGTCAGGAAAACAGAGCTGATTGTGAAGGATGGTTGCGTGTTGTGGGCAGCACGAGTGATTATTCCACAGCCAGCATGACAGTCTATCCTAGAGCAACTACATCAGTGTCATCCTGGGGTCTCACGTATGAAAGCCTTGGCTAGGAGTTACTTGTGGTGGCCAAAGCTAGATGAGGAGATAGAAAATCTAGTCAAGACATGCAGTACTTGTCAGGAACACTGGAAGGCACCAGCAGTGGCTCCTCTCCACCCCTGGGAGTGGCCGGATAAACCATGGAGAAGATTGCACTTAGATTATGCGGGTCCATTCATGGGGACGATGTTCCTCATGATCATTGATGCACATTCCAAATGGATGGATGTTTATCCTGTAAATTCTGCTTCTGCCACTACTACTATAGACTGCCTGCGTCGGAGCTTCAGTAATCAAGGGCTACCGGAGATCGTGGTAAGTGACAATGCCACTTGTTTTGTGAGTACAGAGACAAAAGAGTTCTTGAGAAAAAATGGCATAGTGCAGGTGACCTCAGCTCCATATCATCCGTCCTCAAATGGACTTGTGGAGAGAGTCGTACAAACATTTAAGGAGATGATGAAAAAAAGTGCAGAAGGGAGTTTAGCAGCCAAAGTGTCACGGGTTCTGTTCAGCTACAGAATAACACCTCAACCCACCACAGGACTCTCTCCTGCTGAGATGTTATTAGGTCGTAGACTACGCTCCACTCTTGACCTTGTCCACCCAGACCTAAATAGGAAAATGGAAAACAGACAAAACAAACCAAAAGAGAACCATGACAAAAGAACAAAGAGCCGAAGTTTTGGAGAAGGAGATGCGGTCCTTACCAGGAATTTCAGTTATGGACCAAAGTGGATTCCTGGCTTCATCGACTCAATGACAGGTCCAGTATCATACAAGGTCATGTTGGGAGATGGTAGGGTAGTACGCAGACATGTAGATCAGATACTTCCCAGACAAGGGGAAATTGAAATGAAGGTTCCAGATGCAATGACTGAAGACAGGGTTGCCCCCAGTTATCCAAGTGCATCTGTGGTGTCACCACCAGGGACAGAGACAATTCCACAGGAACCTATTCGTCAAGAGGAAACCATTGTTGCAGAGTCAGATACTCTGAGCACTGCTCAGGAGCAGCTGGTGGCTTCACCACATACAATCAGGGACTTTACTGTTAGACGTTCACAAAAGGCTCGCAAGCCACCAGAGAGATTGATACTGAACTGTTAGATTCATCAAGTATGGAACATGATGAATGGAGACTCCTTATGTGACCCTCAGGAATGGTTATTTGTTAAGAAATTCATACTGAAATCTTAAGGGGGGAGGGATATAGTAATCTGGGATGTTATGATTAAGGTTATCCACCAGGTGGTGCTGTAGCCAATGCTGCTGCTAAGGTCAGAGGTTTTCTTCCTGTTAAGGTCAGAGGTTTGCTTCCTGTCAAGGTCAGCAAAGGTGCAATGCCTGGATGCAAGCCTGCCTGGCTGTTTCGCAGTCGTTTAATAAAGTACTCTTATTAATCCTAATACCTCGCCTCTTCGAGTCCTTGTCTCACTACATGGATTTATCACAGTGTCAGTGAGTGTGGTGCAGTGCGTTTGGGTGTTGTGTGTCAGTGCGTGTGGTGCAATGAGTTTGGGTGATGTGTGTGTGAGTGAGTGTGGTGCAATGTATTTTTGGAGATGTGTGTATCAGTGAGTGTGGCGCAATGTGTTTGGGTGATGTGTGTCAGTGAGTGTGGTGTCAGTGAGTGTGGTGCAGTGCATTTGGGTGTTGTGTGTCAGTGAGTGTGGTGCAAATTGTTTGTGTGATGTGTGTGTCAGTGAGTGTGGTGCAATGTGTTTGGGTGATGTGTGTCAGTGAGTGTGGTGCAATGTGTTTGGGTGATGTGTATGTCAGTGAGTGTGGTGCAATGTGTTTGGGTGATGTGTGTGTCAGTGAGGGTGGTGCAATGTGTTTGGGTGATGTGTGTGTCAGTGAGTGTGGTGCAATGTGTTTGGGTGATGTGTGTCAGTGAGTGTGGTGCAATGTGTTTGGGTTAAGTGTGTGTCAGTGAGTGTGGTGCAATGTGTTTGGGTTAAGTGTGTGTCAGTGAGTGTGGTGCAATGTGTTTGGGTGATCTGTGTGTCAGTGAGTGTGGTGCAATGTGTTTGGGTGAAGTGTGTCAGTGAGTCTGTTGCAATGTGTTTGGGTGATGTGTGTGTCAGTGAGTGTGGTGCAATGTGTTTGGGTGATGTGTGTGTCAGTGAGTGTGGTGCAATGTGTTTGGGTGATGTGTGTGTCAGTGAGTGTGGTGCAATGTGTTTGGGTGAAGTGTGTCAGTGAGTGTGGTGCAATGTGTTTGGGTGATGTGTCTATCAGAGATCGTGGTGCAATTTGTTTGGGTGATGTGTGTCAGTGAGTGTGGTGCAATGTGTTTGGGTGAAGTGTGTCAGTGAGTGTGGTGCAATGTGTTTGGGTGAAGTGTGTCCGTGAGTGTGGTGCAATGTGTTTGGGTGATGTGTCTGTCATAAATCGCAACTTCTACAAGAAGTACTACTGAACGGCCAGCTGAGGGCGCCGCCCGAGGAGTATAAATCCTCGGGCGTGGGTCCACCTTGGCCAGAGACAGTCTGGAAACAGGAAGCTAGTGACTACTAACTAGACCTCCATGTTTTGTTACAAGTTGATTAAAGCCTTGCTTTATGTATAACCATGTGCGTAGTGAGTCTTTATTACGTCAGTGTCTATCAGTGATTGTGGTGCAATGTCTTTGGGTGAAGTGTGTCAGTGAATGTTGTGCAATGTGTTTGGGTGATGTGTGTGTCAGTGAGTGTCATGCAATGTGTTTGGGTGATGTGTGTGTCAGTGAGTGTGGTGCAATGTGTTTGGGTGCAGTGTGTCAGTGAGTGTGGTGCAATGTGTTTGGGTGATGTGTGTGTCAGTGAGTGTGGTGCAATGTGTTTGGGTGAAGTGTGTCAGTGAGTGTGGTGCAATGTGTTTGGCTGATGTGTGTCAGTGAGTGTGGAGCAATGTGTTTGGGTGAAGTGTGTCAGTGAGTGTGGAGCAATGTGTTTGGGTGAAGTGTGTCAGTGAGTGTGGTGCAATGTGTTTGGGTGAAGTGTGTCAGTGAATGTGGTGCAATGTGTTTGGGTGAAGTGTGTCAGTGAATGTGGTGCAATGTGTTTGGGTGCAGTGTGTTAGTGAGTCTGTTGCAATGTGTTTGGGTGTTGTGTGTGTCAGTGAATGTGGTGCAATGTGTTTGGGTGATATGTGTGTGTCAGTGTGTTTGGTGCAATGTGTTTGGGTGCTGTGTGTTAGTGAGTCTGTTGCAATGTGTTTGGGTGTTGTGTGTGTCAGTGAATGTGGTGCAATGTGTTTGGGTGATATGTGTGTGTCAGTGTGTTTGGTGCAATGTGTTTGGGTGCTGTGTGTGTCAGTGAATGTGGTGCAATGTGTTTGGATGTTGTGTGTGTTACTGAGGGTCATGCAATGTGTTTGGGTGTTGTGGCTGTCATAGAATCATAGAATCATAGAAAGTTACAGCACGGAAGGAGGCCATTTCAGCCCATTGTGTTTGCACCAGCCAACAAAGAGCTATCCAGCCTAATCCCACTTCCCAGCTCTTGGTCCGTAGCCTTGCAGGTTAGAGCATTCCAAGTGCACATCCAAGAGCTTTTTAAATGTGATTAGTTTTCCCGCCTCTACCATTCTTTTAGGCAATGAGTGCCAGACCCCCACAACCCTCTGGATGAAGATATTTCCCCTCCAATCCCCTCCAAACCATCCCCCAATTACTTTAAATCTGTGCCCCTTGGTTTTTGACCCCTCTGCTAAAGGAAATGGTCCTTTCTATCCACTTTATCTTTGCCCCTCATAATTTTATACACCTCAATAAGGTCTCCCCTCAGCCTCTTCTGTTCCAAGGAAAACAGGCCCAGCCTTTCCAGTCTTTCCTCATAGCTAAGATTCTCTACTCCCAGCAACATCCTTGTAAGTCTCCTCTGTACCCTCTCTAGCGCAATCACCTCTCTCCTGTCATGTGGTGACCAGAACTGCACACAGTACTCTAGCTGAGGCCTAACTAGTGTTTTATACAGTTGAAGCATAACCCCCCTGCTCTTATATTCTATGCCACGGCTAATAAAGGCAAGCATTCCATATGCCTTCTTAACCACCTTATCTACTTGGCCTGCTACCTTCAGATCTGTGGACATGCACTCCAAGGTCCCTTTGTTCCTCTACACTACTCAGTGTCCTACCATTTAATGTGTATTCCCTTTCCTTGTTAGCCCTCCCCAAATGCATTACCTCATACTTCTCCGGATTGAATTCCATTTGCCACTGTTCTGCCCACCTGACCAATTTATTTATATCTTCCTGCAGTCTACAGTTTCCTTCTTCAGTATCAACCACACAGCCAATTTTAGTATCATCTGCAAACTTCTTAATCATATCCCCTATATTCAAGTCTAGATCATTGATATATACCAAAAAAAGCAAGGGACCTAGTACTGAGCCCTGTGGAACCCCACTGGAAACAGCCTTCCAGTCACAAAAACACCCATCAACCATTACCCTCTGCTTCCTGTCTCCGAGCCAGTTTTGAATCCAACTTGACACTTTGCCCTGGATCCCATGGGCTTTTAACTTCATGACCAGTCTGCCATGTGGAACCTTATCAAAAGCCTTGCTAAAGTCCATATACACTACATCAAATGCATTACCCTCATCTACCCTTCTTGTTACCTCCTCAAAAAATTCAATCAAGTTTGTCAGACACGACCTTCCCTTAACAAATCCATGCTGACTATCCTTGATTAATCCGTCTCTTTCTGAATAAAGATTTATCCTGTCCTTCAGAATTCTTTCCAATAATTTTCCCACCATCAAGGTTAGGCTGACTGGCCTATAATTACTCGGCCTATCCTTTTCTCCCTTTTTTAACAAGGGTACCACATTAGCAGTCCTCCAGTTGTCCGGCACCTCACCTGAAGCCAGAGAGGGATTGGAAAATGATGGTCAGGGCCTCTGCTATTTCCTCTTTTGCTTCGCTTAACGGCCTGGGATACATTTCATCCAGGCCTGGGGATTTATCCACTTTTAAAACTGCTAAACCCCTTAATACTTCCTCTCTCACTATGTTTATTTCATCTAATATTTCACACTCCTCCTCCCTGATAGCAATGTCTGCTTCACCGCTCTCCTTTGTGAAAACAGACGCAAAGTATTCATCAAGAACCCTGCCGACGTCTCCCGCCTACACACACAGATTACCCTCATGATCTCTAATAGGCCCTACCCTTTCTTTAGTTATCCTCTTACTCTTAATATATTTATAAAACATCTTTGGGTTCTCCTTGATTTTACTTGCCAAGAATTTTTCATGCTCCCTCTTTGCTTTCCTAATATCATTTTTAATTGCACCACTGCACTTTCTGTACTCCTCTAAAGATTCTGGAGTACTTAGCCCTCGGTATCTGTCATACGCCTCCCTTTTTTTCTTTATTCTACCCTGTATGTCTCTAGATATCCAGGGGGCTCTAGATTTGTTAGTCCCACCTTTTTTATTTAAGGGCACATGTTTGGTCTGAACTCTCCGGATCTCCTCCTTGAATGCCTGCCACTGCTCTGACACTGATTTACCTTCAAGTAGCTGTTTCCAGTCCACTATGGCTAAATCCCCTCTGAGCTCAGCAAAATTTGCTTTTCCCCAATTTAGAATTTTTATTCCTGGTCTATCCTTGTCCTTTTCCATAACTACCTTAAATCTAACTGAATTATGGCCACTAGCACCAAAATGCTCCCCGACTGATACGCTTTCTACCTGCCCAGCTTCATTCCCTAAAACTAAGTCCAGAACCACCCCCCCTCCCTTGTTGGGCTTGCTACATACTGGCTAAAAATGTTCTCCTGGATGCATTTTAGGAATTCCATACCTTCTATACCCTTCACACTAATTTTATCTCAGTTAATATTGGGGTAGTTGAAATCCCCTACTATTACTGCCTTATAGTTTTTGCACTTCTCAGAAATTTGTCTTTATGTTTGTTCTTCTGTCTCCCTCTCACTGTTTGGGGTCTGTAGTACACTCCTAGCAGTGTGATTGCCCTATTTTTGTTTTTCAATTCGACCCATATGGCCTCGTTTGATGATCCCTCCAACATATCATCCCTCCTCACAGCTGAAATAGTTTCTTTAATCAATACCGCGCCCCCCTCTCCCTTTTTACCTCCCTCTCTATCCCGTCTGAAAATCCTGTAACTAGGAATGTTGAGCTGCCACACCTGCCCCTCTTTCAGCCACGTCTCTATAATAATAGCTATAATGTCATACTCCCAAGTGTCTACCTGTGCCCTCAGCTCATCTGCCTTGTTCGCTATACTCCTTGTATTGAAGTATATACCATTTAGTACAGGCAAACCTCCTTGTTGACTACCATCTAGCCCTTGATTCCTCTGTCCTTCCAATTTACTTTCTATGTTTTTGTTTTCCAATTCCAGTTTTTCTTCCCTCCCTATTGACTTTATACTTAGTTTCCCATCTCCCTGCCAAGCTAGTTTAAACCCTCCCCAACAGCACTAGCAAACCCTCCCACGAGGATATTGGTCCCATTCCCGTTGAGGTGCAACCCGTCTGGCTTTTAGAGGTCCCACGTCCCCCAGAAACCTTTCTTATTCCTCAGGAATCTAAAGCCCTCCCTCCTACACCATCTCTCCAGCCATTCATTCATCTGCTCTATCTTCCTATTTCTGAATTCACTAGCACGTGGCACTGGTAGTAATCCGGTGATTACTACCTTTGAAGTCCTGCTTTTTAACCACTTTCCTAGCTCCCTAAACTCTGCCTGCAGGACCTCATCCCTCTTCCTACCTATGTTGTTGGTACCGATATAGACCATGACCTCTGGCTGTTCACCCTCCTCCCTCAGAATGCCCTGTAGCCGTTCAGTGACACCCTTGACCCTGGAACCAGGGAGGCAACATACCATCCTGGAGTCACATCTGTGGCCGCAGAAACGCCTGTCTGCTCCCCTAACTATTGAATCCCCTATCACTATTGCTCTCCCTCTCCTCTTCCCCCCCACCTGTGCAACTGAACCTTCCATGGTGCTGTGGACTTGGCTCTGGCTGCATTCCCCAGAGGAACCATAGCCCTCACCAGTACTCAGCTCCGAGTACTGGTTGGTGAGCAAGATGGGCTCAGGGGACTCCTGCACTACCTGCCTGGTCCTCCTCTTCTGTCTGACGGTCACCCATTCCCCCTCTGCCTGCACACTCTTAAGCTGTGGGGTGACCACCTCCCGAAACGTGCTATCCACGTAGCACAGCAGTGACTGTAGCCGCCGCTCAAGCTCTGTAACCCGGTGCTGGAGCTGCTGTAGCTGGCGATACTTCCCGCACATGTGGTCGTCCAGACCATGGGAGGTGTCCAAGACTTCCCACATGGCACAGGATGTGCATTCCATCGGTGTGAGCTGCCCTGCCATACCTCTAATTAATCTCTAATTTACTAGCCTAGCTGGAATAAACTTAAAAACTTTAAGAAAGCCAAGTAAAAATACTTACCAGATTCTCACCAATAGGCTCCCTCCCCTTGTGCCAACGTCACTTTTGACTTCTGACGTCACTTGTTGAAAATTCTGCTGGTGCTGAGTTGGTACCGCCACCACCACCTCGCCGCTTCTCCCAGGTCCGCACTGCCGCCGCTGCTGCTGCTGTGGAGCCTACCTGCACCTCGGGCTCACTTTATACCACCACCACTGCCTCGCCGCTCCTCCCAGGTCCACACTGCCGCCGCTGCTGCTGCTGCTGTGGGGTCTACCTGCGCCTCGGGCTGTCTTTATACTGCCGCTGTCACCTCGCCACTCATCCCAGGTCCGTTCTGCCGCTGCTGTCATGGTTGAATAGCTGGCAGTGTGTGCAAGCTGTGAGATGTAGGTGTGAAACTTGCAGCAGTTTTAAGTGTCTGCGGGTAAGGTGAAACAATGAATGTGAGGTATGAGGCCTGATTGATAGAGGTTGTTGGTAGGTGAGTGATGGGGTGTGGTGCATTGAGCAGTGTGTGAGGCTAGTGGTGCAGTTGGTGTGGTATGGCATTTGAAGATTAATTCACTGACCTTGACCATTTGTGTGAGGTCATTTAACTTCTTGTGGCACTACATCCAGGTCCTTGGGGCTAGACTCCTGGCAATGACCTCCACGGCTATCTGTTCCCACTGCCTTTTGACCATCTGTCGGGAGGGCCTCCTTCCCCCCTGTGGATACAGGATATCTCTCCTCCTTTCCACCTCCTCCACCGAGACTTCCAGTGCAGCGTCCGAAAACCTTGGAGCCCACTCTCTCCCATGTTGTGTCATTCTTCACTGTTTCCAAAGTCGGCTTCACTTCCTGAATGACTCCCAGCACCTGCTCCAGCCACAATGCACCTCACCTTTAAGAGATGCAAGCTAGCTTTAAGCAGTGCAGGCTAGCTTTAAGTGGTGCCTGGAATTTCGATTTTGGGCCCCCTGCTGATGCGTGCCGCCACTCAACAGCATGGGGAGCACTGGCTACATGCAGCAATAATGCTAGTCAGCAGGCAGCATGAAGATGGCCTGCTTCCTACATTTCAATCAATAGGTGGGGGATAATCACGCATTGCGATCCCCGCACCAGTTTTGGGAGGGTATCCAATTTTGCCCCCAAGGAGTTAACATAATGCAGGCTGTTTAACCCATAGGTATTGTAAAAGTTATTCATTTTTTTGATAGGTTAAAAACAATTATGGTTGGTTTGACAGAGGTGCTGATTCATCTTAAGTGTGTTTACTATGTCTATCTTGATTGCGTGTTGCACTTAACTTAAACTGCCGCTTCTTAATAAAATCCTTACAACTCCTAAGGCCCTTTGGGTAATCTGTGTGTGACCTGTGATCCGAATCTTACAGCAGGGTGCTACCGGCTACTGCCACCGCTAACCTCCCGCTGAATTTCACAGGAGGCGTTAGCGGTGCTACGTCTGGGCGCTATTTGCTTTGTGCCCTGTTAGCGCCCTAGGGAGGCACAAAGCAACCGAATTTTGCCCCCTAGGAGTTGTGGAGGAGCAAAGGGAGTTGAGGTACAGATCAGCCATGATCTAATTGAATGGCAGAACAGGCTCGAGGGGCTGAATGGCCGACCCTTTCATATCTTCCTATGTACTGTGGCCTAGAAATTGAGCCACAGCCATTGTTGGGCGTGCGGTCTGGTGGGGGGGGGGAGAGCGGGGGGTGGGGGGTGCAGTTTGTGCCCCTCGCTCTAGTTTGGTGAGGCACGAGGCTCTCCAGATATGAGGCCTCAGGACTCAATTACATTTTGCTGATGAAGTGTCAAGAGGACAGCAGGTTTGGGCCACTGCTAACATTTCAATGGCTCTCTGGTACACGTTGTCAGGGTCGGGCTGGGTTGGGGTGTGGGATAGGGGCCTTGGTTGAGGATCGGGATTGGGGCCTGGGCCAGGGTGTGGGATGGGGGCCTGGTTGAAGATCGGGATTGGGGCCTGGGCTAGGGTGTCGGATGGGGGCCTAGGTTGTGGAGTGGGATGGGGGCCTAGGTCAAGGGTTGAGGGTTGAGAAGCGGGGCCTGTGTCGGGGATCGGGGCTTGGGACAGGGAGCGGGGCCTGGGTCGGGGATCGGGGCTTGGGACAGGGAGCGGGGCCTGGGTCAGGGAGCGGGGCCTGGGTCGGGGATCGGGGCCTGGGACAGGGAGTGGGGTCTGGGTCGGGGATTGGGGCTTGGGACAAGGAGCGGGGCCTGGGTCGGGAATCGGGGCTTGGGACAGGGAGCGGGGTCTGGGACATGGATCGGGGCCTGGGACAGGGATCAGGGTCTGGGACAGGGATTGGGGTCTGGGTCAGGGAGCGGGGTCAGGGATCGGGGCCTGGGACAGGGAGCGGGGCCTGGGTCGGGGATCGGTGCTTGGGACATGGAGCGGGGCCTGGGTCGGGGATCGGGGCCTGGGACAGGGAGCGGTGCCTGGGTCAGGGATCTGGGCTTGGGACAGGGAGTGGGGTCTGGGTCGGGGATCGGGGCTTGGGACAAGGAGCGGGGTCTGGGACAGGGATCGGGGCCTGGGTCAGGGAGCGGGGCTTGGGTCAGGGAGCGGGGCCTGGGTCAGGGAGTGGGGCCTGGGTCGGGGAGCGGGGTCTGGGTCGGGGAGCGGGGCCTGGGACAGGGAGCGGGGCCTGGGTCGGGGATCGGGGCTTGAGACAGGGAGCGGGGTCTGGGACAGGGAGCGGGGCCTGGGTCGGGGAGTGGGGTCTGGGTCGGGGATTGGGGCCTGGGACAGGGAGCGGGGCCTGGGTCGGGGATCTGGGCTTGGGACATGGAGCGGGGCCTGGGTCAGGGATCGGGGCCCGGGTCAGGGAGCGGGGCCTGGGTCAGGGAGCGGGGTCTGGGTCGGGGTCGGGGATTGGGGCCTGGGACAGGGAGCGGGGCCTGGGTTGGAGATCTGGGCTTGGGACATGGAGCGGGGCCTGGGTCGGGGATCGGGGCTTGGGACATGGAGCGGGGTCTGGGTCAGGGATCGGGGCTTGGGACATGGAGCGGGGCCTAGATCGGGGATTGGGGCCTGGGACAGGGAGCGAGGCCTGGGTCGGGGATCGGGGCTTGGGACATGGAGCAGGGCCTGGGTCAGGGATTGGGAAGGAAACTTAGGATTGGGAGCAGAGGGGAGATCGGGGCCTCGGATCCTCGTTTGGGTTGGGAGCGACGGCAATGGTGGGAGTTATGAGCAGCGATTGGGCCCTTTAAATTGGAATTGGGAGGAGCTCTCCTGCTCCTCCCGCCTCCACGTGCTGGTAAGCTACTTGACTTTTTGTGTTGCAGGTGACCCCTAGGGCTGGATTCCCTGGTTGCAGCTGGCGTGGGTTGCCTCAGGAAAGACTAATCTTACAGAACGGGCTTCAAACAGGTATTAGGTTCCTTATGGATATATACTGGGCCTAATGCATGCTTCAGGTGTGGGTAAAATACGCCTCTTGTTTTTCCTTACCCAATATGACGAGTGACGCACTTTTGGCCCAAAATATGCGCACGCTTGATGCCTGCCATATTAGGGTGTTAGCAGTCTGAGCAGCGCCCGCAATGCACGGACCAATTTCTAGGCCTACGTTCCCAAAGCACATATTGATATGCCATGCAAATAAGAGTACTGAGATCATGTACTCAGTGACAGTGTCTATTTACTAAGCAAAAATTCAATTAGCCACATCTGGACTCCCAAATAGACACATGTGGCTAGTGGCTAATGTATTAGACAACACGGTCCTGTTGTCCCCGAGTAATTTGCAGTAATTAAAAAAAAAACTTTTAATTCTTTCGAGGTCTAGGCTGCTTTCCTGCATATAACTTATAGAGGCTGCCACTACTAGCCAGGTCCCCTTCAGGTCCAGGAACAGGAACTCCCAGCATCTGTACTTTAGTTCTCACTGGCCTTCTATGTTTCTTCTCTTACAAGACAAAGAGGAAACTCCTGGAAATGTCAGAGTCCCGGAAAAATCGAGTCTCCTCCATTTTCCTAAATATTTCGCTGGTCTCTCGCCAGAGTGAAGGTAGGAGATCAATGGAACATCCGTGACATTATGGCCCTGTAGTTAATGCTAAATTAATTAATAAATTAATTTTTAAAAAATTCTTTAGACTGTACTAAATACCTCGGCCTAGAAATTGAGTTTGCGCTGCGCCAGGGCTTTAGCGCCGGAAGTTAGCGCCGGCGCTAAAGCCCTTTGCGCGCGCCAAAAATTCAGTAGCGCCGCGCCCAAACGGCTGCCAGCGCTACTGAAGGGTTTTAGCGCCTGAAAACTGGCGCAACGCGCCGCATTGCGGCGCTATTCTGGCGCTGCGGCGCCCGCTGCGGTGCGGCAGGCTCGGGAAGTGCAGGCCTCCTCCTTCCGCTAAGGAGGAGCTGCCTGCACCCGGCCGCGGCCCGCGCAAATCTCATCAAAAATGAGCCCGGCACCTCGGACAAGTGCCGGGCTTGCATCTGTTCCGGGGGGGGGGGGGAGAAGTCCGGGGAGGGAGCTGCGGGCAGGCGGCCGGCGGGAAAGCGGCCGGCCGCCGCGCCTCCTTAAAGCGCTGGCACAGACTCCGGCAACACTCGTTTGCCGGAGTCTTAGTTGCAGCTGCCACTGGCGAGGTGGCCGCAACTGAATTTCGGCTTGGGGCCAGGTTACCACGGCAACCGGGACGCTGCGCACACCGATGACGTCATCGGTGCCGGCGCAGCGCTACCGGTCTACCGCCGCGGAAGGGCGCCAGGCAATTTAGGAACCGGCGCCAATTGCAGCGCTAGGCCCTCTAGCGCCGCAAAATCGGTGCTAAGGGCACTGAATTTCTAGGCCCTCTAGTTTCCTCCCATTCTTGTAATACTGGGTTATGCACCAGTTCTGGATCAGTTGCTTGAGAGTGATTGGGGATAATCCTTGCTCTAACTTTCCTTCCCCTTGGGAGAATGAAATGAGAAGCTCAGAAGTGTTGGGGATCAAGTCTTCACCCAACCTCGAGGGATACTGAACCAACCCGTTACCCCAGGATACTGCCATACAACTAAAGTACATTACATGATAAGCTATGATTAGACACCACTGAACAAAAATATTGGTGGAGCGATTATCCTAAAATAGGCACCGTAGCTTAGAACCATGATGCTCTTACTCTGTGTACCATCATATCAAATCCGGAAGGTTTAAGTTAGCAACTTACCAGTTTTGATCACTGTAGAAACGAAGGAAAATGACTTACTTCCAAGACTGTTTCATTAAATGAAGATTCTGAATAATTTGCAGCTTTGGTAAGTGCATCTAGAATTTGAACTACAGCAATAGAATCTGCAGTATTGTTGTATTTATCTTTCATAAAGTCAGAGGCATTTAGATTTTGTAATATTTCCGGCAGCTTTAGGGGCACTGCACCACGTCCATCCTCTAGTTCCTGAAAGACAATGTGAATCAGTTAAATCACAATTCTTTTCTGACTGCCTTGTAATAGTCCACATCCAAATTTAGGCCTTCTTCTTAGAAGATCTCTTGTGGTATTTCTCAGGGTGAGTTTTCTAACAATAAGGGTGTTTATGTCATGTACTGGATGACATCAGGGCCACTGATTTACAGTGACTAAATAAGTCAAATTCCACTGTTATTAAATGGCATTCTGCTTTTTTTTAAACTCATGCTTTGGTGACCAAATTTCACAGCTCCGTCCATTATTCTGTGAAATCTGTAAATTAGTAGCCTGTATCTATATATATATATAATAAAAGGATCCGTCCAGCTGTCTGTCTGTCTGTCGGATCCGCCCATCTGTCTGTCTGTCTGTCTGTCTGGACTTAACTCAAAAGGTATAGAGCGTACCTACACATATGTTATATCAAAAGAAAGCTTATGATTAGGGGAGTGTCATAGGCATATTTACTTTTTGGTCAGACAAAAATTGTTCGGACAGTATACAAAAAACGTTCAAAGAACGGACAAAATCCGCTCATTAGCGTTGAGTGACGTGATGGTTGACCAATCCTACGGGGGAAGCACGCTGCGTCACAGAGGGCATTTCATGGCATTTGTGGGCGGGGCCTAATCCTTCAAACTGCCGTTAGTGCGGAAGCGGGACCTGAGCTGAGGAGAGTGGCGGCCATTAAAGACCGGCCGGGCCTGAAGCTAAAAAAATGGTAATGGAGGTGAGGAAATTGTTGATTCATTAGTATTGATTCAGGAATTTCTCTCTCTCTCTCTCCTTCCCCCCCCTCTCTCTCTCTCTCTCTCCTCCCCCCCCCCTCTCTCTCTCTCTCCCGAAGCGGGAGTACACCCTTGCGGCCATCAGGGATCAGCCCGACCGAGAGACTTGGCGCCATTCCATCCTTCCTCCCCGCCCAGCGAGCATGTGAGTGGCAGCGCACGGGGGCTCTGGGTCGTGGGCGGGGCCTATTCCTGCAGCCTGCTGTGAGTGCGGGACTGATACACCCTCGCGGCCATCAGGGGTCAGCCCGACCGAGAGACTCGGCGCCATTCCCTCCTTCCTCCCCGCCCAGCGAGCAGGTGAGCGGCAGCGCACGGGGGCTCCAGGTCGTGGGCGGGGCCTATTCCTGCAGCCTGCCGTGAGTGCGGGACTGATACACCCTCGCGGCCATCAGGGGTCAGCCTGACCGAGAGACTCGGCGCCATTCCCTCCTTACTCCCCGTCCAGCGAGCAGGTGAGCGGCGGCGGACGGAGGCTCCGGGTCGTGGGCGGGGCCTATTCCTGCAGCCTGCCGTGAGTGCGGGACTGATACACCCTCGCGGCCATCAGGGGTCAGCCCGACCGAGAGACTTGGCGCCATTCCCTCCTTCCTCCCCGCCCAGCGAGCAGGTGACCGTCGGCGCACGGGGGCTCCGGGTCACCAAGGCTGGGCTCTGAGTCCTAACCCTTCGCCGCGGTATCAACCACGCGGCCCGAGAGCCAGGGGGAGAGGGAAGGCAGCTCTATTACAGCCCCGGGGGCTCGGAGTGTGTGAGAGAGACTTGGCGCCATTCCCTCCTTCCTCCCTGCACCCGGCCAATCACCCCCCACAAACCCGGGGGGGGGGGGGCTGGGCTCAGCTCACACTCAGTGTGAAAGAGGAGGAGGAGGCCGGGGATCCGCGGCCTACCACCTCAACATCAATCCCCGAGCTCAGAGCTTTAGCAAAGCACAGAGAGAGAGAGAGACTCACCTCAGATGGTGTCCGGCAGGGCTGCGGAGAGTCTCCATCTCCTCACACAACACACACACAGCAAAATGCGATCAGACCCTCCGGCTTCACCTACATCTCCTCTCTCCAGATCCTTTTTTAAAATTTTAAACCCACAATCTCGCCTTCTTCCTTCCTTCCTTCCTTCGGCCGCCGCGATTCAAACTTCCCGCCGGCCTCACCAAATGGCGGGCGCCCTTCTTCACCCGCCGGGCTCTGAGTCCAGTCCCTTCCTTGGGGTGTCTTCCTCTCTTCTCTATCTCCTTCCCTCACTCTCTCCTTCCCTCTCGCTCTCTGTCTCTCTCTCCTTCCCTCTCTCTCTCTCTCTCTCCTTCCCTCTCTCTCTCTCTCTCCTTCCCTCTCTCTCTCTCTCTCCTTCCCTCTCTCTCTCTCTCCTTCCCTCTCTCTCTCTCTCTCCTTCCCTCTCTCTCTCTCTCTCCTTCCCCCTCTCTCCTTCCCTCTCTCTCTCTCTCCCCCTTCTCTCTCTCTCTCTCTCCCCTTCCCTCTCTCTCTCTCTCCTTCCCCCCCATCTCTCTCCTTCCCTCTCTCTCTCTCTGTCTCTCTCTCTTTCCCTCTGTCTCTCTCTCCTTCCCTCTCTCTCTCTCTCCTCTTCCCCTCTCTCTCCTTCTCTCTCTCTCTCTCTCTCTCCTTCCCCCCTCTCTCTCCTTCCCCCCTCTCTCTCCTTCCCCCTCTCTCTCTCTCCTTCATCCTCTCTCTCTATCCTTCCCCCCATCTCTCCTTCCCCCTCTCTATCTCTCCTTCCCCCTCTCTCTCTCTCCTTCCCACACAGACAGACAGACTCATTTATATATATAAAAATTATTTTTTCTTTTTTCATAACAGCATGCCCTCAAGAAAACGTAGCAGACTTGGACGCAGCACTTCTGATGCATACCGAAAAAAGGCTCGGAGAGCCTCAGAGACTCCTGACCAGACTCAGGCACGTCAAGCTGGTGACCAGGCGAGACATACCCAAGCCAGAGCCTCAGAGACTACTGACCAAACTCAGGCACGTCAAGCTGCTGACCAGGCGAGAACATGCCCAAGCCAGAGCCTCAGAGACTCCTGACCAGACTCAGGCACATCAAGCTGTTGACCAGGCGAGACATACCCAAGCCAGAGCCTCAGAGACTACTGACCAGACTCACGCACGTCAAGCTGTTGACAAGGCTAGGCATACCCAAGCCAGAGCCTCAGAGACTCCTGACCAGGCTCAGGCACGTCAAGCTGTTGACCAGGCGAGACATACCCAAGCCAGAGCCTCAGATACTCCTGAACAAACTCAGGCACGTCAAGCTGCTGACCAGGCGAGACATACCCAAGCCAGAGCCTCAGAGACTCCTGACCAGACTCAGGCACGTCAAGCTGTTGACCAGGCGAGACATACCCACGACAGAGCCTCAGAGACTCCTGACCAGACTCAGGCACATCGCCAGGCCGCCAATAGATGCAGGGCCATTGCCAGAGCTGACATTTGGAATCATTGGCTCGGAGCAGCCTTTTCCTATAGACCCACCATCAATTATGAAGCCGACCCCACGGTCATCATTGGCAAGATGACCATCATTTGCCCTCACTGTGGCGCTCTGAAGTGGGAAGGGGAAATTGATGGGATATGCTGCAATGGAGGAAAGGTTAAACTTCCAACACTAACAGCTCCACCTGAACCCCTACACTCACTTCTGTTCGGCCGAACTCCAGCTTCAACACATTTCCTCACTCACATCAGAAAGTACAACAACTGCTTTGCAATGACCTCTTTTGGTGCAAACAGAGTGCGTGAATCAGGATTTTGCCCAACTTTTAAAGTTCATGGACAGGTGTACCATACAGCTGGCTCCCTACTTCCTCTACCAAACGAAAGACCTCAGTTTCTCCAAATCTACTTCTTGGGTGATGACGAAGAGCAAGCCAATTGCCGCAGGGAAGCTGCTGTTCACCCCGCACAATAACACCAAATCAAGCTTCAAACTTTGCTTGGGTTACAGGACATGCTTCATCACCAAAACCCATATGTAAAGAGTTTCAAAACAGCCATCGAAAAAACAACAACTGAAGACCTCAAAGTTGTCATCAAAAGCTGACAAGACTCCTGCAGGTGAACATGAGCGACGCTTCAATGCTCCGACCACCAATGAAGTAGCCATTGTCATTGTGGGCCAAGAATTTGAACAACGGGACATTGTCTTGCATATGAGAGGTGGTCCACTCAAAAGAATTTCTGAGCTTCACAGGTCATATTATGCAATACCCGCTTTTGTTTTGCCATGGGGAAGGTGGATACGATGCCTATAACAAGATCCCACATGTTGACCCCAAAACTGGTGTGCCACCTACAGCCCAAAGGCAAAAGATGGTTTCTGCCATGGAATTCTATTCATACAGGCTGATGGAACGACAAATTGCTTCAAACCACCTGCTTCACTGTGGAGGACTTCTCCACCAGTTCCTCACTGACATGTATGCAAAAATGGAAGGAGAGCGGCTTAATTGGTTCCGGAATAACCAAAATCATTTGAGAGTCACAGACTATATACACTTATGAGATGTGGTGGCCAATGATGGCAACACTGAGGACATTGGTCAAATGGTCATCCTACCATCCACCTTTATTGGAGGTCCTAGGTACATGCATGAGCACTCACAAGATGCCATGACCTATGTCAGAAACTATGGCAGACCTGACCTCTTCATCACCATGACTTGCAATCCCCAATGGCAGGAGTTCCCATCCAAAGCTGGTACTGAAAGGCATTACCTCATAGCACGGGTCTTCAACCTCAAAGTTAAAAAACTGATCAAACTCCTGACTGTGGGCAAACTTTTTAGTGCACACCATTGCTACATGTGCAGCATTGAGTGGCAGAAGAGAGGACTTCCTCATGTTCATCTTTTACTGTGGCTTCAGGCAAAGATTCACCCCAATCAAGTTGATTCCTTCATCTCTGCAGAGCTACCCGATAAGGACAAGGATCCAATCCTCTTTCATGTTGTTGTAAAAAATATGATTCATGGTCCTTGTGGGCGACACAACCCTTCTTCTCCCTGCATGAAAAACAATGCATGTACAAAAGGGTACCCAAAGCCACTCCGCGAAGAAACTCAGCATGGGGATGATGGTTATCCTTTGTACAGGAGAAGGGGCAAAGAGAGTGGAGGTTTCAGCACTGAGATAAGAATGCAAACTCAAAAATCTAGTGACTCAGGTCAACCTGGTCCGTCAAATCAGACAACACAGCAAAGACAGACATTGGAAGTTGACAACCGTTGGATTATTCCTTATTGTCCACTCCTATCCAGGCTCTTCAAATGTCACATCAATGTGGAGTGCTGCCACTCAGCTAAGTCTATCAAATATGTGTGCAAGTACATCCATAAGGGCAGTGACAAAGCTGTCTTTGATCTTCAACCGGCTGGACAGCAGAATCAAAATGATGAGATCACCAGACATCTGATGGGCCGTTACATCTGCAGCAATGAGGCAGCCTGGCGAACTTTTGGATTTGACATCCACAAGTGTTACCCCACTGTCACTAAATTGGATTTCACTGGCAAAATGGACAAAGGGTTTTATTCCGACCAGGAAATGCCAGCCAACATGCCGAGGAACCTCCAAAGACAAAACTTACAGCATTCTTTGAGTTGTGCCAAACGAATGACTTTGCCAAGACACTTTTGTATCATCAGGTGCCCAAGTACTACACCTGGCAGCCAAACAAGACATGGCGGGCTCGGCGCCCTGGACAAGGTCAGTAGGAAGTTCCTGGTCATACAGGGGTGTACTCATCAGATGCACTTGGCAGAGTCTACACGGTCCATCCAAACAACACCGAGCGCTTTCACCTTCGTCTACTCCTCCATGACGTTGCTGGGCCAACATCATTTAATGATCTCAAGACTGTCACTGGCCATCTCTGTGACTCCTTTCAAGAAGCTTGCCACAGGAGAGGACTCATTGAGGATGACATTCATTGGCATGCAAAGATGACAGAAGCTGCTCTGTCTTACTCCCCCAATAGGCTACGAAATCTCTTTGCCATTATAATTGCCCTCTGCAGCCCTTCCAACCCGATGCAGTTGTGGAGTAAAAGGTAAAGTAATAAAAAGGGCAAAAGCAGGAACTAAGTGTCACAAAACATATTTGAAAGTTCTCTATCTGAATGCACGTAGCATTCGTAACAAAATAGACGAGTTAATGGCACAAATAACTACATATGGGTATGATCTTGTAGCCATTACAGAAACATGGCTGCAGGGTGACAATGCCTGGGAATTAAACATACCAGGTTATTTAACGATCAGGAAGGACAGGCAGGAAGGAAGGGGAGGTGGGGTGGCTATGTTAATAAAGGAAGGAATCACTGTAATACAGAGAAATGATATTGGGTCAAAAGATCAGGATAATCAAACAGTTTGGGTGGAGATAAGGAATAATAAGGGGAAAAAAACACTAGTGGGCGTAGTCTATAGGCCTCCTAACAGTTGCAACTATGTTGGACGGAGTATCAATCAGGAAATAGTTGAGGCTTGTAATAAGGGAACATCTATAATTATGGGGGATTTTAACGATCATATTAATTGGACAAATCAAATTGGGCAGGGCTGCCTTGAGGATGAGTTCATTGAGTGTACTATGGATGGGTTTCTTGAGCAGTATGTAACTGAACTGACCAGGGGACAAGCAACCTTAGATCTGGTCCTGTGTAACGAGACAGGATTAATTAAAAATGTCCTAGTAAAGGATCCCCTTGGAATGAGTGACCATAACATGGTTGAATTCCATATTCAATTAAAGGGTGAGAAGGTTGGATCTCAAACAAGCGTGCTAAGCTTGAATAAAGGAGACTATGAAGGTATGAGAGCGGAATTGAGTAGAGTGGATTGGGAAAATAGATTAAAGGGTAAGACGATACATGATCAGTGGTGTACATTTAAGGAGTTATTTTACAACTTCCAAAAAATATATATTCCACTGAGAAGAAAAGGGTGTAAAAGAAAAGACAGCCATCCGTGGCTAAGTAAAGAAATTAAGGATAGTATTCGACTAAAAACAAGAGCATATAAGGTAGCCAAATCTAGTGGGAGGATAGAGGATTGGGAAAACTTTAAAGGACAGCAAAAAATAACAAAAAGATTGATTAAGAAAGGGAAGATAGATTATGAAAGTAAATTAGCAAAAAATATAAAAACAGATAGTAAGAGTTTTTACAGTTATATAAAAAGAAAAAGGGTGGCTAAAGTAAATGTTGGTCCCTTAGAGGATGAGACCGGGAAATTAATGGTGGGAAATATGGAGATGGCAAAAGCACTGAATGAATATTTTGTATCAGTCTTTACAGTAGAGGACACTAAGAATATCCCAACACTGGACAAACAGGGGGCTATAGGGGGGGAGGAGCTAAACACGATCAAAATCACTAAGGAAGTGGTACTCGGTAAAATAATGGGACTCAAGGCGGATAAATCACCTGGACCTGATGGCTTACATCCTAGGGTCTTGAGGGAAGTGACGGTAGGGATTGTGGATGCATTGGTAATAATTTTCCAAAACTCCCTGGACTCAGCAAAGGTCCCGGCAGACTGGAAAACTGCTAATGTAACACCCTTATTTAAAAAGGGCAGTAGACAGAAGGCTGGAAACTATAGACCGGTTAGCCTAACATCTGTGGTAGGTAAAATTTTGGAGTCCATTATTAAGGAGACAGTAACAGGACATTTGGATAAACATAATTTAATAGGACAAAGTCAGCATGGTTTTATGAAGGGGAAGTCATGTTTGACAAATTTGCTAGAGTTTTTTGAGGAAGTAACATATAGGGTGAATAAAGGGGAACCAGTGGACGTAATGTATTTAGACTTCCAAAAGGCATTTGACAAGGTGCCACAAAAAATATTATTGCTTAAAATAAAAAATCACGGGATTGGGGGTAATATTCTGGCCTGGATAGAGGATTGGCTATCTAACAGAAGGCAGAGAGTTGGGAGAAATGGTTCATTCTCAGACTGGCAATCAGTAACTAGTGGTGTTCCGCAGGGGTCAGTGCTGGGTCCCCAACTCTTTACAATCTATATTAACGATTTGGAGGAGGGGACCGAGTGTAACATATCAAAGTTTGCAGATGATACGAAGATGGGAGGGAAAGTAGTGAATGAGGAGGACATAAAAAACCTGCAAGGGGACATAGACAGGCTAAGTAAGTGGGCAGAGATTTGGCAGATGGAATACAATACTGGAAAGTGTGAGGTTATGCACTTTGGCAGGAAAAACCGTAGAGCAAGTTATTATCTTAATGGCAAGAAACTGGAAAGTACTGAAGTACAAAGGGATCTGGGGGTCCTGGTGCATGAAACTCAAAAGTTTAGTATGCAGGTGCAGCAAGTGATTAAGAAGGCCAATGGAATGTTGGCTTTCATTGCTAGGGGGATAGAATATAAAAATAGGGAGCTATTGCTTCAGTTGTACAAGGTATTGGTGAGACCACACCTGGAATACTGCATACAGTTTTGGTGTCCATACTTAAGAAAAGACATACTTGCTCTCGAGTCAGTACAAAGAAGGTTCACTCGGTTAATCCCGGGGATGAGGGGGTGGACATATGAGGAGAGGTTGAGTAGATTGGGACTCTACTCATTGGAGTTCAGAAGAATGAGAGGCGATCTTATTGAAACATATAAGATTGTGAAGGGGTTGGATCGGGTGGATGCGGGGAGGATGTTCCCGATGATGGGTGAAACTAGAACTAGGAGGCATAGTCTTAGAATAAGGGGCTGCTCTTTCAAAACTGAGATGAGGAGGAACTACTTCACTCAGAGGGTGGTAGGTCCATGGAATATGCTGCCCCAAAGAGCTGTAGAAGCTACATCATTACATAAATTTAAAACAGAAATAGACAGTTTCCTAGAAGTAAAGGGAATTAAGGGTTACGGGGAGCGGGCAGGAATTTGGACATGAGTCTAGGTTCGGATCGGTCATGGCCCTGTGTGTAGCGGAGCGGGCCCAGGGGCCGTGTAGCCTGATCCTGCTCCTATTTCGTGTGTCTAATTCGGTTAGATTCAGGAGATGGTTCTGTGATAGTAGATTGGCGGTTAGGATCAGATCAGCCATGATCTTATTGAATGGCGGAGCAGGCTCGAGGGGCCGATTGGCCTACTCCTGCTCCTATTTCTTATGTTCTTATGTTATGTTCTTGTGGGAAGATCACAAAGACAGCCTCACAGAAGACATCTTACACCAACTCAGGAGAGCCAACCCCACCATGCAGCTGAACTTCACTGATGCAATGTACAATCAGGTATTGATCCTTTTGGAGGACAAGACTTTGGCATTGGCTGGCAAGTCTGTGACTCAGTTGAACCTTCCATCTCTCAATAGGAATGATTCTCCAGGTCTCAGCAGAGAGGTCCTCAGGGAAACCACCTACAATGTTGAGGAACTGACCTCCTTTGTCACCGTCACTGAACCTAAATTGATTCCAGACCAGAAAGAGACATATAGGTTGGTTGTGGATATGGTGGAAAACAATGCAGGTGGCATTATCTTCCTCGATGCACCTGGTGGAACAGGAAAGACATTCCTGATCAATGTTTTACTGGCCATGGTTCGCTCTAAGGGATGCATTGCACTGGCTGTTGCCTCATCAGGAATCACTGCAACTCTTCTCCAAGGAGGTCGCACTGCCCACTCAACCTTTGCTCTCCCTCTGGATCTGACAACACAAGAACACCCGGTGTGTAACATTAGCAAAGGAACTGGTGCTGCTGACTTGCTTCATAAGTGTAGACTCATTGTGTGGGATGAGTGTACAATGGCCCACAAGAGGGCACTTGAAGCACTCAACAGAACTCTTCAAGATCTGAGAGGCAACAATAGGCTGATGGGTGGCATCACCCCGTTGCTGGCAGGTGATTTCCGCCAAATCCTGCCAGTTGTCCCCAGAGGAACACCAGCAGATGAACTCAATGCATGTCTCAAGGCATCACATCTGTGGCCAGCTGTGCAAACAGTCCATTTGACCACAAACATGCGTGTTCATATGCATGGTGACGAGATGACAGTATCCTTTGCGCAACTTTTGCTACAATTGGGAGAAGGAAACTTGCCAATTGACAGCAGTGGTCAAATCACAATTCCTCCAGGCTTTGGCAGTCAAGTCAGAACAGTTGATGAGTTGATCTCAAAGGTGTATCCAGACCTCCTCAATCACTTCAAAGATCCCAAGTGGCTGTGTGAACAGTCAATACTTGCACCCAGGAATGATACTGTCAACAACATCAACATGCTACTTCTTCAAAAACTCCCTGGCCAAGAGCAAATTTATAAAAGTGTTGATACTGTTTGTGACAGTGCTGATGGGGTACACTACCCCACTGAGTTCCTCAACTCATTGCAGCTTTCAGGAACACCTCCTCACAAACTGGTACTGAAGGAAGGCACCCCCATCATGCTCCTAAGAAACATATATCCACCAAAGTTGTGCAATGGAACCAGACTGACAGTCAAAAAGCTCATGCCAAATCTCATTGAGGCTACCATCATCTCAGGTGCGCCAGAGGGGAGGATGTTCTCATTCCTCGAATTCCAATGATACCAACTGACTTGCCATTTCAATTCAGAAGGCAACATTTTCCTGTGACAATTTCTTTTGCAATGTCAATCAACAAGGCACAGGGGCAGACTTTAAAGGTTGCTGGCATCAACTTACTCATGTCCTGTTTTTCATATGGCCAGTTGTACGTGGCATGCTCAAGAGTTGGTGCATCAAGGAATCTGTTTATTTTAACACCCTCAGGAAAAACAGAAAATGTTGTCTATCAACGGGCTCTCCAATAACGCAGAGTGCTTTCACCTTCATCTACTGATACAAATACTGACAACCAGATGGGTTTCACCGTCTTCCGAGCCAACATAAACCCCGAACAACCGGGACAGATAATGACAGCCTATAATGGGACATACTTCATATGCGGTCATAGAGCATACCCCTGGCTACCAGAGAATTGGGCAGGATCATGCTATTTGGGGTATGTAGTACAGCACGGTGGCATAGTGGTTAGCACTGTTGCCTCACAGCGCCAGGGACCCGGGTTCGAATCTGGCCTCGGGTGACTGTGTGGAGTTTGCACATTCTCCCCGTGTTTGCGTGGGTTTTCTCCGGGTGCTCCGGTTTCCTCCCACAGTCCAAAGATGTGCAGGTTAGGTTGATTGGCTATGATAAAAATTGACCCTTAGTGTTAGGGGGATTAAATACGTGGGGTTACGGGGATAGGGTGGGATATGTGTTGGTGTAGGGGTTACGGGGATTGGGAGGGATATGTGTCGGTGCAGGCTCGATGGGCCGAAATGGCCTCTATCTGTACTGTGAGGTTTCTGTGATTTCTGTGATTTCTGTGATACTCCTCCATGAGGTTGCTGGCCCAACATCATTTAATGACCTCAAAACTCTCACTGGCCATCTCTGTGCCTCCTTTATAAAAGCTTGCTGCAGGAGAGGACTCATTCAGGATGACATTCATTGGCATGCAACGATGACAGAAGCTGCTCTGTCTTACTCCCCCAAAAGGCTACGAAATCTCTTTGTGGCCATCCTTCGCTCTAAGGGATTCATTGCACTGGCTGTTGCCTCATCAGGAATCGCTGCAACTCTTCTCCAAGGAGGTCGCACTGCCCACTCAACCTTTGCTCTCCCTCTGGATCTGACACGACAACAACACCCAGTGTGTCACATTACCAAAGGAACTGGTGCTGCTGAGCTGCTTCAAAAGTCTAAACTCATTGGCCTAGAAATTCAGTATAGCCAGTTTTGGGGCGGTAAAGTCGGGCGGGCGCTAAAGTTTGCGCCCGGCGCAAAGTCGAGGGCACTTCGCCGATATTCAGTAGCTTCGCCCTAAGAGGTTGCTGGAGCGCTAAAACTGGCGATGCACGACTATCTTTAGGCGCTAAGCCGGCAGTGCTAAGGGATAGAGCCGAGGCTGGGCGCAGCGCAGGTGCGGTCATTTCTTGATTGACAGCAGACACCATGGCGCCGGGCAGCTCTTAAAGGGGGAAGGGTCGACTTGGTCTGCTGCAACGGCCTGCACACTGCAGCCTTCCAGCTGGGCCTGAACACTGCTGGTGAGCAGAAGGAGCCATGGCAACGGTACAGAAGGCCCGTGAGCGTGCCCTGCGCTTCTCAGCCCATGACTTGAAGGTGATGGTGACGGCCTTGGAGAAGAGACAGCACATCTTGTTCCCGGACACTGGCAGGAAGCCTCCCACCAGCGTCTATAGGAAAGCCTGGAGGGAGGTCGCCCGCAGGGTGTCGGCCACTGGCGATGCCCCCAGGGACAATGTCCAATGCCGGAAGAAGTTCAATGACCTGACCAGGATTGTCAGGGTGAGTACCCTTTCCAGTCTCCTCCTCATCCTTGCATGTACACCTGACATGATGGGCAAAGGGACCTGAAAGCCCTAATGGCCAGCCCTCAGCCAGCAGCTATGGGACAGTCATGAACACCAATTGCACATTCTGCACTTTACACCATGGGGGGCAGTGCACACCACACCAGGGCTACACACTGGCCAAGCTATTCCACCATGGGAGGCAGTGCACACCACATCAGGGCTACACACCGTACTTACAGGCCGTCCTTTCTCTTGCAGGCAAAACTTGCAAACAACCGAAGGCACCAGGAGGAGACCGGGGGAGGCCGCCCCAAGATCCAGGAGCTCACTCCCCTGGAGGAGCGCGTGAGTCGCCTCATGGGAGCCCGGGTGATTGGGCCCGTCGCCTGTGGAGATGCCGACCCTCTTCTGGGCCACAATGGTAAGGACATCACCTTTTGGACCTCTCTCGTCGCACTTGCGCATCCGATCTACCTCCTTTGCCACTGTCCGACCAATGCGCTGAATGCCACCAGTCATGCCTCCCTCGCTGACGCCCTCTCCTCACTCTAAAGCTACTCTTGTGCCTTCCTGCTTTCAGCTGGTGACGAGGAGCTCCCTGAAGCTGCCAGTGACAGCCCCTCCGAAGAGGAGGAGGAGGAGGAGGAGGGAGAGGAAGGCGGACCATCAGGGCAGCACTCAGGTCCGGCTGCAGATGCCGAAGTAGTGGACACGTCTTCCCTGGAGGAGAGCCTGGAGGAAGTGTCGGAGGGGAGTGGAGCTGCTGGGACCAGTGGCGTCCAGCAACCCAGGAGGGCTGCGGTTGGTCCGCGGCCTTCCCCCCAGAGGGGGGAAGGATCGGAGGGGAGTGCAGTTGCTGGGCCCAGTCACCGCCGGCAACGTGGCAAGGGTCGGGCAGCTCGGCCCCCTGCTCCCCAGCGGGCGAGTCCGGACTCCAGTCCGGGCACGTTCAACTCAGAGGAGGCGCGCCACCTCGATCAAATGGCCCAGGATTCGGATCGCCGGCACACCGAGCTGATGGGGGTAGTGGCACGGATGCCTGAGGCGATCGAGTCCCTGGCTAGCAGTGTGCGCGAGTTCGGGGCCTCACATGCCGCGAGTGGCCGGCTGATCAGTGATGCCGTCCAGACAGTGGCTGCTCTGTTGCGGTCGCAGACCAGGGCAACAGGGGCACTCACTGCTGCCACACGTGCTGCATCAGCCAGGCATCGCCTGGACACCCGCCGCGCTGCAGCAGCACAGCGGGCTGCCCTTCGGCAGATTGGTGCGCATGCTGCAGTGCGGGCCCGGGCGAGTGCCAGCGTGCCACATCACCAGCCAGCGCCTCCCTTCCGCCAGCTTGCACACATTCCTCCAGCCGTCACCGCCACTCCCCCAGTGGAGCCTCAACAGCAAGCGGCTGCGAATGATGTTGGCCAGGCACAGCTGCGCCAATCACCAGCCGGCCCCTCGAGGGCCAAACCCCGTCTAGGCCGCCCCCCAAGGGCATCTGCCGGAAGGACATCTGACCCTCAGGAGCCTTCCCCCAGCCTCGCAGCAGCCACTGGGCAGAGCTTGCGGAGGAGCAGCAGGCCGGGCAGGGGCCCCAAAAGGCTCGACAAGGTCTCGCCCTCGCGGCCCAATAAGTAGATGGTGTGGCCAAGTGTTATTTTATATGGCGATGGCTATGTTTCTTTTGGGGATGGTTGTTTTGTTTCTGGGGATGTTTTTTGGGTTAAGGCTGAGGATGAAGGCCATTTTTGTCCAAATGTTCAGTTATTCCTCCCCAGGTTGTGGGAGTGAGTCATTTGATGTACTGTTTTTTGGGGCCGTTGAATGTTTCTGGGTTTCATGTGGGAAGGGGTTTCATTTGTCTAAAATAAAGATTTCTCTTTATTCAGAGAGTGTCCATGTTTGTTGTTGTAAGTGTTTGTTGCCTTCGCCGGCTGAGGGCTTGCGGAGCAGCTGCATTCATGTTCCTTCATGGCCACAAGGCATTCCCTGACAGGGGGCTTAGAAGTGACGTTCAATAAGCCGCCGACGGACGGCCCTTGGACCTTCTCGCTCCCTCCTGGGATGGTACTCCTCCTCCTCCTGCTCCTCCTCCTCATGCTCCTCCTGCTCCTCCTCCTGAGATGGTGGTCCAACGTGAGGTGGCAGTGCCTGAGTCCTGCGGAGAGCCAGGTTGTGCAGCATGCAGCAAACTACGACGAATTGGGAGACTCGGTCCGGCGAATACTGCAGAGATCCGCCGGAACGATCCAGGCAGCGGAACCGCTGCTTGAGGACACCAATTGTTTGCTCGATTATGTTCCTGCTCGCTTGATGACTCTTGTTGTATGCCTCTTCAGCAGGGGTCCTGGGCGCGCGGAGCGGGGTCACGAGCCAGGTACACAAAGGATAGCCTTTGTCCCCGAGAAGCCATCCTCTTGGGGGAGGCTGTGCCTCGAACATGTCATGCACAGTTGTCTGCCGCAGGATAAAGGCATCGTGGCTGCTGCCTGGAAAGCGGCATTGACAGCTAGGATGCGCTGCTTGTGGTCACACACCAGCTGCACATTGAGGGAATGGTAGCCCTTCCGGTTGCGGTAATCCTCGGCATGCTCCACAGGTGCCCGCAAAACCACATGCGTACAGTCAATGGCGCCCTGCACCAAGGGGAAGGCCGCGAATCTTGCAAATCCCACTGCACGCTGATGCTGCCTCTCCAGGGCCATGGGGAAGGAGATGAATTGGCGTCTCCTTCTGAAAAGGGCATCGGTCACCTGGCGGATGCAGCAATGCACGGCGAACTGGGATATGTTAGCAGTGTCCCCAGCAGCGGATTGGAAGGAGCCGGTGGCATAGAAGTTCAAGGCCACCGTCACCTTCGCTTCCACCGACAGAGACGTCCTGCTCCTGAGCTTTGGACGCAGATCTCTGCGAAGCAGCTGGCAGATCTCTGCAACCACCTCCTTTCGGAATCTCAGCCTTTTTACACATCGTGCGCCACTCATGTTGAGGTAGGAGCGCTGCTGGCGGTATGCCCTGACTGGGTAAGGCCTATGTTGCCGACGCCTGTTGCCCCCTCTGCATCTAGCCAGGGCTGCCCCTCTCACACTGCGTCTGCGAGCCCTACGGACATGACGCTGAAACTCAGCGTTGGCACCCCATGCAGCCCCCATAATATGCTGCCAAACAGTCAAATATCCAAGAGGCCACTTGCAACGCTCTGGCCTGAAGCCAAAAATACCTGAGCTAGTGTTGGCCCAAACCAGTAAGCTCTCTTCCTTGGTCTCTCGCCAGAAATCCGTTGCACAAGAGTGTTTGCTGCAAAATAGCTGCCCTTTATAGTGCAGGGTAAGTGCCCTTTAATTTGCGCTCCCCAGGGCCCGCGTCGGCTCTGTTGCGTTCCACTAAACAAGCGTTCGGGCCGCCGGCCACACAATGGGGCGGTCCCACTGAAGTTCTGGATCGGGGCGCGCAAAGGGCGTTGCACGAGGATATGACGTCGTTTTCTCCGCGCGCAGGTGAGCGCGCGCTAAGACTTTGTGCCGGCGCTAAATGTCTACTTAATTTGGGGCGAGGCGCAGATCGCGCTGCGCCCGGACGCTACACGCATAGCGCCCGAAATTCACTTCTCTTAAGGCGCTAACGGCTGGCGCAACCAACTGAATTTCTAGGCCATTGTGTGGGATGAGTGTACAAAGGCCCACAAGAGGGCACTTGAAGCACTCAACAGCACTCTTCAAGATCTGAGAGGCTGCATACCTACTACAAGATAACACATATAACAGTGTAATGTTGAATACATTTATTGATTATAAAATCACTTTGTACAATACCAAAACTATTGGGTTTGCAAACCTTTACCAGAAGGAGTATTCACTCAGTCTTTGGTTGTAACTCCAGCATATTGTAAAATGTTCTATTGTTCTACATTATTGGAATAAATGTTCACTGTTGATTTCTAAACTGACCTCTAAATGCCTGAGATAGTATCTTTTATTTCCCTATTCAACTCATACACTGCAACTTTGTGAATAATGTAAGATCACTCCTGGGTGCTTAGGAAGAGTTCTTCAATCCCAACAGTTTTATAAACAGTTTTATAAACATGGCACAGGGTTCTTGAGTTCCCTCGGCACCGCCGGGCACTCCAGCTAGTTAATTAATATACCAGTTGATCTCCTGTGGCGTTACACAAGTCAAGACCAACAGCAGTATTCAGTTTAAGCGGAGTTAGAGGGTGGAGGGATAATTGGACCCAAGCAAGAGAGGGGGAGAAGGTGCAAGGGAAGGAGGGAGAGGAGGGGTGGGGGAGAGGAGTATGAAAGAGTGGATGGGAGTGAGATGAGAAAGAGGATAAGAGAGCAGGAAGAGAAGAAGGATTGAGGAGGAGGAGCAGGATGATGAGGGGACGAGAAGGACCACAAGAAAGAAGAGAGAAAAGCAGAGGAGAGGGAGGAGAGGAGGGGAGGAGTACAAAGCCTTGGGCAGACCCCATCTGGAGTGCTACTTTCAGTTTTGGGCATCATGTAGCATAGTGGTTATGTTACTGGACTAGTAATCCAGAGGCCGGGACTAATAATCCAGAGACGTGAGTTCAGATCCCACCACTGGGTAATTTAAATTCAGTTAATTAAATAAATCTGGAATAAAAAGCTAGTATCAGTAATGGTGACCATGAAACTATTGGATTGTCGTAAAACCCCACCTGGTTCACTAATGTCCTTTAGGGAAGGAAACCTGCTGTCCTTACCTGGTCTGGCCTATATGTAACTCCAGACCCACAGCAAAGGAGTTGACTCTTAACTGCCCTGTGAAATGGCCTAGCAAGCCGCTCAGTTGTACGATACCACTACGACAAACAATAAGAATAAAACCAGATGGATCACCCGACATCGACCTCGGCACTGGCTTTGGACATGACAATGGCACACGCAGCCCAGTCAGCCCGACAAAGTCCTCCTCACCAACATCTGGGGACTTGTGCCAAAATTGGGAGAGCTGTCCCACAGAAGTCAAGCAACAGCCTGACATAGTCATACTCACAGAATCATACCTTTCAGCCTCCTCCATCACCATCCCTGGGCATGTCCTGTCACAATGGCAGCATAGACGCACCAAAGGTGGCGGCACAGTAGTATACAGTCAGGAGGGAGTGGCCCTGAGAGCCCGCAACATTGACTCCACACCCCTGAAGTCTCATGGCTTCAAGCATAGGCAAGGAAACCTCCTGCTGATTACCACCTACCGCCCTCCCTCAGCTGATGAATTAGTACTCCTACACGTTGAACACCACTTGGAAGAAGCACTTGGGGTAGCAAGGGCACAGAATGTACTCTGGTTGAGGGACTTCAATGTCCATCACCAAGAGTGGCTCGGTAGCACCACTACTGACTGAGCTGGCCAAGTCCTGAAGGACATAGCTACCAGACTGGGCCTGCGGCAAGTGGTGAGGGAACCAACACAAGGGAAAAACCTACTTGACCTCGTCCTCACCAATCTACCTGCCGCAGATACATCTGTCCATGACAGCATTGGTAGGAGTGACCACTGCACAGTCATTGTGGAGACGAAGCCCCATCTTCATACTGAGGACATCCTCCATCGTGTTGTGTGGCACTACCACTGTGCTAAATGGGATAGATCTAGCAGCTCAAAACTGGGCATCCAAGAGGCACTGTTGGCCATCAGCAGCAGCAGAATTGTATTCTACCACAATCTGTAACCTCATGGCCCGGCATATCCCTCATTCTACCATTACCAACAAGCCAGGGGACCAACCCTGGTTCAATAAGGAGTGCAGAAGAGCATGCCAGGAGCAGCACCAGGCATACCTAAAAATGAGGTGCCAACCTGGGGAGGCTACAACACAGGACTAAATGCATACTAAACAACAGAAGCAGCATGCTATAGACAGAGCAAAGTGATCCCACAGCCAATGGATCAGATCAAAGCTCTGCAGTCCTGCCACATCCAGCCATGAATGGTGGTGGACCATTAAACAACTAATGGGAGGAGGAAGCTCCATGAATATCCCCATCCTTAATGATGGTGGAGCCCAGCACGTAAGTGCAAAAGACAAGGCTGAAGCATTTGCAACCATCTTCAGCCAGAAGTGCCGAGTGGGTGATCCAACTTGGCCTCCTCCTGAGGCCCCCACCATTACAGAAGCCAGTCTTCAGCCAGTTCGATTCCCTCCACGTGATATCAAGAAATGGCTGAATGCACTGGATACAACAAAGGCTATGGGTCCCGACAACGCTGTCGTACTGAAGACTTGTGCTTCGGAACTCGCCGCGCCTCTAGCCAAGTTGTTCCAGTACAGTTAAAACATTATCATCTACCCAACAATGTGGAAAAACTGCCCAGGTATGTCCTGTCCACAAAAAGCAGGACAAATCCAATCTAGCCAATTACCGCCTCATCAGTCTACTCTCAATCATCATCAAAGTGATGGAAGGTGTCATTGACAATGCTATCAAGCAGCACTTACTCACCAATAACCTGCTCACCAATGCTCAGTTCAGGTTCTGCCAGGACCACTCAGACCTCATTACAGCTTTGGTCCAAACATGGACAAAAGAGCTGAATTCCAGAGGTGAGGTGAGAGTGACTGACCTTGACAGCGAGCATTTGACTGAATGTGGCATCAAGGAGCCCTAGTAAAACTGAAGTCAATGAGAATTGGGGGAAAACGCTCCACTGGCTGGAGTCATACCTAGCACAAAGGAAGATGGTTGTGGTGATTGAAGGTCAATCATCACAGCCCCAGGACATCGCTTCAGGAGTTCCTCAGGGCAGTAGCCGAGGCCCAACCATCTTCAGTTGCTTCATCAATGACCTCCCCTCCATCATAAGATCAAAAATAGGGATGTTCGCTGATGACTGCAGTGTTCAGTGCCATTCACAATTCCTCAGATAATGAAGCAGTCCATGCCAACATGCAACAAGACCTGGACAACATTCAAGCTTGGGCTGATAAGTGGCAAGTAACATTCGCACCACACAAGTGCCAGGCAATGACTATCTCCAACAAGCGAGCATCTAACCACCACCCCTTGACATTCAATGGCAGTACCATCGCCGAATCCCCCACCATCAACATCCTGGGGGTCACCATTGACCAGAAACTTAATTGGGCAAGCCACATAAATACTGTGGCTACAAGAGCAGGTCAGAGGCTGGGTATTCTCTGGCGATATCTCACCTCCTGACTCTCCAAAGTCTTTCCATCATCTACAAGGCACAAGTCAGGAGTGTGATGGAATACTCTCCACTTGCCTGGATGAGTGCTGCTCCAACAACACTCAAGCTCAACATCATCTAGGACAAAGCAGCCCGCTTGATTGACACCCCATCCACCGCCTTAAACATTCACTCCCTCCACCACCGGTGCAACATATCTGCAGTGTGTACCATCTACAAGATGCACTGCAGCAACTCACCAATGCTTCTTCGACAGCACCTCCCAAACCCGCGACCTCTTCCACCTAGAAGGACAAGGGCAGCAGGCGCAAGGGAACACCATCACCTGCAAGTTCCCCTCCAAGTTACACACCATCCTAACTTGAAAATATATCGCTGTTCCTTCATCATCACTGGGTTAAAATCCTGGAACCTCCCTTCCTAACAGCACTGTGGGAGTATCTTCACCTTATGGACTGCAACAGTCCAAGAAGGCGGCTCACCACCACCTTCTCAAAGGCAATTAGGGATGGGAAATAAATGCTGGCCTTGCCAACGACGCCCACATCCCAGGAATGAATAAAAAAAAATTATACTCCATTTGCCACATTCTTGCCCAATCCCTTTGCAGCCTCTTTGCATCCTCCTCACAGTTTACTTTCTCACCTAGCTTAGTATTGTCAGCAAGCTTGGATATATTCACTCAGTCCCCTCATCTAAGTCCTTAATATAGATTGTAAATATCTGAAGCAGAAGCACAGATCTTTGCGGTACCCCACTAGTTACGCCCTGCCATCCCGAAAATGACCTGTTTATTTCTACTGTCTGTTCTGTCCATTAACCAATCCTCAATCCATGCTAATATATTAACCCCAAACCCAGGAGCCCTAATCTTGTGTAACAACCTATTGTGTCTTTTGAATATCCAAATATATTACATCCAATCAATTCAATTCAATTTCAATTCAAATGCTTTATTGGCATGAGAGTTTACAGGGAACCATATTGCCAAAGCTTACATAACAAAAAGTACAGTTTTCCAACATTCTGTAGGTGTCAAACAATTTTGACCTTCATTGGGTACATACAATATTACTTTAAACAATATTAATTTAAACAGTCTTTGTACATCAGTGGGTATATTCAGTATTAATTTTAAACAGTCCTCAGGTTGTGACATGTTGTTACATATTTGGCACCAAGGTATGGTCTGTCTCCTTCTCCCAGGACTAATCTTAATTTTGACAGGTCATCCAATTCCTTGAAATCTGGGGTTGTTTGGCTGAGCTTGTCAAATAATATGTTTCTTGATGTGTTGAATTTTTCGCATTTTAGGAGGAAATGCATCTCTGTCTCAACCTCGCCGGCCAGACATTGATCACATATTCTATTCTTTCTAGGCTGCCAGGATTTCTTGTATCTTCCTTTTTCAATTGCCAGTTGGTGGTCGCTTAGTCTGTACCTGGTGAGGGTCTGTCTCTGTTTTGTGTCTCTGATGGTCGAGAGATAGTCTGCCAGTTTATATTCTCTTTTTAGGGCCCGGTAACATTCTAATCTGCTTTGGCTTTTGGTTATTTTGTTCCAATGTTCCAGGTAGGTTTCTTTGCTTTGTTTAATGATTTGGTTCACTCGGATTGGTGTTTGGACGGCAGTGTTGGTCTGGGACTGGTCAGGGTCCGGCTGAGTAGGAGTACTTAGTTTCAGTAGCAGCTGACTCAGAGGACTCTTTTCTGGGTTTAGCTCTTGGGTCTGGAAGGCTTTAAAATGAAGGGTGTCTGGGGAGCTACATTTGAGGTGATTTAGGAAGTTTAGTGCTCGTTTTTGGATGTTTATTATCAGTGGGTATCTGCCTAGTTCGGCTCTGCATGCATTTGTTGGTGTTTTCCTTTGGGTGCGAAGGATGCTTCGGCAAAATTCTGCATGTAGGGCTTCTATTGTGTGTTTTTCCCATTTAGTGTAGCTATGGTGATTGAGCGGGCCCCATACTTCACTACCGTACAGCGCAATCGGCAGGATTACGCTGTCAAATATTTTTAGCCAGATTTTGATTGGGATTTGGATGTTGTAGAATTTTCTTTTTATTGCATATAGGGCTCTTCGGGCTTTTTCTTTTAGTGCATTCACTGCTATGCTGAAGCTCCCTGATGCTGTAATGGTTAGACCAAGGTAAGTGTAGCTCATAGTGTGTCCTATGATGGTATCACTGAGAGTAAACTGGTATTTGTTTTCTTGACACCTGGGCCTTTTTTGAAAAATCATGATGTTGGTTTTCTTTAGATTTACTGTTAGGGCCCAATTTTGGCAGTATTTGTCGAGTAGGTCTAGTTGTTGCTGTAATCCCTGTTCTGTGGGAGACAGCAGAACCAGGTCGTCTGCATAGAACAGGGATTTCACTTCTCCATCCAGGAGACATAGACCTGGTGACTCGCTTTGCTCCAGCATGTCTGCTAGTTCATTTATGTATATGTTGAACAGGGTCGGGCTCAAATTGCAGCCCTGCCGGACGCCTCTTCTCTGGGTGAAGAAACAGGTGCGTTTGTCTCCAATTTTGACACCGCATTTATTTTTCAGATACATCGATTTAATAAGGTCATAGACTTTGCCCCCTATTCCACACTGAAGAAGTTTGTAATAGAGCCCTTCGTGCCAGATAGAGTCAAAGGCTTTCTTGAAGTCAATGAAACAAGCGAATATTTTCCCATTTTTTGTTTGGTGTACATGCTTTTCAATGAGAATGTGAAGGGTATAGATATGGTCGGTGGTGCGGTGTTTTGGAAGAAAGCCTATTTGATTTTTTCTAAGGATCTTATGTTTGTTAAGAAAATCCAGTAATCTACTATTTAGAATACTGCAAATGTAAGAAGTCACACGACACCAGGTTATAGTCCAACAGCTTTATTTGAAATCACAAGCTTTCGGAGCGCTGCTCCTTCTTCAGGTGAAGTGGAGAAATGCATAAAGACACAGCTTATATAGTCAGAGAATCATGTCAGATGTTTACAGGTAACCTTTCCAACTGCCATTTATCACACCTCGGCAGAGAGATAATCACAGCAGTCAAAGGTGTGAATGGTGTCCAAACAGGTCAGTCAGGGAAACATTACATCAAAGAACAATGAGGTGGGGTCACAAGGGGTCAAATATTGCAGATGCTGGGGTCTGTATGAAAAACAAAAAAACAGACAAAAAACATTTGTTGAAACCACAGGGAAATCCATCGTCAACCTGTCCGACCACACCCTTCAACCAGACGAAATTGAAGTTCTCAGCCGAGGGCTCAATTTCTGCCCCACCACCAAAATGGACCCCATCGGTCTCGCAGCAGACACAGAGGAATTCATCAGGAGAATGAGGCTCTGGGAATTCTTCCACAAATCCCAAGATGTCAGCAGCGAACCCAATGAGACAATCAATGATCCGGAACAACAGACAGAGGGATCCGCAGTGCAGCAACCGAAGAAGAAAGAGTCAAATTGGACCCCTCCGGAGGGTCGCTGCCCTAAGCTTGACATGCATGCTCAAGCTGTCAGGAGATGCATCAACGCCAGATTCATCAGCCGCACTCACAAGACAGTCCAGAATGTCACCCGAGCACAACGCAATGCCATCCACACTCTCAAGACCAACCGCAACATCGTCATCAAACCAGCAGACAAAGGAGGTGCCATCGTCATACAGAACAGAACGGACTATTGCAAAGAAGTATACCGACAACTGGACAACCAGGAACACTACAGACAGTTACCCGCAGATCCGACCAAAGAACACACCCGCCAACTCAACAGACTGATCAAAACCTTCGATCCAGACCTTGAAAGCATCCTACATGCTCTCATCCCACATACTCCCCGCGTGGGAGACTTCTACTGCCTCCCAAAGATACACAAAGCCAACACACCTGGACGTCCTATCGCATCAGGCAACGGAACCCTGTGTGAGAACCTCTCTGGATATGTCGAGGGCATCCTGAAACCCATCGTACAGGGAACCCCCAGCTTCTGTCGCGACACTACAGACTTCTTACAGAAGCTCAGCACCCACGGACCAGTTGAACCAGGAACACTCCTCGCCACGATGGACGTCTCGGCACTCTACACCAGTATCCCCCACGATGACGGCATCGCTGCGACAGCCTCAGTACTCAACACCAACAACAGCCAATCTCCAGACGCCATCCTACAACTCATCCGCTTCATCCTTGACCACAATGTCTTCACCTTCGACAACCAGTTCTTTACCCAAACACACGGAACAGCCATGGGGACCAAATTCGCACCCCAATACGCAAACATCTTCATGCACAAGTTCGAGCAAGACTTCTTCGCTGCACAGGATCTCCAACCAACGCTATACACCAGATACATCGATGACATTTTCTTCCTATGGACCCACGGCGAAGAATCACTGAAAAGACTACACGATAACATCAACAAGTTCCATCCCACCATCAAACTCACCATGGACTACTCCTCAGAATCAGTCTCATTCCTGGACACACGAATCTCCATCAAAGACGGACACCTCAGCACTTCACTCTACCGCAAGCCCACGGACAACCTCACGATGCTTCACTTCTCCAGCTTCCACCCTAACCACGTTAAAGAAGCCATCCCCTATGGACAAGCCCTGCGAATACACAGGATCTGCTCAGACGAGGAGGAACGCGATGGACACCTACAGACACTGAAAGACGCCCTTGTAAGAACGGGATATGACGCTCGACTCGTCGATCGACAGTTCCGACGGGCCACAGCGAAAAATCGCATAGACCTCCTCAGAAGACAAACACGGGACACAACCAACAGAGTACCCTTCGTCGTCCAGTACTTCCCCGGAGCGGAGAAACTACGTCATGTTCTTCGCAGCCTTCAACATGTCATCGATGACGATGAACACCTCGCTAAGGCCATTCCCACGCCTCCACTACTCGCTTTCAAACAGCCGCCTAACCTCAAACAGACCATCGTTCGCAGCAAATTACCCAGCTTTCAGGAGAACAGCGACCACGACACCACACAACCCTGCCACAGCAACCTCTGCAAGACATGCCAGATCATCAACACAGATACCATCATCACACGTGAGGACACCACCCACCAGGTACATGGTACATACTCATGTGACTCAGCCAACGTTGTCTACCTCATACGTTGCAGGAAAGGATGCCCTGGAGCATGGTACATCGGCGAGACCATGCAGACACTGCGACAACGGATGAACGGACACCGCGCAACAATCACCAGGCAGGAGTGTTCCCTCCCAGTCGGGGAACACTTCAGCAGTCAAGGACATTCAGCCTCCGATCTTCAGGTAAGCATTCTCCAAGGTGGCCTTCGAGACACACGACAACGCAAAATCGTCGAGCAGAAACTGATAGCCAAGTTCCGCACCCATGAGGACGGCCTTAACCGAGATCTTGGGTTCATGCCACGTTACATGTAACCCCACCTGATGCAGGGTCATCCAGACTCGAGTCGACATTGGCTTGTTCTCTCTACACAGATGCGGCCGGACCTGCTGTGATCTCCAGCCAAAAAAAAAAATGTTTTTTGTCTGTTTTTTTGTTTTTCATACAGACCCCAGCATCTGCAACATTTGACCCCTTGTGACCCCACCTCATTGTTCTTTGATGTAATGTTTCCCTGACTGACCTGTTTGGACACCATTCACACCTTTGACTGCTGTGATTATCTCTCTGCCGAGGTGTGATAAATGGCAGTTGGAAAGGTTACCTGTAAACATCTGACATGATTCTCTGACTATATAAGCTGTGTCTTTATGCATTTCTCCACTTCACCTGAAGAAGGAGCAGCGCTCCGAAAGCTTGTGATTTCAAATAAAGCTGTTGGACTATAACCTGGTGTCGTGTGACTTCTTACATTTGTCCACCCCAGTCCAACTCCGGCATCTCCACACCATTCTAGAATGACATGTTACTGATCATTATATCCCCCTTTCTTTGAGGTTAAACAAAATCAATATCAATCAACTTTCAAGAACAATGATAAAGATGATATCAGTAACACTTTTGTTTTCTTTGTACTCAAAGATTAAATCTATCAAGCATTTTTACTTCACGTGTGGATCTTCTCAGCACAGGTAAGTCTGATGTGTTTTCATGAGAGCCTGTATGTGTGTTTGTGTTTGATTGTTCTGGTAGTGAGTGACAAGATTCAGTTGCGTCATTGTCATCGATTTGCTTTTGGATAGTTTCTTGTATTTTCAGGAGGGAACGGCGGTTCCTCCTGAGAATCTGTCCTTCCTCAGTTCTAGAATACTGCAGAATAACTTCCCTAGACAACTGTTGACACAGATGCCGCGGTAGTTATTTGGGTCTGATTTGTTTCCACTTTTATATATGGGAGAGATGAGTCCTTGGCACCAGATATCGGGAAAACAGCCTGAACGTAATATGATGTTGAATAACTTGAGTACCGCACCCTGCATCTCCATATTGCTGAACTTGAGCATTTCATTTTTGATGTTGTCTGGACCACAGGCTTTCTTTAGGTGGAGAGATTTTGTTTTTGTGGCCAATTCTTTCCATGTGATTGGGGAGTCTAGAGGGTTTTGGTTGTCTTTAATTGTTGCTTCTAATGTGTGGAGTTTTTCTGTGACATGATGTTGACTTGGGTTTGTTTCGTTTATTGGGATGTCTTTGTAGAGGTTTTCAAAATGTGTTCTCCAGATGTCGCCATCTTGGATTGGTAATGCTTGCAATTGTGTTGTACTCAGGTTATTCCACATTTCCCAGAATTGATTTGGATTAATGGAGTTTTCAATTTCTTCGAGTATTTTGTGGGTATAGTTTTGTGTTTTGTTCCTAATGGTGTGTTTATATCTTTTGAGGGTCTCATTGTATCTAGTACGTAGGTCTGGATTGTTTGGTTGGCGATGTTTTTGGTTTGATATTTTTCTCAGGTCTTTTCTGGCATTTTTGCATTCGTGGTCAAACCATTTCTCATTTTTATTGTGTCTTTTGTAACGTTTCCTCTTCTGTTTCACAAGGTCGGCTTTTACAGCTGCCTCATGGAAGATCATATTTATATCATCTATGGCCATGTTTACACCATCTCTGGTGATCTCATATAGATTTTCTTTAAATTTTGATATTTTACTTGTGAGATCAGGTGAGTTTAGTGCTGTGATGAACTTGTCTCCACTGTCTGGGGCCCATCTGTATGTCTGGTTTATTTTATGGAGCTTACTGGGTTCCTTTTTTGTGTCTGTAGTTTGGGCAGAAAGTTTAAGGTACACATTTATTTGGTTATGGTCTGAGAGGGGGGATTGCTGCCTGACAGTGAATGCGTTGATATCGCAGGGGTCCAGGTCAGTGATTGTATAATCCACCACACTAGACCCAAGAGTTGAGGAATATGTGAGTCTCCCTAAGGAGTCCCCTCTGAACCTACCGTTAACTATGTACAGGCCTAAGGCTCGGCAGAGTTGCACTACCTCCCTACCGCTTTTATTTATTTCACAATCAAGGTTGTTCCGATTTGCGATGGCTGGTGTGACATATAAAGGGGTCTGGCCAAACACATGGTTGTTGCCCTGTGGGTCTATGAAGTCAGGTTCACATCCGGCCCTTGCATTTAGGTCCCCACATCGTAGCACCTTTCCTTGGGCCTGGAAATGGCTGATTTCCATGTGGAGAGTGTCAAATATCTCCTCTTCAAAATATGGCGATTCTATTGGAGGTATGTAGATCGCACATAAGTAAACATCTTTTTTTGCTATTCCTATATTTTTATCTAATTTTAGCCATACGTGTGATTTTCCCTGTTTTATCGGTGAGATGTGTTTGTCCAGTTCTCCTTTATACCACACCAAGATTCCCCCGGAGGTTCTGCCCTTGCGTGTCTTAGTGTTCTTTACTGAGGGCACAATGATTTCATGGTACATTGGAGGACAGTGGGTGGGCACGTCCTTTTGGCACCATGTTTCTGTTAACACAATTATATCAATGTCTTTTATAGCTTTTAGAAATTCAGGGTCTGTACTCTTCATCCCAAAAGTTGAGGAGCGGAGACCCTGGATATTCCAGCAGCTTATGTGGAAAGAACGCATTTATATAGTTCAAAAAATGAAATAAAATGGACCTATTTTGTGGGATGAGTGTGAAAACACTAGTTTCTATAATGCTAAATGACGATTTAGCATAAATTTCACTATTTATTTAGTATTTAGAATTTAGAATTTAGTATAAATTCCACTGGTTCCCCTTTATCTACCCTACTAGTTATAACCTCAAAAAACTCTAATAGATTTCTCTTCTTAGAAACACAATTTCCCTTTCATAAATCGCTGATGACTCAGCCTAATCATATTGTGATTTTCAAGCGCCCTGTTACACATTCTTAATAATAGATTCTAGCATGCTCCCTTCCTCCCTCTCCTTCCTCTCCATTCCCCTTCCTGTCACCCTCTCCCCCTTCTCCTCTCCATTATCCGCCTTTTCCCTAACCGCTTCTCACCCCCTCCTCTCCCCCCTCTCTCGCCGCTCTCCTCCCTTCCTCTCTTCTCCTTCTACCACTCAAATTGAAAAGCTGACTCAGTGGGAGGGAGGGTCCTGATGTTGTACAGCTGCTTAATGGTTGTGGGGGGTGGGGGAAGAGATGCTTGAGCACTGTTTCTTGTAATAATGTACATTGGGGGGAGGGATTTGTAAATGATACTCAATGGGCAAGGTAGGGTTGGGATTGGGAGATACTACTCATTAGGAAGTGGCAAAATTTTGCTTGTGAGAGGTGGGGTTGAAAGGTCAATGGGGAAAACTCTATCTGGGATGTGGGGCGCAGGTTGCAATTTTGTATCTGTGTGGGGAATAAAGTCTTGTGAGTGGGTGAGCAGGACCAATTTTGTTTTCAGTTGGTGGACCTATGGGATGGTTCTTCTCAGCAGTGATGGTGGAAATGCCACGGTGGAGGGAAGGTGGGGTAGATTTTCAAAATAGCACCAAAGTTGTGAGGATGGAAATTCTTTTGGGATTTCCATAGCACTGCGTGATTTAAATGAGGAAAATTATTTCCTAATGGCATATTTTGTCTACACCTTTGAATATCCTGGCACCCATGCTTATAGAGCCCTCCACATGTACTTGGACCTGTCTTTGCTTCCTTCACATCATGAGCCAGGCTGTTGCAGAATGATACCACCTATTGCAGGATGACCTGCAGACAACATCTGGAACAAGAACAGATCTTCCTGGAGAAGTTAAGGCCACCACAGCATGAATCATTCATGCAAGCAGATCCTTGCACGGGAACATCTACTACATTACACAGTCTGCATTGCCCAATGTATTAAGAAAGTGACAAATGCTATAGTGTCAAATTTAACTCCCGGCAGGACTCATACGGATAGGGGCCAAGGAGGATGGCCAACCATTCAGTCCTTAGCAGTGCGAGGCCCTAGAGATTTTAACTCCAGTCTTCAGCTGTATAGGCTCCATCAGTCTCCCATCCGAAACTGGTGGGAAGGGCCAGCTGTCCAGGGAAACTTGGGGCAGGGGAGACCCAAGGTTTCCTTGTGGGGCCTGGAGGAGCCTGGTTTGTGCTCAAGTATTCAAGTGGTATCTGACCACAGACACATCATTATGCATGTCAGTGGCCATTATCCAGGGATGCAGCCTGATACCTTCATTATGTAACAGTCCACAGTGCCTACATTATTTAAAGGAGATAAAACACTTAGGCCTAGAAATTCACTGGCGCCCCGTTGGGGCGCCGGAAGTAGCACCCCGGAAAAAGTCGCGGCCACCCGCCGCAAATTCAGTTTGCGCACCCCAGAGGGAAGCGCGGCGCTACTCGAGGCGCCCCGCATCCCTCTTGGGGCGCTGCAACTGAAGTTCGCAGTGCAACGTGCCGCAGCACCACACGCTGCGGCACGGCGCACTGCGGTACTGCAGGCCTTCCTCCCCTTCTTAAAGGGGAGGGGCCTGCTGCAGCGCGCTCAAAGAGCGCGAGTGCCGGCAAAAGAGCCCGGCACCGAGGAGAAGTGCCGGGCTCTTGGGACACAGCCGGCACTCCGCGGGGGGGGGGGGCTCAGGAGGCCGGGGACAGTGGCATGGAGAGATGCTGGCAGGCGGCCAGCAAAAAAAATGGCCGCCCCGCACCTCAGCGCCTCTACCGCCGCAGGTAGGCTCCCCTGAACCGGTCGCAAATTGCGACCGGCGTTAAAGCAGGGGGCGCTACCAAATTTCACGATCGGGGTGGTAGCGGGGCGCTGCGCACACCGATGACGTCATCGGTAGCGGCGCAGCGCTAACGGCTAGCGCCGCCATTAGCGTCCCGCTAAATTTAGCGGGAGGCGTGGTCAGTGGCGTAAAACCCACTAAGTGCCCTCTTTGGGCACTAACGGGTGGCGCAGCCCACTGAATTTCTAGGCCTTAGAAGCTCAGGGCTAATTTCTTCAACTATGGCTGTTGATCCCACTAAGGAAATAGCAGAGGAGTGTCTGGGCTGGAAGCCTGAGCATCTGTTTGCTGTTCCTCAGCCACCTTCAATAGTACACTGGAATGTTATCTTAGATTATGTACTCAGGTGGGACTTGATTTCACAACTTTCCGGCTCAGGGACTGACTCTTAAGCATTTATGAAATGCATATTGGGTTAGTAATTTGGTCTATTTAGGGCCGCAAATTAATGAATTCTGGGTGGGGGGAGAAAATTGGAGCACAATCTATTTCTGCTGGGTTTCCATCACTTTGTGACCCCACTGAGAAAGTGTGTGTGGGGAGGCCACTTCTCCAGCCCATCCCCCTCACACACCACCACCACCCCCCCACCACCCCCATCATGAAGTCAAATTTTGGAGGCAGGACTATGGAATTTGGTCTCTTCCAGAAATCCCACCAGTTCTGCCCAGTGTACGGCCAGTAGTTTGTACAACAGCCATACATCGAGCCCTTATTGCCATATCCCAGCAACAACTGATCTTGGAAGGATTGATTACCATTATGTAAGTGGTAGAACAAATGCCACTGCCACAGTCCTAATGCAGCCAGCAAGTAAAAATCTCGACTTTGAAGAGTTGAGCCAGATTGGTCTACAGCACCCTGCAAGGTACTGCTGTGGAATTCCAGTGCTGCCGAGTGATAGGTCCCCCAGTAGCAACAGAACAACAATAACAACAACTTGCATTTATATAGCAGCTTTAACACAGTAAAACATTCCAAGGCGCTTCACAGGAGCGTTATCAAACAAAATTTGACACCGAGCCACATAAAGAGATGTTCGGGCAGATGAGAAAAAGCTTGGTCAAAGAGGTAGGTTTTAAGAAGCATTTTAAAGGAGGAGAGAGGTAAAGAGGCAGAGAGGTTTAGGGAGGGAATTCCAGAGTTTAGGGCCTAGGCAGCTGAAAGAACGGCTGTCAATGGTGGAGTAATTAAAATAGGGGATACGCAAGAGGCCAGAATTGGAGGAGCACAGAACTCTCAGAGGGTTGTAGGGCTGGAGGAGGTTGCAGAGAGAGAGAGGGACAAGGCCAGGTAGGGATATTAACACAAGGATGAGAATTTTAAATTTGAAGTGTTGATGAACAGGGAGCAAATGTAGGTCAGCATGCACAGGGGTGGTGGGTGAACAAGACTTGATGTGAGTTAGGATACGGGCAGCAGAGTTTTGGATGAGCTCATGTATATGGATGGTGGAATGTGGGAGGCCAGCCAGCAGAATGTTGGAATAGTCAAGTCTAGAGCTAACAAAGGGTTTCAGCAGCAGATGAGCTGAGACGGGGCGGAGTCAGGCGATGTTACAGCAGTAGAAGTAGGCGGTCTTGGAAATGGTGAGGATATGTGGTCGGAAGCCTATCTAGGGGTCAAATACTAAGGTTGGGAATGGTCTGGTTCAGCCTCAGACAGTGGCCAGGGAGAGGGATGGAGTTGGTGGCTAGCGAACGGAGTTTGTGGCAGGGACCAAAGACAATGGCTTTGGTCTTCTCAATATGTAGCTGGAGAAAATTTCTGTTCATCACACAAGCAGTCTGACAAGTTAAAGGCAGTGGAAGGGTTGAGAGAGGTAGTGGTGAGGTACAACTGGGTGTCGTCATTGTATACGTGGAACCTGATGTGTTTTTGGATGATGTTACCGAGGGTCAGAATGTAGATGAGAAATAGGAGGGGTCTGAGGATAGATCCTTGGGGAACACTGGAGATAATGGTGCAGGAGTGGGAAGAGAAGCCATTACAGGTGATTCTCTGGCTACGACTGGATAGCTAAGAATGGTACCAGGCAAGTGCCATCCCATCTAGCTGGATGATGGAGGAGAGACATTGGAGGAGGATGGTGTGGTCAACCATGTCAAAGGCCGAGGACAGGTTGAGAAGGATGAGGAGGGGTAGTTTACCAGGGTCACAATCACATAAGATATTATTTGTGACTTTGATGAGAGCCGTTTTGGTACTGTGTCAGGGGTGGAAACAGATTGGAGGAATTCAAACATGGAGTTCTGGGAAAGATGGGCAGGGATTTGGGAGGCAACAACACATTCAAGGACTTTGGAAAGCAAACGGAAAGGAAATGGTGCAGGCCACTGTAATGTATATACCTTTAAGGGGGGGAACTATCTTTTACAGCTCATGTATACTGCAGTACCGGCAGTGACCACACCTGTATATAGCACTGAGTAGTAATCTGTACAGATCAGTTCCCGTGTGAGCCACTTTGAGTAAACACCTGTTGTACCGTTCTCCTGCAGGTCTGTGTCTTATTGTACACAGACACAACATTGGCGACAAGGCAAGTTCGAACCTACCTGCAACTCTGCATTACCTCCCGGGGATTCGTTCCTGGAGATCAGTGGATTGGAGGTCAAGGCCAGAGACTCGGGCGTCGACCACGGGCAACCGCCCAGTCATCCAGCAGAGACTCGAGAATTGCGGGGGAGGCTGTCGAGAGCCAGGCTTGGCTTTCCAGTCGAGGTGGTCCAGCGAAACGGGCTGGCAACAGGTAGTGCGCAGACCCTTCCCGGACAGCGGCGGGTTAGAGCCCGACCGAGTGACACAGCAAAGGGCCGAGCAGCGTCGACGGGGGAGAGAGAGAGAGGGCAGAGCGCACAGGGCACAGCCGGTGTTCAGGGGCCGAGCAGCGTCGAAGAGAGGGAGAGACGCGCAGAAAAGCGCAAGGCGCCGCCATTGCCATGAGGACCGCCGAGAGCAGCGTTGGCAGCAGCGCAGGAGAAGCGCGCGAAACCTACAGGGCGCCGCCATTGCCACGAGAACCGCTGGGAGCAGCGTTGGCAGCAGCGGGGGAGGAAGGAAAGCACGGGAGACGCCATTTTAAGCCATCGGGAGATGCCATTTTAAACCACACCCAAAATGCCGAAGAGTGGCAGTATCACCGCGTTTGACAATGAAGTCGAAAATTGGACTACATATGTCGAACGAATAGAGGTATACTGCAAGGCAAATGAGGTGTCAGATGACAAGAAAGCGTCGGTATTGTTAAATTTAATGGGTGCAAAGACGTATGGTTTATGACGAAATCTAGTAACCCCAACGAAGCCAATGGAAAAGAGTTTTGAAGACATAGTAACGATACTACAGGAACATTTAAACCCCACACCGCTGCTGATAGCAGAAAGATTCAAGTTTCACAAATGGAACCAGCATAAGGATGAAAGCAATGTTGATTATTTAACAGAACTGCGCAAACTATTGAAACACTGCCAGTTTGGAGCGGGACTGGCAGATACCTTAAGGGACAAGTTTGTGTGTGGGCTTCAAAGTGAAGGAACCCAGAAACGGCTTTTATCTGAAAAGGACCTTACGCTGGAAAAAGCTTTCAGCATTGCGGTATCATATGAAGCAGCAGCACGGGGCACTGCAGAGATACAACAGAGACCACACGAATATGGCACAAATAAAATGTCATATAGAACAGAGAAGTGCTATCGCTGCGGCAGAACAACACATAACCAGAATGATTGCTGGTTCAAAGACAAAGTGTGCAGAAAGTGTGGAAAAGTAGGACACATAGCATGAGTCTGCAGGTCGGGAAAGAAAACCAGCAATAAGAAACCTACCAAAGAAAAGTACAAGAAGGTACATAAGATGACGGAGAATAGTTCAGATGAACAAAAGAGTGATAACGACTCCGAAAGCAGGGAACTGAGTTGTCTGAAACTACATAATGTGATCACAATGGAGGATCAGCGAACCATTTGCGTCACTCTCAAGATAGCAGGAGTCCAGGTAAAGATGGAATTGGACACAGGATCAGCCCTAACAGTCATAAGCCGACGGGACTACGAGCGGCTATTCTCACACATACCCTTGAGAGACACAAAAATTATTTTGAAGACGTACACGGGGCAAAAAGTCTACCCCAAAGGAAAAATAACGGTAAGGAAACACCAAAACTAGACCTGTATGTATTGCAAGATGGAGGACCACCATTACTGGGACGTGAATGGATCCGGAAAATACAACTGGATTGGCATTCCATACAGGCACTGACTGTGGCTGACAAAAAGGATGACGACGTCACACTTGGGCGACTGTCAAAGATCCTAACTGATGCGAAAGAAGTGTTCCAGCAAGGACTCGGAACACTAAAAGGCATGACAGCGACGATTAAAATTGAAGAAAACGCAAGCCCAAAATTTTTTAAGGCCAGACCGGTACCTATGCGATCTGCCCAGCCGTCAAAGCAGAGCTGGAGAGTCTGGAACGTTCAGGTGTACTGTCCAAGGTAGACTGGAGCGAGTGGGCTACACCCATCGTCCCGGTGATGAAAAAGTCGTTGAGCAGCACGCCTGGGGAACCAAGGAAGGTTCGCATCTGTGGGGACTTTAAGGTAACAGTGAACCCGGTCCTTCACACCGTACAATATCCACTTCCGCGGATTGAAGATATTTTCACCTCGCTATCTGGAGGGAAACGCTTCACTAAGATTGATCTGGCCCAGGCGTATCTGCAAATGGAGGTAGAAGAAGCATCAAAAAAATACCTCACAATCAACACCCATAAAGGTCTCTACCAATACAACCGGCTGGTATTCGGGGTAGCATCAGCTCCGGCTATTTGGCAGAGGGCAATGGAACAAGTCCTGCAAGGGATCCCAGGGACCCAATGTTATTTGGACGACATCCTGGTCACGGCCGAAAATGACAGTGATCACCTTGCCAACCTGGAGCAGGTGCTCGCTAGATTGCAGGAATATGGGCTCCGAGCTAACCGCCCCAAATGCGAGTTTTTTAGAAAACAGATCTCGTATTGTGGCCACGTTATCGATAAAGAGGGGTTACATAAGTCCCCAGAGAAGATTGAGGCAGTAGTCAAGGCTCCAGCACTGGAAAATGTGTCACAACTGAGGTCGTTCCTCGGGCTGGTAAACTACTACTGTTAGATCCGTGATTCTGAGAGTATGATGTTTTTCAATAACCACACGGATGCTGTAACTGAACAATCAACAGGTATTTACTGGAGTAGGGTAATCTCAAGACTGGGGTACAGAGGCATGCTCAAGGCTTATATACAGGTGTGGTCACTGCCGGTACTACAGTATACAGGAGCTGTAAAAGTCGTTCTCTCTTAAAGGTACATACACTACAACTACCATAAGTTCTTGCCAAATTTGTCTACAATACTACACCCACTGAACACCCTACTGCAAACTGGGGTGCCATGGAAGTGGAGTAACGAATGTAGATGAGCTTTCCAGAAGAGCGAAACACTAATCACATCGAAAGAGGTATTGGCCCATTACAACCCAGCATTACCAATTCGGTTGGCATGTGATGCGTCACCCTATGGCATTGGAGCGGTGCTGTCACACAAATTCTCGGACGGCTCAGAGAGGCCAATAGCCTTTGTGGCACGATCACTAACCTCAGCCGAGCGTAACTATGCCCAGGTTGACAGGGAGGCCCTCAGCCTAGTGTGGGGAGTGAAAAAGTTCAATCACTATCTGCACGGGCAGAAATTCACCTTGCTGACTGATCACCAGCCTCTTTTCTCCATTTTTAATCCAAAGAAGGGCGTTCCGGTGATGACTGCGCAACGACTACAAAGATGGTCACTTTTTCTAGGGGCGCACCACTATGAGATTGAATATAAGGGCACGAAACAGCATGGAAATGCTGATGGGCTATCACGCCTGCCACTGCCTACTGCGGAGGAAGCACCAGCAGTGGATCCTGTCGAAATATTCCATTCGACTATAGTTGAATACCTACCGGTAACTAACGCTTGTATCGAAAAGGAAACCCGAAATGACCCGACACTGTCTCGGGTATATGATTTGACGGTGAAGGGATGGCCAGCACATGGCGACTCACTGTTGCCAGTATTCTCGACAAGGAGAGAACAGCTGTCAGTGTGCTGGGGGACCTTGATGTGTGGATCCCGAGTGGTAATTCCACCCAAGTTAAGGGATAGAGTGCTCAATGAGCTTCATGAGGGTCATCTGGGAGGGGTAAAAATGAAAAGCCTAGCCAGGGCTTATGTGTGGTGGCCGGGAATCGATAAACAAATCGAGGACCTGACCAAGAGCTGCTCAGGATGCCAGAAAGTCCAAAATGCACCACCACAGGCCCCTCTACACCCATGGGAGTGGCCCTCATCTCCATGGTGCATATTGATTTTGCTGGTCCATTCATGGACTCAATGTTTTTAATAGCCGTGGATGCACACTCGAAATGGCCTGAGGTCATCAAAATGTCCTCCACCACCACGGAGAAAACTATTGCAGTCCTATGGACCATTTTTGCCAGGAATGGCTTGCCAGAACAGATTTGCTCCGACAACGGACCACAGTTTGTGTCCGAAGAGTTCCGGAGGTTCTTGAAAAAGAATGGGGTAAGGCGTTACACATCCGCCCCGTATCATCCAGCCACAAATGGATTGGCTGAGAGGTTCGTACAAACCTTTAAGAAGGCAATAAAGGCTATGTACAATGACAACATTCCGCTGCAGCACAAGGTGGACAATTTCCTGTTCGCCTACCGGAATGCGACACATGCAGTCACCAACCAGGCCCCAGCCATGATGTTCTTTAACCGAAGGTTAAGATCTCGCCTGGATTTGCTCAGACCAAACGTACGAAGAGATGTTGAGAGTAAGCAATTCCAGCACATCCATGAGAAGCCAACAAGGAGCTTCAATGTAGGGCAACCAGTCTTGGCCCGCGACTACCGAACAGAAAAATGGCAGCCAGGAACGATATGCACACGGCAGGGCCCACTAATGTACACAGTGGACGTTGGGGAGAGCATCATGAGACGCCATGCTGACCAGATCCTAGAGTCACAGGAACAAGTCAACCCCATGGCTTGCCCATACGTACCTGGTGATGAACCCGACGTACAGGTCGCATCTACCCCAGAAACAATAGCATCGGAAGCTGATGAAACAACCGACGACAGGGGGCCAGAATCGCCTCCGCACCAAGAGCAAGACACTCGGGAAAGGCGCTATCCAGAAAGGATCAGGAAGCCTCCCCAAAGACTGAATATATAAATAGACTATTTTCAGCTAATGTTGCATGTTAAAAGTGTTAATTGTAATTAGTTTGATATTTAATTGTTAAATGAGTGTTATGGTACTGTTAATCTAAAAGGGGAGGAATTGTAATGTATATACCTTTAAGGGGGGAACTATCTTTTACAGCTCATGTATACTGCAGTACCGGCAGTGACCACACCTGTATATAGCACTGAGTGGTAATCTGTACAGATCAGTTCCCGTGTGAGCCACGTTGAGTAAACACCTGTTGTACCGTTCTCCTGCAAGTCTGTGTCTTATTATACACAGACACAACAGCCACCACCCCTGCTGATTAAAGGACCCTGTTCCTGGTATTTCAGATGGAGTCAGGGAAAGGGTAGAGGGGCAAGTGGAAGTCCTGCCCCGTGGCAGAGCAGGGTTGCTTGAATTTCTTGGCTACATCATTCAACTATGAGCAACCCAACGGAGGATCCATTTCTCGTCTCAAAATTAATAAATCATTGCATCAACAACAAGGGAAAATGCAAACCTTGTAAATTTTCCATTTTTTTTAATTTGTAAATGAAGTATTTGCTACCTGTTGTCTAGTGCTAATGCTGTGTTACTGGGCTCCCTGCCTCTGCATCTGGAATCCATTTCTGTTAGGATGTAGGAAGGAAGGCTTGAATGCTTAGGTGGTTGGGAGTGGGAGGGAGGAGTGAAGGAGAATCCTTCTGCAAAAGATTTTAAAATGGACATAGCTGTCCAGTATAATTCTGGAAAGCCCTGTTTTATTAAAATAAGAACACAGTGCTCTTTAGATAATGCAGTCTTCTCAAAGTGTAGGAAACCCTGCAGGGAATCGTTCCCCAGCACTAATAAAAGCCAAGCTTCCACTCTGAGTGGAAACTGTCTCTAATTTCTCTGAATGCTTCCATAAATGTTAATGTTTTTAAAAGTATTTGCTTAAAACAAGAGACTCAGCTTTTGTTAGCATGGGGCAAGGGCTTGGGCTAGTTGGGCTGACAGTGCATTGTGGGCATCTTGTGAGGACTTGGGGTTGTGGCTGGGGTGGTGGGGGGGGGGGATCAGTCAGGACATGGAGTCCTGCCAAGAGCACTGTGTGTAGGCAGTGGTATTGGACCTATAGGGAATCCCTCCTCCACAGTTAGAAAATCTAGGTATCCGCTATGAGCCTTGGAAATAGGAGATGTATTTGGAAGGTGGGTATAAAATTAAGTTAGAGACATGACAGCCAGGTATGACAAGAATAGGATGGCGGAAATAACGCGAGAGAAGGGAGTAATTAAGGATTGCTAAACAGGGATACACTCGATTTTTAACATTATATAAATAGGTATAATGCATCACTTTCATATTTCAAACGTCTTAATATTTCCACATATTTCCGTTACCTATGAACAGATAGCCCAGCAACACTATGTGCAGCAACGCAGGCCGCCATTTAACGAACCTCGGCGGGTCCGTGGCAGGTGACGTTGGTGGCGGGTCCTGATCCTGCCGCTGTCTCCATCCCAGACTCTAAAATGAATTTCCCTAGATTGGGCTTGTTAAGCCCGGCCAGCACGCTTCCCGGCCAATTAGAGTAAGCAGGTCTGGTGATGTCATTTGATGACGCTTTATCAGCCGGTTTCCGTAAAGGGACCATGGCCAAATTTCTTTTGACATTTGCGCTGTCAGTGTCAGTGTAGAAACAGCATTGAGGTGCTGCAAACACTGACAAACACTGCACAGGGGTGCAGGGCTGCACCCAGGCTCTCCCATGACTCCCTCCAGGGATGTGGTCAGAAGGACCTGGGTGCAGTGCCACAAATGTTTCAATGATCTTAGTAGATCACGAAACGTTAGTACAAAGCCACAATCAACCTCATCCTGCTGTGCCTCTCATCACATCCCCAGCACTCTGCCTTCTTTACCCTACTCCTGCACATCCTTACTCGCACCAACATACCTTGCACCTCCACCCATCCCTCTCTATCTACATTATCACATCCCCATCTCACTAGCCACCCCTCACACTCACCTGCATCCTAGTGCAATCATACCAACTAACATAAGTTTCTGTTAATGTGGTATCAAACATTGAAACCTTTATTTTCAACACTTTGCGTTCTTGGACAGATTTTATGTGCACCTTTGGAAGTGGCTTAGTGAGTTGCAGTGAATGGTGAGATATAATGGTACCCCCCGCAATGATGATGAGTGTGAAAGGAATGGCTTGGGCATTGTAGTGATGCTTTATGGTGTTGGTGTGGGGTGGTGCCAACCTGGCGCATCATGTGACAGCCAGGGTGTACAGTGTCAAGTAAATCTGGCAATGGTGAGGCTATCCCTGGCCTCCTGGGCAGCAATGTTGTTGGGTGTTGATGCCCGGTGTCCTGTGCAGCATCAGTTGATTGCAGAGAAGGTTGGTGTTATTGTTGGTGCTGTTGGTGTGCCTGGTGATATTGGTGTTGGGGCTGATCGTGGTGGAATTCTGAGGACCGAGGTGAGAGAGTTTCAAGGACATCCATGCTAATGGAATAGATGGCAGGTGAAGTAGAGATGACAGAAAGCGATTTGTTAATAGTGGGAGAGGTAACGAGGTCAGACTGGATGGAGACTTGTGTAAAGACTTGCAGCATCCTGAATCTGGAGTGGAAATGCAGTTTCGAGAAACTAATGGCTAAGGGAACATTTCTCAATCAGCTGGGAGCTCTGACTTGTCATTTGAAGTTATCAACTCATCAGCTGATTCAATGGCCGGTGACCTCCCACTTCATCTTCACAGACGAGGTTTAGGCACAGCGGGAAACCAGTGGGCGACCTATCAAATCCAAAAAGCTGGGAAAAAAGCATTGTTAAGTGGCTGTAAACAAGCCACTAATGATTTTAATTGCCTCCCCCGCCGCTGCATGACGGGTTTGCTCAGCGCTGGCAGACCCGACATTTGGTAAAGGCGTGTGGCAGCGGGTTGACAGCGGGGTCCAGACCCGCTGGGGGAAAAAAATACTTTCCCACCCGACCCACCACCGATCGCGCCCGCTGACCCCTCACAAAATCCAGCCCTGTGCTACAAATGCCAAACTATTAATGTAGAAATTATACGCACTGATATTTACAAGGATAGAACATTAGTTACTTTTTGGCTCTGTACACAAATGTTATGCAAATAGATTTATTAGTGATTGTGATCAGTGCTGCTGCTCAGTACTTCACACTGTGACAGTTATTATCTAAGTCTTATCAGTGTGCCTTTGTTGACACTGAGAAGCATTGTAAGTACTATGGACTGCAACAGTGGTAAGATGACTATGTTATTATTAAAGTAAGTCACATCCTGAAACACAATGGCTAAAAGGTTACTGTTTAGTTGGCAGCAGTGACCTCTACTGCTCCAGGGCCAAAAAAACTGCTTCCTGTAAATAATTGTCTAAAGTCAGCAAACACTTTTATAGCATATTGTAACTCCCCAAAACAATGTTGAGCTAAATGAAAGGAAAGGATATTAGAGTTAAAAGCCAAGAGTTTCCACTTAGGATGCAATCGGTGATCCAAGTGCAAAGTGCACTCAAAATTGCGCTAGTTTTAAGGAGTGGTTTATTTGCTTAAGCTTCCGCTCAAACTCATTTGGATATCACCAAACATAAAATCTTCCATGACTTAGCACTATCGGGCAGCCTTTTAGAATGTCATTTAAAAAAAAATTTTGCATTAAAAAATATTCGTTGATAATTTAAGAGTGTAAACTTGGTGCAATTTGATTAATACAGCTGAAAATGGGTTTATCACAAAAAATAAGCATTTTTAATCAGTGTCAATCCAGCACCTGTGAGTAACCCGATTTTAAATGAGTGAAAATCTATACAGAAACATTTATTAGTTTCATTGGTATACAGTAGTCAGTTTCTTAGTAAATTAAAAATATATATTTAAAAGGTTTAAAACGCACCTATTTGCACCCTTATGCCTAAAAATTGTTTAATTGTAAGAGCCTCCTTGAAGACCCGCAAATGGGCGCAATTAGCGGAAACTCGCCACGGTGATTAATTCAATCTCGGGGTGTGGCCAGTGTTGTGGGCGGGGCCAGCTTCCAGCGCGAGTTTTTTTAAACCAGCGCAGAAGGTGGCGGAAACTTAATCTGCGCTGAACGTAATATGAGCTTGAAATTCCTCGATCTTTTGCGCTGGTTTAGACAATTTTGTGCGAATTGCACTGAAAAAACCCAGCGCAACTGAGCGGAAACACCTGCCCAAGATCTATTGAACCTGGGAGTCAGAACAGGACCAAGTTTAAAATAAGAGTGATACCATAAAGTAGCCCATGCAGCAAGAGCTGAAACATCCAATCTAGCCTTCTTTATCCACTCACTTAAAATGAAGACCGTGATAACAAAAAATAATACCTTAGCCAAGTTCAGTAATTTCACTAAATCTTGATGTGTACAGTTGTGAAACACTTTGTCCCACTGGCCATCCTCTTTACAAAGTCTTACTATTTTTCCAACTCTATTTGCTTCACAGGAGCTACTGCTTTCTGCATACAAGCCAGTTTTTGTAGTTTTCCAAACATATTTCTCAAGCTTTTGCTCTTCGCATGTCTTGTCATTCCCTGAACAAATGTTTAAAAGAAAAAAAGACATCAATGGGTAATCAATGAATAGTTTAGTTATTTTTCCACTATATACCTTTACATAATTTCACTTATTTCCTCCCTTTATTGTAATGTATAAATTCTATTCTATAACTGAGAAGGTGAGCTTTGGCCATGGTGAACTTTTTGGAAACTCCTCGAGCAGCATGGTCAATCCCACATCCTCCCACTATTTGTTAAAGTACATCAGCACACTCGTGTGTTATATTACACACCATTAATATTCTGGTATATTTACCATTCATTATATATAAAGAATGCCAAAATATTTAACGCGTACCAAATTGTAGGGGGTGGCGTGTGCCCAGTCAGTTATGCCCCTGACTGCCTGTGAGCAGTTCGAATCGCTCCCACACCCTTGGGTTCTAGACACCAGACTTAGGTACAGGCGGCGATACAGAAAATCGAGTAGACAAGTGGTTTGGTGCAAGAAAACCAAGGTTTTATTAAAACAGAAAATGAAAACACAGTCTTATGAGAAATTACTGATGAAAATTACAGGCATAAACGATAAATATACTTATACAGGGAATGGGGAACACACGGCACATCGAGGGAAAACAACTACATTAACAATCCCCTTATCCTTATCCCACCCCTATACCTAACCAGATTAAGTTATGAGGGGCCAGGAATCCATGCTCACCAAATCCAAGCCCGTTGCTTTAACAGTTGCGAGTTTTGAGGTTTGGGCTTCTGTCCTTTGAGGCACTCCGTCGCCACGTGGTCTCAGGGCGCGGTGCTGGAGCTGCTGCTGCGACACACCTTTCTTCTCCTCAGCTACCGTCGTCGTCTCGTTGCGATGGGTTCTCTTCTTCTCCCTCGGGTGGTCGTCGGCGGTAACGTTGCGTTTGTGGGACGGTTGGCAGTCTTTACTGCTTAGATTTTTCTACCCATTCTTTGAACGTCGGTATATTTGTTGTGGCGTGGACACCTGCATTTAACGCCAGCTTATACGCAGAGTTCAATAGCCAACTTGTTCTCACTGTCCATACAATATGTTTTCTTCCCCAAGCGCCAGCTTATAACTAGGCACCCGGTTTTTATCAATGCGTCTCCTGCTGCCCTTCTCTGCTCTTGTCGGGTCTTAACCTTTTTCTTTGTCTCGCCTTGTCTCGTCTCGTTTCGTCTGCCCCCTTTTTGCGGCCTGTGTGTCCTGTATGACTTTGGACTCGGGTCTCGTTCCCCTCCCGTGATTGGTATGGATGTCCTTGGTTGTAAAAATTAATGCGGGGAGTGAGAAGAGAACCCGCCACTAGGCCAGGGCACGAGTACGAGCGGCAGCAGCCCAAGACCAAACAAGAGGTCAGAGTCAAGAGAGGGGAGCAAGAGAGCGCCGTTGCTACAGCGCCTACAATTATACCCGTTTCTTCAACTCCTTATCTGCGCGCCAAATCAGGTCAGTCCATTGTTTGACTTTTGGCGGGCTGTTTTAAATGATTACACCAATCTAAACTAACTGGCTTTAGATGACTGTTTATCGCACCTGATGTCATTAATGCATTTTAATTGGCCTGTGCAGCTTTGGTGGCTTCCTTAAGCTGTTTCTGATTATTTATGTGGACAAACTAATGGCCTTATGCTTAGGCCTAACTGGGTTGAACTGTTTCAATCTGATGAAATGCATATTCAATGTTTGCCTAGCTGTCTGGCTTTTCAAACACAAAGTCCTTTTCACAGAAATGCATTTTAAGTTTCGATTTCCCAAAACTGCCTGTTCTGTGCTGCAGAGTCCAAGCTTGTAAAATCTTACAGGCTTTTGGTCATGAGGTGTGGACGCCATCTTTTGGGTACCCTTTTTAAATTGTCCATACAGGGTCCCTTTCATTAATAACCTTGGGGGAATGTGGGAATTTTGAGAACCTTACAAAATTTAAAATTTATATTTGCTTTATTCAAGTCTGAAATATCATCTATCTAGAGCAAAATTAAATTATTTACTTTTGAATAAAGAAAGAACTTGCATTATATAGCATTTTTCATTGCCTCGTGACGTCCCGACGCACTTTAAAGCCAATGAAGTGCTTTTGATGTGTAGTTACTGTTGTAATGTTGGAAAGCACCGTAACATGTTCCAAAGTAGTTCCCAACAAAAGAATACTGCTGTGATGTAGGCAAAGCCAGTGGCCAATTTATGCACAGTGAGGTGCCACAAACAACAAAAAGTGAATAAACATTTAGCATGTTTTTGGTGGACTGGGTTTTGATTTAACATCTTAGCAAAAAGAGAGTAAGGTCACTCACATTGGCACTCCGGCTGCTGCCATCTTAGGTAGGATCTTCAGATGGGCAACCAGAGTGTTGGCCTCTTTCAGGTAAATGTAAGAAGTCACACAACACCAGGTTATAATCCAACAGTTTTATTTGAAATCACAAGCTTTCGGAGCGCTGCTCCTTCGTCAGGTGAAGTGGAGAGATGCATAAAGACACAGTTTATATAGTCAGAGAATAATGCCAGATGATTACAGGTAATCTTTCTAACTGCCATTTATCACACCTTGGCAGAGAGATAATCACAGCAATCAAAGGTGTGAATGGTGTCCAAACAGGTCAGTCAGGAAAACATTACATCAAAAAACAATGAGGTGGGGTCATAAGGGATCAAATGTTGCAGATGCTGGGGTCTGTATGAAAAACAAAAAACAGACAAAAAAACATTTTTTTTGCTGGAAATCACAGCAGGTCCAGCCGCATCTGTGTAGAGAGAACCAGCCAATGACGGCTCGAGTCTGGATGACCCTACACCTTTGATTGCTGTGATGATCTCTCTGCCGAGGTGTGATAAATGGCAGTTAGAAAGATTACTTGTAATTATCTGGCATTATTCTCTGACTATATAAGCTGTGTCTTTATGCATCTCTCCACTTCACCTGAAGAAGGAGCAGCGCTCCGAAAGCTTGTGATTTCAAATAAAACTGTTGGACTATAACCTGGTGTTGTGTGACTTCTTACATTTGTCCACTCCAGTCCAACACCGGCATCTCCACACCATAGCTCTTTCAGTAGGAAGTCACTTGTAATATGCTGATCGGAGTGTTATCATGTACATATTTTGAGGTACAAGCGGGTGGCATGTGTGCTGTGCACGCTCTGCCCATTTGTATCAAGTAGTGAACGGCCTAAAAAACCGTCATAGAGTCATAACGGCACAGAAGGAGGCCATTCGACCCATCGAGTCTATGCTGGCTCTCTGTAGAGCAATCCAGTCAGTTTCATTCCCCCACTCTATCCCCGTATCCATGCAAGTTTATTTCCCTCAAGTGCCTATCCAGTCTCCCCTTGAAAACTTTGAGTGTGTCCGCTTCCACCACTTCCGTCGGCAGCAAATTCCAGGTCATCACCACTCGCTGTGTAAAAAAGTTTTTCCTCACATCCCCCCCTTTATCTCTTGCCCAAAACCTTAAATCTGTGTCCTCCAGTCCTTGTATCATCAACGAGTGGGAACAGCCTTTCCCCGTCTAGCCTATCCAAACCCGTCATAATCTTGTACACCTCTATCAAATCACCCGTCAACCTCCTTTTCTCTAATGAACACAAATCCAGCTTCTCCAACCTGTCCTTGTGGCTAAGATCCCCCATCACAGAATCACAGAAACCCCACAGTGCAGATACAGGCCATTTCGGCCCATCGAGCCTGCACTGACACATATCCCACCCGATCACCATAACCCCTACACCAACACATATCCCACCCTATCCCTGTAACCTCACGTATTTAATCCCCCTAACACTAAGGGTCAATTTATCATAGCCAATCATCCTAACCGGCACATCTTTGGACTGTGGGAGGAAACCGGAGCACCCGGAGGAAACCCACGCAAACACGGGGAGAATGTGCAAACTCCACACAGACAGTCACCCGAGGCCGGATTCGAACCCGGGTCCCTGGCGCTGTGAGGCAACAGTGCTAACCACTATACCACCGTGCTGCCCTCTGGAACCATTCTGGTAAATCTCCTCTGCACCCTCTCAAGGGCCTTCACATCCTTCCTAAAGTGTGGTGACTAGAACTGGGTGCAATACTCCAGTTGTGGCCTAACCAGCGCTTTATAAAGATTCAGCATAACTTCTCTACTTTTGTACTCAATGGGCTGGATTTTGCCAGCCCTGGGGAGGCGGGTTTGGAGGTGGGACTGCCAGGAATATGACAGAAATTAGGGTCAGGTGCCTGATCCGCCCCCCAACCTGCCTCCATGCCATCTTGCCAGGAGGTGGGTAGCTGTCCCGCGGCAGGTCCCGTCTCCTTGGAGGCGGGAAGGGATTACAGCCACTTAACTGCCTGTGCAGTTAACAGGCAGATAAGAGGATTATCCCCATTTTACCCACACAAGCGTAGGCTTCCCAAAGGCTCCGAAACCCGCCAGGGTCACCGAGGCGAGTAGTGGGTCTGCGGGGGTTGGAGGGGTCCAAAGGTGTGCTGAGGAGGTGAGTAATGGGTGCAAATGTGGAGAGGTGAGTATCTGAGGTGAGTGGAAAGTGTTAGAAAAAGTGTATTTACCTTTTTTTCTTCCTGCAGGCTTCAATCGGTGGGTATGCGGAGAGTCTCACACCTCTGCGGCAGAGATGACAGATGGCTGTTGCATTCTCCAATGCAACGACCATCTAATTTCTGTAAAAGAAAAAGGTTTGATAAGGTCTTGAATTCAAGAACTCATCAAACTTCAGAGAATGTCAGTGTTTGACAGCTTCACAGAGCTGTCAAACGATGACAATTCACCTGTCAAAAATTTTTGACAGATGAAACTTCATACGTTGACATTCTCTTTAACTGGCTTTCCATTAATTGTCCTGCTAAGCCCGCTGGGCAGGCTTAACAAGGTCAATCAAGGGAAAATAGCATGGGTTGGCCAGAAGTTGCTGGAGGCAGGACTGAAACCCGACAAGTGGGAGCCCCGCCTCCAAAAGCTCCCCATTGGCAAAATCCAGCCTATTACCTCTATTTATGAAGCCCAAGATCCCATATGCTTTGTTAACCACTCTCCCTAAATGTCCCGCCACCTTCAGGGACCTATGCACATTAACTCCCAAGTCCATCTGTCCCTGCACACTCTTTAAAACTGTGCCATTAAGTATATATTGCCTCTCCCTGTTCCTTCTGCCAAAATGCATCATCTCACACTCCTCTGTATTAAATTCCATCTGCCACTTGTCTGCCCATTCTGCTAGCCTTTCTATGTCCTGTTGCAGTCGATTGATAACATCCTCACTGTTTGCCACACCCCCAAGTTTGGTGCCATCGGCAAATTTAGAAATTCTACTCTGTATTCCAATATCCAGGTCAATTACATACATCAAAAAAAGCAGTGGCCCCAGCACTGAGCCTTGGGGAACACCACTATCTGCCATCCTCCAGTCTGAAAAACAGCCATTTACCACAACTTGCTGTTTTCTGTCCTTAAGCCAATTCCTTATCCAAGCTGCCACTGACCCACCGATTCCATGAGCCTCAATTTTGTTAACCAGCCTTCTATGTGGTACTTTGTCAAACGCCTTCCGAAACTCCATGTAGACAAAATCCATTGCATTCCCTTCATCAATCCTCTCTGTTACTTCATCAAAATATTCAATTAGATTAGTCAAACACGATCTGCCTTTTACAAACCCGTGTTGGCTCTCCTTAATTAGCTTAAACCACTCCAAATGCCCGTTAATTTTTTCCTTGATTATTGTTTCTAAAATTTTACCTACCACTAATGTTAAACTCACCGGCCTGTAGTTACTAAGATTGTCCTTACACCCTTTCTTGAACAATGGTGTCACATTTGCCACTTTCCAATCCTTGGGCACCTCCTCCGCATCTAGGGAAGGTTGGAAAATTATGGCAAGCCCTTCCGCTATCTCCTCCCCGAATTCCCTTAGCAACCTGGGATGCAAACCATCTGGACCAGGCAACTTGTCCACTCTAAGCATACCCAGCCTTTCTAGTACATCCTGTCTATCAATTTTCACCCCTTCCATTGCTTCTAACTTTTCCACTTCTACCGATATTTTGTCATCATCCACCTCCTTAGAAAACACAGATACAAAGTACTCATTGAGTATTCTAGCCTTGCCCTGCACCTTGAAGCATATATCACTTTCTTTGTTTCTAATAGACCCCACCCCGAATCTTACTACCTGCTTACTGTTTACATGACGATAGAATATTTTTGGGTTCCCCTTTATGTTAACTGCCATTCTACTCTCATATTCTCTCTTTGCCAATCTTATTTTCATCTTCACATCCCCTCTCAACTTATTGTATTTGGTCTGGTCCTCCCTTGAATAATTCACCTGACATGCATCATACACCCTCTTTTTTTGTTTCATCATCTTCTCTATCTTCCTCATCATCCAAGGAACCCTTGCTTTGGTTCCTTTACCCTTCCCTCTTGTTGGAATGAACCTAGCCTGTACTTGGAACATCTCCTCCTTAAATATCACCCGTTGTTCCGTTACAGTTTTTCCTGTCAGTCTTTGGTTCCATTTTACCCTGACTAGATCCTTTCGCATCCCATTGAAGTTAGCCCTATTCCAGTTTAGAAGTTCCACTCTAGATTGTTCCTTGCTCCTCTCCATTGCTAATCTAAATCTTATGATACGATGATCACTCATACCCAAGTGTTCTCCCACAGACACTTGGTTGACCTGGCTCACCTCATTCCCCAGCATCAGATCCAGCAATGTGTAGGGTTCTCAAAATTCCCACATTCCCCAAAAGTTATCAATAAAAGGAACCCTGTATGGACAAGTTATTAAAAAGGGTACCCAAAGAAAATGGCTTCTGAAACCTTGTGACCGAAGCCAGCAGGATTTTAAAAAGCAAGGCCCTGCAAAAGGCAGACCCATTCAAATCCTGAAACGAAACCTAACATGCATGGATCTGTGTGGAAGACTTTGTCATTTCTAAATTAAGACATCTAGGTAAACACAGAGGCCTAGAAATTGGGTTTTGGTCTTGCCAGGGCTGTAGCGCCAGAAAGTTTGCGCCAGCGGTAATGCGGCAGCGCGCGACGAAAATTCGGGTGCGCCGGGCCCAGACGGCGGCGGGCGCTAAAACCCTCCTTTAGCGCCTCAAAACGGGCGTGAACTTGGGTTTCCCGGCGCTAATCCCCCGCTGCGGCACCCAATGCGGTGCGGCAGGCGGGGGAACTGCAGGCCTCCTCCTCCTGTTAAGGAGGAGCTGCCTGCAGCCGACAACTGTCCGGCGGATTGACCCGACATCTGAGCCCGGCACCTCGGGGAAGTGCCGGGCTCGCATCAGACACTGATCAGGGCCGCGGGGGGGGAATGCAGGAGTCCGGGAAGGGAGGTGCGGGCAGGCGGCCACCGGGAACGCGGCCGGCCGCCGCTCCACCTTTATGCGCCGGCGCACACTGGGGGAAGACTCTGTTGCCAGAGTCTTAGTTGCGCCTGCCACGGGCGAGGCGGGCGCAACTGAATTTCGGCTTGGGGCCGGGTTACCACGGCAACCGGGACGCTGCGCACACCGATGACGTCATCGGTGCCGGCGCAGCGCTACCGGTGCAACGCCGATTTAGGGCCCCAGGGAATTTCTCAACTGGCCATAACTCCGGCGCTAGGCCCTCTAGCGCCTCAAATGCGGCGCTAAGCCTACCGAATTTCTAGGCCAGAATATGCATCCTTCATCTCGAAACAGTTAACTCAGGATAGATGTAATCTTGAGGCCATTAACTTTTTGCATACATAATCGGTAACCGCTCAAAGGAGCCACCAAGCCAGGAAAAGACGATTAAACATTCATAAATGACAAACAGCCAGGATATTGAAGCCGTTAAGCAAGGAGACAACCGCCCCAAAAGCAGTTAAAGTGGATGACTGTAATCACTTTAGACGAGCCCGCCAAAATCAAACAAAGAACTGACCTGATTTGGCGTGCAGATAAGGGTTTTGAAGAACCGGTATAATTGCAGGCCCACTGGTAGCCAGGCTCTCTCGCTCTTCCGGCTCTCTTCCCCGCTTGCTCTTCTCTTCCCACTCTAACACCGAGGACGCCCATTGCAACACCGGGGGCCATACGCGGGCAGGGGAGATGAGACGAACGGCAAGGCCGATAAGCAGAGACAAAGAAGCATTGGGGACGAGCAGGCACAAACCCCGGTAAGCTGACGTTCAATGCATGGATGGAAGGGACATCTGACGACCACAAGCACTGCGGTAACAAACTAGACCGCCAACCAAACCCCAACCACAACAAAACCTTCAATGACCAGACCACCACCAGAAGAACAACCATTTCTGCAAGGTAAAGTACCCAACAAAAACTTTACTCTGCAAACTGAGGAAAAAGGGGGTACTTTACTTGGACGGCTCCACCGCCGCGCCCTGGGACCACGTGACGACGGCAGGCCCCAAAGGACACAAAGAGCGAACCCCAAAACCACAACCGGCTTAATCGACAGCTTTCAAACTGTCAAGGAAACCCCACTGGTGAGCATAAATCATAGCTCAATCTAGTTAGGTATTGGGGGCGGGACAAGGGTAGGGGGATTATTAACGTGATTGCTCCCTCGTTGTGCCGTGTGTTCCCCATTCCCAACTACGTGTAACTTTATATGCCTGTAATTATTCTAGTGATTTTTTTCCTGTATTGTAATATTGTTGTGCCTTTTAATAAAATGACGGTTTTCTTGTACCAAACCAATTGCCTACTCTATTTTTGTATTGCCGCCTGTATCTAAGTCCAGTGTCTAGAACCCAGGGGTGTGGGAGCGATTCGAACCACTCAGAGACAGTCAGGGGCAGAGCTGACTGGGCACACGCCACCCCCTACAAATGCCTCCTTCCTAGTTGGGCCAAGAACATATTGGTCAAGGAAATTTTCCTGAACACATTTCAGAAATTCCTCCCCCTCCTTTCCCTTTACCCTAGCATTATCCCAATCGATATTTGGGCAATTAAAGTGCCACAATATCACCACTCTATAGCTCTTGCATATCTCTGCGATTTCCCTGCAGATTTGCTCCTCTACCTCCCTCTCGCTATTTGGAGGCCTATAGAATACCCCCAATAGTGTGATCATACCCTTTTTGCTCCTCAACTCTAACCAAATGGATTCTGTCCTTGTCCACTCAAGAACATCCTCCCTTTCCAACACTACGTCTTCCTCAATCAGCACTGCCACCCCACCTCCCTTTTTCCCTTCCCTATTTTTTCTGAATACCTTGTACCATGAATATTAAGTGCCCAGTCTTCACCGTTTTTAAGCCACGTTTCTGTTATTGCCACAACATCATATTGCCACACGACTAATTGTGCTTGTAGCTCACCAACCTTATTCACCACACTTTGTGCATTTACGTACATGCATTCGAAACCCATTTTTGAATTTTTTTCTAGTCTTTCTTAGTCTGCTCTTATCTAGTATGGTACTACTACCGCCTCTAGTACTACTTTCTTCTCTAGTACTATCCAACACACTCACTCTTTTATGCACCTTATTCCTCTTTTCTACTCCTATATGCTGGTGCCCTTCCCCTTGCCAAGCTAGTTTAAACCCTCCCCAACAGCAGTAACAAACCTCGCTGCAAGAATATTGGTCCCGGCTCTGTTGAGGTGTAACCCGTCCTGCTTGTACAGGTCCCACCTTCCCTAGAAACTGTCCTTGAAGGGACCACTGGAGGCCGGTCAAAAACGGCCTAGGAAATGTCAATTTTTTTTTGTGTAGGACCAGAAGGAGCAGGAATGCTCCTATTACCTCCAACAATGCACCACTCCATCAATACTGCACTGAAGTGTCAGCCTAGACTCAAGTCCTAGACTGGGGCATGAACCCTTCTGGTTCAGAAGTGAGTGCTACAAACTGAGCCAAGCTGGCTCTTATAAAATTGTCTGTCAAGTCATTGATCTTTTAAAAAAAACATATACCTTACCCACTCTAATTTTCATATGTGGTTTAAGAAATACAGTGAGTACAACATAGCCCGGTATAATTTCTCACATTAAAAATGTAAAAATATACAAAACATGCCAATTTAATAATTAAGACAAAACTACACAGTGTAATCACGTTGAGTTGAAACTGTAATTCAATGTGCTAAGAAATTATAACAAAGGAAACAATGTGACTATTAATAATCTATTGCAGACCCAAGCAGACAGGTGATCAGGTAAAGTTTGAGGAGTCACGTCTTTCCCTTACCCCCAAAAGGATCTTTCTCCCCTCCTCCTCCCCACCCCCAGACCATCAGCCTCCAGAACATTACATCTCCCTAATAAGAAGCTTGAAATAGAAGACCTGGGCAAACGAGAAGACAGGATGTCCCTCAACTCTGGCTGCTGAACAGGAAAGGTTGAGCTTCCTCAGGATCAGAGCACTTGACCACCCCCTACCAGATTCCATGTACCACAAAGTGATGTCATGGAAGTTGAGAGGGTGCATGGGAGACATCCTGACACCAATTGAAGCCTCCCTTGGGTGAGAATTTAAAAGACTCAGGAGACAAAGACTGAGGATCTTTGCCCACCTGCATTTCAAAGTGGTCAACTGCCAGGAGGGAAGCAGACCAAAAGACCTAGGTTAGATGAGGCATCAATGTAGCAGGAAAGACCACAGACTGGCAGACCTTCTCTGCAACAGATGGTCCAGCAAATCAATGAGTAGGACTGTTTTCTTTGCTCTTAGCACCATAAATTACATAAGGATCATTTTACTGGAGATAAAGGTTTTACTTACCACTTAGGATAACAGCAATAGCTATAATTCCAGATGTGTTTTGATTTACTAAATTTATAAATGTGCACTTAAATTCAGTATTATTTTTAAATGTCTTCTTTATTTTATAATTCCAACAATTTATGTCATTGCCAATTGCCTCTGGTGAATTTAAAACTTCATCTGAAACTAGGAAAAAATAATTAATATCTTGCACTAGTGATACACCACTACTCAAAAGAATACAGTTGTATGATGGCAGTTCAAAGTTCCAATTCCCCCACATGACGAGTTACCATGCTCAACCTTCACATCAGGCAGAAAATGGATATTAAGCATTTCCCACACGATGGCAAACAACATGAGAAGTTGCTGTTCTTACACATCTCCATCTAGTGTAGCAAGAGGCATAGAGAGGCCTGGAAGGGATTAACTGCATGCTTGCTCATCTGAGAAATGGAATGTGGTGGCTGAGTAACTAACCATGGCGAGAAAAATATTTTTGCACTTGATTTTCAACTTTTTATAATATGCTAGCAGATTTCTAATGACATTGCCTGTGCTGAATCAGAAGATAGGCTGTATTATAATGAAAGGAGCACTATTCCATGTAACACACAATGAACAGTTGATTTCCCTCAGGTGTTAGTAATAGACACAAGAAATTGGCCTCAAAATCCCTTGGGGCCTGGGTGCATTCCCATTATAAATCAGCTGGGGGTGAAGAAAGTTGTGTGGCACCTGGAAACACAGGCCACGATTTTGCTGACCTCGGTGGATCCGTGACAGGCGACGTCGGTGGTGGGTCCCGACCCCGCTGCAGTTACCATCCTGGCCTCTGAAATGATGGGCTTGTTAAGCCCGCCCTGCGCGTTTGCCAGCCACTTAGAGGAAGCGGGTCTGGTGACGTCATCAGCCAGTTTTCTTAAAGGGACCATGGCCAACTTTCTTTTGACAGTTGTGCTGTCAGTGTTCTATAGCATTGAGGTGCAGCAAACACTGACAAGCACTGCCAGAGGTGCATGGCTGCACCCAGGCTCTCCCATGACTCCCTCCATATGCTTATGGAGGGAGTCACAGCACGCAGGGAGGTTCTCTTCCCTTCCAAGGGTGGGAGAGAACTCCCCAGGAGAGCAACACAGCCTGGTTGCACATTGCACAGGAGGACACAAACAGGGATGTCATCAGGAGGAACTGGGTGCAGTGCTACAAACGTTTTAATGATCTCAGTAGATCACAAAACATTAGTAGAAAGCTACACTGAACCTCATCCTGCTGTGCCTCTCATCACATCCCCATCACTCTGCCTTCCCTGTCCTATTCCTGCACATCCTTACTCATACCAACTTACCTTGCACCTCCACCCATCCCTTTCTATCTATCTACTTTATCACATCCCGATCTCACTAGTCATCCCTCACACTCACCCTCATCATAGTGCAATCATATCAACTAACAACACACAAGGGTGTTTTATGGAATGTTTATGTAAAGTTCCTGTCAAACATTTAAACTTTTATTTTCAACACTTTGCATTCTTGGACAGATTTGTGTGCACCTTTGGAAGTGGCTTAATGAGTTGCAGTGAATGGTGAGACATAACAGTACTCCCTGCAATGGTGATGAGTGTGAAAGTAATGGTTTGGGCATTGTAGGGATGCTTTATGGTGTTAGTGTGGGGTGGTGCCAAACTGGCGCATCATGTGGCAGCCAAGGTGTACAGCATCAAGTGAAGTAAATCTAGCCATGGCAAGGTCATCTCTAGCCTCCCGGGCAGCAATGTGGTCAGGTTCTGATGCCCTTTGTCCTGTGCAGCATTAGGTGATTGCGGCAAAGTTTGGAGGTGTTGTTGGTGCTGCTGGTGTTGGGGCTGATCGTAGTGGGATTCTGAGGACCAAGGTGAGTGAGTATAAAGAGCACCCATGCTGATGGAATAGATGGCAGGTGAAGTAGAGATGACCAAAGCGATCTGTCAATGGTGAGAGAAGTAATGAGGTCAGACTGGATGGAGACTTGTGTAAAGACTTGCAGCATGGTGAATCTGTTGTGGAAATGCAGTGAGGAAGAGCTTATGACTGAGGGAAGATATCTCTGTGAGGTGGGAGCTTTTACTTTACATTTGAAGCTGTCAACTCAACAGCTGATTCAATGGCCACTGACCTCCCGGCTCAGCTTTACAGACGTGGTGCATGACCAGCGTGGCCCCCATGGGCCAGCTGTCCAATGCAGAAGGTAAGCTGAATTTTTTCTTAAGTGGCTCTAAACAAGCCACTAATGACCTGAATTGGATCCCCGCTGTGAACCCGCTGCTACGTGTTGGGTCTGCTCAAGGCTGACAGACCCAACATCGGGGAAAGGCACCGATCGCGCCCGTTGACCCCCCGGAAAATCCAGCCTTGAGGTACTGCCTAAAAGACCATTGGAGTCCAGTTTTACTCCTCCATTCACTGGGAAATGTAACCGGGTCCGGCCCAACCTGGACAGTGGTGGCGTAGTGCGTATGGACTTCCAGGTGGGCCCCACACTGTTGAAGGTCAGGGAGATATGCTTGGATGGACTCAGTCCCCATGAATGATCAAGGCATGGGAACTCCTGATGTAGGATATTCTTGTCTCTGCAAGCAAACCAACCCCTCACCCCTCCCACTTCCCACACCGATGGCCATGTTTGGGGTGGGTTGGAAGCTTCAACCCAAAAAGGCCATTTTGGAATCCCCAAGTTAAGACTGTTACCTAGCATAACTGGGTCCCAGTCTAGTTTCTGGCCAAAATTGTCATGGATTTTAGAGTCAATAAATTTGGAGATACAGTACAAGGTAAATGGGCTAAACAAATGAAAATCTCACTCTGCCAGCCAAATTCACACAGTCAATCATTTAACATCCACTTTTAAAGTATACCTTTGTCTACCGTAGTACCTATTTGGATTAAGAAGATTGTAAACCGTGACTCACTGAAGACTTTCATGATTAAGATGGGGCATTTAGTGATTGAAAAATATAAGAATTTTAACATTTTCATTTAAGATGAGAAATCAGAATATTACAGAGGTGTGAAATATTGTTATTTATATTTTGACTGTAAAGAAAAGTTACCAAAAACATAAAATAGTGTATTTGCACCTGAGCTGCCTTTTGCTTCCAATTTTACAGTATAATTTTCTTCATCATCCTTGATGCAACATTTAACTTGAGCATTCAATGTCAAATGTGGTTTCGTCAGTGTGTATTGTGATGGAATCATTGTAATCTCATCAGGTAGAAGAAAAATTTTCGGTCTTCCACAGGCTTTATGTATAATTAATTGGTTTTTAAACTCAAGATGACAGCAATAGATACCTGCACAATGCAATATTAAACAAAAACACACATTCAGTAAAACTACAGAGTGAGTGATACATACCTATCAAGAACTTAGAATATGACGATCCTTCTTTGGGAATAACTTACTCTTTTCATTCAGTGATCCTCATGTAAGCTTGATAGTATAGAATGGAATCATAGACCGGTTACAGCACAGAAGGAGGCCATTCGGCCCGTTGAGTCCGTGCCGGCTCTCTGCAAGAGCAATTCAGCTAGTCCCACTCCCCCGCCTTTTCCTCATAGCCCTGCAAAATTTTTTCCTTCAGGTGCTTATCCAATTCCCTTTTGAACGTCACAATCAAGTCTGCCTCCACTACCCTTTCAGGCAGTGAATTCCACATCCTAACCACTCGCTGCGTAAAAAAGTTTTTCCTCATGTCGCCTTTGGTTCTTCTGCCAATCACCTATATCTGTGTCCTTTGGTTCTCGACCCTTCTGCCACTGGGAAAAGTTTGTCTCTATCTACTCTGTCCAGACCCCTCATGATTTTGAACACCTCTATCAAATCTCCTCTCAACCTTCTCTGCTCTAAGGAGAACAACCCCAGCTTCTCCAGTCTATCCACGTAACTGAAGTCCCTCATCCCTGGAATCATTCTTGTGAATCTTTTCTGCACCCTCTCTAAGCCTTCACAACCTTCCTAAAGTGCGGTGCCCAGAATTGGACACAATACTCCAGCTGAGGCCGAACCAGTGTTTTATAAAGGTTCATCGTAACTTCCTTGCTTTTGTACTCTATGCCTCTATTTATGAAGCCCAGGATCCCGTATGCTTTTTTAACCACTTTCTCAACCTGCCCTGCCACCTTCAACGATTTGTGCACATATACCCCCAGGTCTCTCTGTTCATGCACCCCCTTTAGAATTGTACCCTTTAGTTTATATTGCCTCTCCTCATTCTTTCTACTAGAATGTATCACTTCACACTTTTTCTGCATTAAATTTCATCGGCCACATGTCCGCCCATTCCACCAGCCTGTCTATGTCCTCTTGAAGTCTATCACTATCCTCCTCACTGTTCACTATAATTCCAAGTTTTGTGTCATTTGCAAATTTTGAAATTGTGCCCTGTACACCCAAGTCTAAGTCATTAGCCCAGAAATTCGGCCTCCACGGGTGAGTACACACGATGTACTCACCCGTAGGCCCAATGGAAGTGCCGGTTTCCTGCATGCACTGCGCATGCGCGGGAAACCGGCACTTCCGTTCCCCTGAATGAAGAGGTTCAGAGGTCGAACGCGTGCGCGGGGGACGCTGTGCGTGCGCATCGAACTTTGTTTTTTTTTACAGGTTTTCCCGGGAAGGTAAGCCTGCAGAAGTTAGAAATGTAAAAAGCAGGCTTAAGGCCTGCTTTTTACAAGGTAAGTGGTGAATTAATTAAAATTAAAACATTTTTCCCACAGGTTTATTATTTTTAAATACTTTAAAGCAAGGTAAGTTTATTTTTAGCCCCGTTAGAAAGTAAAATTATTTTTTTCAAAAATTTAAATTATTGTTTAAAATAGTTATTTCATGTAATTTATAGTTTATTTAAAAAATGTGATGTTTTTAAAAAATTTATTTGAAGATTTAGTGATTTTTGTAAGAAGAAGGGGCCCGTAGTATTTCTAAGTTTGACAGCACTTCCTGTCAGACTTATGAATGGAGCATTCCCTGCTCCGATTGGCTCTCCATGACCCACGTGATCCCATCGGAAGCATTGAACTAACTGCGCCCCTGGGATACGCAAGAACTGCGCGCCGGCAGCTGGACCAGGCCCCGGATCGCAATTCCACGGGGGCCCAGAGCTCAATGGCCGGCGCGCAAGGTAAGTGCAGATCGGGGGCTTGCACCCGTGGGAAGCCCCCGACCCGAATTTCTGGCCCATTAACATATACGAAGAAAAGCAGTGGTCCTAGTACCGACCCCTGGGGAACACCTCCAGTCTGAAAAACAACTGTTCGCCACTACTCTCTGTTTCCTGTCACTTAGCCAATTTCGTATCCGTGCTTCCACTGTCCCTTTTATTCCATGGGCTTCAACTTTGCTGGCAAGCCTATTATTTGGCACTTTATCAAACACCTTTTGGAAGTCCATGTACACCACATCAACTGCATTGCCCTCATCAACGCTTTGTTATTTCATCAAAAACTCAATCAAGATAGTTAAACACGATTTGCCTTAAACAAATCCGTGCTCACTTTCGTGAATTAATCCATACTTGTCTAAGTCACTGTTAATTTTGACCAGGATTATTGTTTCTAAAAGCTTCCCCACTACCGAGGGTAAACTGACTGGCCTGTAGTTGCTGGGTACACCCTTGTTTGAACAAGGGTTTAACATTTGCAATTCTCCAGTCCTCTGGCACCAGCCCCGAATCCAAGGAGGATTGGAAGATTATGGCCAGCTCCTCCGCAATTTCCACCTTTACATCCCTCGGCATCCTAGGATGCATCCCAACTGGTCCTGGTGACTTATCTACTTTAAGTACAGCCAGCCTTTCTGGTATAAAAACAGAAAATGCTGGAAATACTCAGCAGGTCAGGCAGCATCTGTGGAGTGATAAACAGCGTTAACGTTTCAGGTCGATGACCCTTCATCAGAACTGGAAAAAGCTGGAGCTCGAACAGGTTTTTAAGCAAGTGCAGGGTAGGGAAAGGGGGGAGGGGAGGAAAGAACAAAAGGGAAGGTCTGTGATAGGATGGAAGGCAGGAGAGATTAAGAGATATTAAGAGATGATGCAAGGCAAAAGGAGATGGTAATGGGACAAGTTAAGAAACAAAAGATGGCTCTAGATGGAAGGCAGTAGAGATTAAGAGACATTGGCCCAGAAATTCGGGTCGGAGGCTTCCTGCGGGTGCAAGCCTCTGACCTGCACTCACCTAGCATGCTGGCCGTTGAGCTTTGGGCCCGCGTGGGATTCCAATCCTGGGCCTGCTCCAACTGCTGGCGCGCAGTGTTTGCGTATCCCAGGGGCGCAGTTAGTTCGATGCGTCCTCTGGGATCACGTGGGACGTGGAGAGCCAATGGTAGCAGGGAAATGCCCATTCATAAAATTGACAGGAAGAGCTGTCAAAACTATAAATACTATAAGCCCCAAAACATCACTAAAACTTCAAATAATTTTTTTTTTTAAATCACATTTTTAAAATAACTATAAATTACATAAAATAACTATTTTAAACAATAATTTGAATTTTTGAAAACATTAATTACATTTTCTAATGGGGCTAAAAATAAACTTACCTTTCTTTAAAGTATTTTAAAATAATAAACCTGTGGAAAAAAATGTTTTAATTTTAATTAATTCACCACTTACCTTGTTAAAAGCAGGCCTTGGGCTGCTTTTTACATATGTAACTCCTGGAGACATACCCTCCCAGAAAAACCTGGGAAAAAAAAGTACGTTCCATGCGCACGCGCTGCCTCTCTGGCATATGCGTTCGACATCTGAACCCTTCCTTTAGGGGAACGGAAGTTCCGGTTTCCCACGCATGCGCAGTGCATGCACAAAACCGGCACTTCTGTTGGGCCTACGGGTGAGTACCCCGTGCGTACTCACCCATGGAGACCCAAATTTCTGGGCCAATAAGAGATGGTGCAAGGCAAAAGGAGATGGTAATGGGACAAGTTAAGAAACAAAAGATGGCTCTAGATGAATTGTAAATGGCACTGGCAGAATGAAAGACAGCTGCCATGTGGGAGAGAGAAAAAAAAGCTGTTTCCTGCTCTCGCCCTGAACTAGAAAATTTCATTCACTTTGCTTCCAATTTCCACCCTTCCCTCACCTTCACATGGTCCATCTCCGACTCTTCCCTTCCTCAACTTCTCCGTCTCCATCTCTGGGGATAGGCTATTGACAAACATGCACTATAAGCCCACTGACTCCCACAGCTAACTGGACTACACTTCCTCCCACCCTACTTCCTGGAAGGACTCTATTCCATTCTCCCAGTTTCTCCATCTCTGCCGCATCTGCTCTGACGATGCCACCTTCCATACCAGTGCTTCCGACATGTCTTCCTTTTTCCTCAACTGAGGCTTCCCCTCTACTGTGGTTGACACGGCCCTTGACCGTGTCCGTTCCATTTCCCGCACTTCTGCTCTCACCCCTTCCCCTCCCTCCCAGAACCACGATAGGGTTCCCCTTGTCCTCAGCTTTCACCCCACCAGCCTCCACATTCAACGGATCATCCTCCGCCATTTCCGCCACCTCCAGCGTGATCTCACCACCAAACACATCTTCCCCTCACCTCCCTTTCAGCATTCCGAAGGGACCCCTCCCTCCTTGACACCCTGGCCCACTCCTCTATCACCCCCAACATCCCTTCCCCTTCGCCCGGCACCTTCGCGTGCAAGCGCAGGAGATGCAACACATGCTCTTTTACCTCCACCCTTCCCACTGTCCATGGCCCCAAACACTCCTTCCAGGTGAAACAGTGATTTACTTGTACTTCTTGCAATTTAGTATACTGTATTCGCTGCTCATGATGTGGTCTCCTCTGCATTGGGGAGATCAAACGCAGATTGGGTGACCGCTTTACGGAACACCTCCGTTCAGTCCGTAAGGGTGACCCCAAGCTTCTGGTCGCCTGTCACTTTAATTCTCCGCTCCACTCCCACTCAGACCTCACTGTCCTCGGCCTCTTACACTGTTCCAGTGAAGCTCAACGTAAGCTCGAGGAACAGCACTTCATCTTTCGATTAGGCACTTTACAGCCTTCTGGACTCAACATAGAGTTCAACAATTTCAGACCATATCCTCTGCCCCTATCCTTTTTTTTCCATTTATTTTATTTATTATTTATTTATTTATTTATTTCTCTCTCCCACATGGCAACTGTCTTTCATTCTGCCAGTGCCATTTACACTTCATCTAGAGCCATCTTTTGTTTCTTAACTTGTCCTGTTACCATCTCCTTTTGCCTTGCACCATCTCTTAATGTCTCTTAATCTCCCCTGCCTTCCATCTAGAGCCATCTTTTGTTTCTTAACTTGTCCCGTTACCATCTCCTTTTGCCTTGCACCATCTCTTAATGTCTCTTAATCTCCCCTGCCTTCCATCTAGAGCCATCTTTTGTTTCTTAACTTGTCCCGTTACCATCTCCTTTTGCCTTGCACCATCTCTTAATGTCTCTTAATCTCTCCTGCCTTCCATCTAGAGCCATCTTTTGTTTCTTAACTTGTCCCGTTACCATCTCCTTTTGCCTTGCACCATCTCTTAATGTCTCTTAATCTCTCCTGCCTTCCATCCTATCACAGATCTTCCCTTTTGTTCTTTCCTCCCCTCCCCCCTTTCTCTGCCCCTGCACTTGCTTAAAAACCTGTTCGATCTCCAGCTTTTTCCAGTTCTGATGAAGCGTCATCGACCTGAAACGTTAACTCTGTTTCTCTCTCCACAGATGCTGCCTGGCCTGCTGAGTATTTCCAGCATTTTCTGTTTTTATTTCAGATTTCCAGCATCCGCAGTATTTTGCTTTTGTATTAGTCTTTCTAGTACCTCCTCCTTATCAATTTTTATCCCATCCAGTATCTTAACTACCTCCTCTTTCACTATGACTTTGGTAGCATCTTCTTTCTTGGTGAAGACAGATGCAAAGTGCTCATTTAGTACCTCAGCCATGCCCTCTGCCTCCATGCGTAGGTCTCCATTTTGGTCGCTATTCAGCCCCACCCCTCCTCTTACTATACGTTTACTATTTATATGCCTAAAGAAGACTTTTGGATTCCTTTTATGTTTGCTGCCAATCTATTCTCATACTCTCGCTTTGCCCCTCTTATTTCCTTTTTCACATCCCCTCTGAACTTTCTATATTTAGCCTGTAAATTCTGCTGATGTTGAAACTCAAATACTACACAATTGTGAAACAAATGTATACGTAAACTATAGGGCTTCGAAATTCGGCTTTGCCGCGTCTGTTTTTCGGACACTAACAGGCCTACTAAGGCTCCAATATGATAGGCAGGAAGTGCACACACATAACCGGTCAGAAGTGTGCCGCCTGCCATTTTTAGAAAGGAGAAAAAAATATTTGTGCATTGTCCACTCAAACAGACGTTAAGCCGTTTGCATCTTCAAATAAGGGACCTATCGCCTGTTTCAGGCCCTCACTTCAAGACTTGTTTTTCCTCAGGAAAACCAAACCTTGGTGCTGCTTGTCATCAACAAGATAAGTTTTAGAAATATACTTATTTTAATGTGGAGTTGAGAGGAACTGCTCACCCCCTCAATTGCCACCGCTCCCCCAACCCAACCTCCAATTTGCACCCCCCATCCTTCTATCTCCATCCCCAGCCTCCTATCTCCCCACCCCCACCCCCACCCCCCGCTTGACCTCCTATCTCCCTCCCCCGGACTCCTATCTCTCCACCAATCTCATTCCCCCCAGCTCTTTCAGCCTGAGAATGATTAAAAGGGCTAATCCTACCATGCTGAGAAATCCTAGACACAAATAAAAAAATTATACAAACTAGTATTACCAGATATTTCCAATTGGGACCCTCATGCTAACTTAAACTAGGCCAAACTAACCAACATATTGCATCCAATGCCACTCCTCCATTGCCCAGCTCAGTGAGATTTCCCTTGTTTGTTTGCATTCTTGGCAATTTAATCATAGCCAAAACATATACAGCATATGCCTTCTCTTCTCATCCCTGTACCATTACCTCTGGAGTCCCCCAAGGATCTTTCTTCCCTTTTCATCTATGTGCTGCCTTTTGGTAGCAATTTCCTCCAGTTAAACATTGGGAAGACTGAAGTTATCACCTTCAGCTCCTTTGCCACGAATTCCATCCCCAGCCACTATCTCAGGTTGAACCAGATCATTTGTAACCTCAGATTACTATTTGACCCTTAGCCGAGCTTCCGACCCCATATCCTCTCCATCACAAAGACCCTGCCTCAGCTTGTCTGCTGCTGAAACCCATGGCTTTGTCACTGACTCGACTATTCCAATCCTCTTCTGGCTGGCCTCCAATCCTCCACCCTCCATAAACTTGTGTTCATCCCAAAGCCCTGCTGCCCTTGTCCTATCCCATACCAAGTCCTGCTCACTTATCAGTCCATGCCCTTCCCTAACCTTTTCTAGCTCTACAACTCTCTAAAATGTTTGTATCCTCCAAGTCTAGCCTCTTGTGCATCCCTCACTCTTTTCATCCCACTATTGGTGGCCGTGCCTTCAGCTGTCTAAGCTCAACACTCTGCAATTTCATCCCTAAACCACACCGCCTCTCCATCTCTCTCTTCTACCTTAAACCCTTGTTAAAACCCACTTCTTTGACCAAGCTTTTGGCCATCCATCTTAACATCTCCTTCTTGGCTCAGGATCTTTTTTTGTCTGATTACGCTTCTCTGAAGCACTTGGAGATGGTTTCCTACATTAAAGGCATTATATAGATGCATGTTGTGTTGTTGTAATGTGTTACAGTCCTTGGATTTATAAGATTAGCAACTTTGAAAGAGTCTTGAACAACTCTTGTATCAGAAACAGGGGGAAGAAGAGAGCAAGAGTGAGAGGAAAAGGGATGTCAAAGAGGAGGGGAGAATGAAGGGGAGGAAAGGGAGAAGGGAATGAGAAAAGTACAAAGGCTGAAGAACTGAAAGTCAGGGAGGAAGTA